>NC_045455.1:82722605-82816834 GCF_002776525.5 Piliocolobus tephrosceles
CCTCTGCTTTTTTTTTTTTTTTTTTTTTGCTTTCCATTTGCTTGTTAGATCTTGCTCCATCCCTTTATTTTAAGCCTATGTGTGTCTCTGCACATGAGATGGGTCTCCTGAATACAGCACACTGATGGGTCTTGACTCTTTATCCAATTTGCCAGTCTGTGTCTTTTAATTGGGGCATTTAACACATTTACATTTAAGGTTAATATTGTTATGTGTGAATTTGATCCTGTCATTATGATGTTAGCCAGTTTTTTTGCCCATTAATTGATGCAGTTTCTTCATAGCAGCAGTGGTCTTTACCATTTGGCATGTTTTTGCCGTGGCTGGTACTCTTTGTTCCTTTCCAAATTTAGTGCTTCCTTCAGGAGCTCTTGTAAGGCAGGCCTGGTGGTGACAAAATCTCTCAGCATTTGCTTGTCTGTAAAGGATTTTATTTCTCCTTCACTTATATAGCTTAGTTTGGCTGGATATGAAATTCTGGGTTGAAAATTCTTTAAGAATGTTGAATATTGGTCCCCAATTTCTTCTGGCTTGTAGGGTTTCTGCTGCGAGATCCGCTGTTAGTCTGATGGGCTTCCCTTTGTGGGTAACCCGACCTTTTTCTCTGGCTGCTCTTAACACTTTTTCCTTCATTTCAAACTTGGTGAATCTGACAATTATGTGTCTTGGGGTTTTTCTTCTCGAGGAGTATCTTTGTGGTGTTCTCTGTATTTCCTGAATTTGAACGTTGGCCGGCCTTGCTAGGTTGGGGAAGTTCTCCTGGATAATATCCTGCAGAGTGTTTTCCAACTTGAATCCATTCTCCCCATCACTTTCAGGTACACCAGTCAGATGTAGATTTGGTGTTTTCACATAGTCCCATATTTCTTGGAGGCTTTATTCATTATTAACTCTTTTTTCTCTAAACTTGTCTTCTTGCTTTATTTCATTAATTTGATATTCAATCACTGATATCCTTTCTTCCACTTGATCAAAGTGGCTACTGAAGCTTGTGCATGCATCACGAAGTTCTTGTGCCATGGTTTTCAGCTCCGTCAGATCACTTGAGGTCTTCTCTACACTATTTGTTCTAATTACCCATTTGTCTAACCTTTTTTCAAGGTTTTTAGCTCCCTTGTGATGGGTTAGAACATTTTTCTTTAGCTCGGAGAAGTTTGTTATTACCAACTTTCTGAAGCCTACTTCTGTCAACTTGTCAAAGTCATTCTCCATCCAGCTTTGTTCCATTGCTGGCGAGGAGTTGCAATCCTTTGAAGGAGAAGAGGCGCTCTGGTTTTTAGAATTTTTAACTTTTCTGCTCTGGTTTCTCCCCATCTTTGTGGTTTTATCTACCTTTGGTCTTTGATGTTGGTGATCTACAGATGAGATTTTGGTATGGATGTCCTTTTGGTTGATGTTGATACTATTCCTTTCTGTTTGTTAGTTTTCCTTCTAATAATCAGTCCCTCAGCAGCAGGTATGTTGGAGTTTGGTAGAGGTTCACTCTAGACCCTGTTTATCTGGGTATCATCAGTCAAGGCTGCAGAGCAGCAAATATTGCAGAGCAGCAAATATTGCTGCCTAATCCTTCCCCTGGAAGCTTCATCCCAGAGGGGCACCTGCCTGTATGAAGTGTCTGTTGGCCCCTACTGGGAGGTGTCTCCCAGTTAGGCTACATGGGGGTCGGGGACCCACTTGAGGAGGCAGTCTGTCCTTTCTCAGAGCTCAAACACCATGCTGGGAGAACCACTGCTCTCTTCAGAGCTGTCAGACAGGGACGTTTAAGTCTGCAGAATTTTCTGCTGCCTTTTGTTCAGCTATGCCCTGCCCCCAGAGGTGAAGTCTATAGGGGCAGTAGGCCTTGCTGAGCTGCAGTGGGCTCCGCCCAGTTCAAGCTTCCCAGCTGCTTTGTTTACCTATTCAAGCCTCAGCAATGGCAGATGCCCCTCCCCACCCCCAGCTGCAGCCTCACAGGTCAATCTCAGACTGCTGTGCTAGCAGTGAGCAAGGCTCCGTGGGCGTAGGACCAGCTGAGCTAGGCATGGGGGAGAATATCCTGATATGCTGGTTGCTAAGACCATGGGAAAAGCACAGTATTTGGGCAGATGTGTCCTAGTTTTCCAGGTACAGTCTGTCACAGCTTCCATTGGCTAGGAAAGGGAAATCCTCCAACCCCTTGCACTTCCCAGGTGAGGTGACGCCCCGCCCTGCTTCGGCTCACCCTCCATGGGCTGCACCCACTGTCCAACCAGTCTCAATGAGATGAACCAGGTACCTCAGTTGGAGATGCAGAAATCACCCATCTTCTGAGTAGAATATGCTGCGAACTGCAGACTGGAAGTGTTCCTATTCAGCCATCTTGGACGAAGATCTATAACAGGGTTTTTTAAACAGCCTTATTGAGATATAGTTTATAATTCACCCATTTAAAATGTATAAATCAATAACTTTTAGTATACTCACATAGTTTTGCTGCTATCGTTATAATCAATATTAGAACATTTTCAACAGGATGAAAAGGAAATCCCTCACCCATTAGCATTCAATCCCCATTTCCCCCTCAATCTTACCACGTAGTCCCTGAAAACCACTAATATACTTGGTATCTCTACACATTTGCCTATTCTGGATATTTTGTATAAACAGGATCTTACAGTATGTGGTCTTTTCAACTGGCTACTCTCTCAGCATAACATTTTCAAGGCTCATTCATGTTGCAGCATGAATCCGTACTTTATTTCTTTTTATTCTGGAATAACATTGCATTATATGGACATACTACACTGAGATTATCTATTCATCAGTTGGTGGACATTTGGGCTGTTCCCACTTTTTGACTACTGTGAATAATGCCACTATGAACATTCATCCACTGGTTTTTGTGTGGACATGTTTCTATTTCTCGTGGGTATATACTTGGAATGCTGGGCCCTATGGTAATTTTGTGCTTAACCTTTTGAAGGGAAAGCCAAACTATTTCCAAAGGGGCTGCACCAGTTTAAATTCCCACCAGCAATGTATATGGGTTCCAATTTCTTGACATCCTCACCAACACTTACTATTATTTGTCTTTTTTATTATAGCCATCCCAGTGGATATGCAATTATTATTCCATTGTGGCTTTGACTGGCATTTTTCTAATGACTAATGATGTCAAGCATCTTTTTGTGTGCCTGTTGGTCACTTGTGTATCTTCCTTGAAGAAATATCTGTTCAATTCCTTGTTTATGGTCACTTTTAAAAGCCCATTTTAAAATTGGGTTGTCTTTTTAAAATGTTGAAGTATAGCAATTATTTATACAGTCTTGTATACAATTCCCTATCAAATATACTATGATTTGCAAATATTTTCTTCCATTCTTAATGTTGTCTTTTAACTTTCTTGATGATTTCCTTTTGATTACAAATTTTTTAAATGCTCATAAATTCCAATCTAGTTTTTTCTCTTGTTGCTTGTATTTTTTAGATCATGTCTGAGAAGGCTTTGCCTGACTAACCCCAAGATCATAGAGATTTATTCCTATGTTTTCTTCTAAGAGTTTTGTAGTTTTAGCATTTACATTTAGGTCTGCAGTCCACTTGGAATTAATTTTTGTGTACAGTCTAGAGAAGGAATCTGAGTAATCTTTTGTATGTGAAGATCTAGTTCCAGCATTACTTGAAAATACCATTTTCCCCCATTGAAATGACACTCTTGTTGAAAAAGAACCTGTGTTTTTAATTTTAAAATAGCCTGTGTTGTCATTTCCACTCCCTGTCCCTCAGAAACTACAGACTACATCCTCACCAACGACATTTTCTTCCTCAATCACATTACGCTCTTCTATACTTCCTTGTTATTCTGCACACTTCCAGTCTATCTGGGAATACAGTTCCTCATCTCATTTGCCTGCCAAACTCCTACTCAATCTTACCACCCTTACAACTAGCTCAAAAGGAATCTACTTTGTCTAGTCTTTGTGGCTTTACCACCAGCACATTATATAGCTTTTGAAAATGTTTTACTTACTTTTCTTACTAGATTGAAATCCAGTGATTGATAATTCCTCTGCTTTTTCTTTTCTTTTTAATTTTCCCATTTTCTTTCTTCAAACACCTGGCATAGTATCTAGCACTTAGTACACACTATGGATATAAATCTGTTGAACTGAATTAATGAAAATGGCCTTGGCCAGGAGTTTTAGGGCCTATAAGAAATTCAGAAAGATCTTTAAAAAATCAAGCATTCAATAAATATGAAAGATAATACAAATGAAAACTGCAACCCACAGCAAAAACATGATCATTTTCTTATTCTTCTGATAAAATTCCTGGAGATTTATCATTGCTATAGCACTGTTAAGAGCAGAGAAAGCTAGTGAAAATTTTACAGGCTGATAAAATGTTATGTGAGCTAATGCACTTTTCTAATCTATCTTACAGATTGCGTTAGTAAGAATATTTTTAAATCAATTTTCTTAATGACTATCTCTCGCTTAGTTTTTATAGCTTATTTAAAGAAGATTAAGGATGTTTTAGTTGCAAATCCAGAGGCACTTTGAATGTATAAGCTTTTGGCCTTTATTTTTGAAACTGATTTACAAAGGTGTTTATGAAACCAACATTATACACAATGATCTGAAATTGAGGTCTGCGGAATGCTACAGCAAAAGACAGAGATAAAAATGAAATGAGAGGAACACACTTTTTCAAAGCCTGGTTTAACAAAAAGAGAACATCTTCATTTCCTCATAAAATTTTTCTTTAATTGATGTCCTATGAATTATGGAATAATATATAGTTGTAGAAACCAGTAAAACAGTGTAAAGTTATAGAAAGTAAAAGTTAATCATTTCCCTCTTACTTCTACTGCCACTGCCCAGCAACCACGCTTGACAGGTATGTTTTTATACACAGTCATCTATTTTATAAACATTGATATATGTACAAGTATGTCTGAGGTATCTATTGCCATGTAACAAATTACAGGAAAAGAGGGAAGCGGGGCTTACTGGCAACCATCTTTATAGACATTCTACCCCAATGATTCCTATCTAGAGGTTGGTTGCTTTGTTGTTTGCTCTTGATGAAATGGAAGCATGCTATATATATCACTATAAAATGTTTTCTAATAAAACAGGATTAATAATATTGATACTAATAATTCTATATCCCTTTGGCCATTTTCTCCCAGCGATAAGGTTTTGTAGAACTATAGTACACTATCGCAACTAGGATATTGACATTGACACAGTCAAGATAGAGAATATTTCCATCACCACAAGGATCCTCCTGTTTCGTTTTCTGTAGTTACATCTACTTCCCTCCCACCCCTACCTGTCCTTAACTGCTGGCAACTACTAGTTCTTTTCTTTCTATAATTTTGTCTTTTCAAAAATGATATATAAATGAAACATATAATATGTAACATTTTAAGACTGGCTTTTTCGCTTCAGCCGAACTCTCCAGAGGTTCGTCTAGGTTGTTGCCTGTATCACTACCTCATTTTCTTTTCTAGCTGAATAGTATTCTGTCATGTGGATTCACCACAGTTTGCTCAACCATTCACCCACTGAAGGACATCCAAGTTGTTTCCAGTGGGAGTATCATCAGTAAAGCTTCTATAAATATTCATGTAGAGGTCTTTGTGTGAACATAAGTTTTTCTGTGTGATAAATGCACAGGAAAACGATTGCTGCAAGAAATTTCTGAAGTGTTTACCAGATTGAATGCACCATTTTACATTCCTACTAGCAATGTCAGAGGGATATAGTTTCTCTGCATCTTAGCCAGAATTTAGTGTTTTCAGTATTTTTAAACTTTAGCCATTTTAATAGGTGGGTTATAATATCTCATTTTGGTTTTAATATGCCTTTCCCTAATGGACAGTGCTGTTGAGCATCCTCTCATGTGCTGCTGCTGCTTTTTTCTTTTTCTTTTTTTTTTTTTTTGAGAGGGAATCTCACTCTGTCCTCCAGACTGGAGTGCAGTGGTTCAATCCTGGCTCACTGCAACCTCTGCCTCCTAGGTTCAAGTGATTCTCCTGCCTCAGCCTCCCGAGTAGCTGGGATTACGGGTGTGTGCCACTATGTTCAGCTAATTATTGTATTTTTAGTAGATACGGATGTTTCACCATGTTAGGCAGGTTGGTCTTGAACTTCTGTCCTCAGGTGATCCACCTGCCTCGACCTCCCAAAGCGCTGGGATTACAGGCATTAGCCACCAAACCTGGCCTCATGTGCTTATTTTCTGTCTGTACATCCCCTTCAGTGAAATGTCTGCTCATTTCTTTTGCCTGTTTTCTAATTGGATTGTAGGGGTTTTTGTTTGTTTGTTTGTATATTTTTACTTTTGAGTTTTGAGTTCTGTTATACTCTAGAAACCAGTCCTTTGTTGGCTATGTGGTTTGGAAATACGGCCTCCCTCTCTGTAGCTTTCCATCTTTTCACATGAGGTTCACAGAGCAAAAGTTTTTAATTTTAATGTTTGTCAGTTTTAAAGAACCAACTCTTTGTTTCATTTGTTTTCTTTCCTGGTTTTCTATTTTTAATTCCATCAACTTCTGCTCTCATCTTTATTATTTCCTTCTTGCTGCTTTCCTCCAATTTATTTTGCTTTTTTTCCCTAGATCCTTGAAGTATGATCTTAGATTATTGATTTGAGACTTTTCCTCATTTCTAATGTATGCATTTAGTGTTACAAGTTTCCCTCATGGCTTTACCTATGTCCCACAAATTTTGATATGTTGTATTTTTTCTCATTCTATTTAATGTATGTTTTAAAACTTTTCCTGAGCCTTCCCCTTGAGCCATAGAATATTTAGAAGTATGTTGTTTAGTTGCCAAGTGTTTGGAGATTTTACCATTACCTATCCACTATTAATTTCTAGTTTAATTCCACTGTGGTCAGAGAAAACATTTTGAATTATTTGAATTGTTTTAAATTTGCCACGGTTTGTTTTAGAGCCCAGGATGAGGTCTGTTCTGCTGTTGTTGAGTGAAGTGTTCTATAAATGTTAATTATATGCTGTTAGTTGATGGTGCTGTTGAGTTCTTCTATATCCTTGCTTATTTTCTGTCCTCTTGTTCCATCAGTTGTTGAGAAAGTGTTTAACTCCTGTTATAATTATAGATTTGTCTATTTTTCCTTTTGTTCTATCAGTGTTTGCTTCACATATTTTGAAGCTCTGGTTTTTGACACATATGCATTTAAGATCACCGTGTCCTCTTGGTGAATTTACCCTCTTTACATAGTGTCCCTCTATGACTCTGGTCATTTTTTTGTCACTGTATCTAACTCAGTTTCATATTACTATAGTTTTTTTCTTTCAGTGAATGTTTGTATGGTATATTCTTTCATTATTTTACTTTCAACCTGCCTGTATCGTTATATTTGAAGTATGTTCCTTATAGACAGCATAAAGTGGTTCTTTTGTAAAAACAATTCTTTCAATTATTGTCTTTTAATTAGTATATTTAGATCACGATGTTCAATGTAATTATTGATATATTAGAGCTTAATTGTGCCATTATAATTTTTGTTTTCCACTTACTGTTTTTCTCTGTTTTCTTTTTCCTACATTCTTGTGTGTTACTTGAAAATATTTTAGAATTCGTTTTGCTCTTTCTATAGTGTTTTTGAGGGTATCTCTTTGCATAGCTATTTTAGTGGTTGCTCTAGGCATACACCATATTTCTATGACATTGCAGTTTACTGGTGTCATTTTGCCAGTGTGTGAAGTATAGAACCCTTATCTTCCTGTACTTCCCTTTTCTCTCCTCCATTTTTACTATGGAAGGTAAAGTCTTCTCAATTTACATTTAGAACTTAAATATTTTCTCAGTTTACATTTAGAACCACATTAGACAGTGGCATAAGTTTTGTTTCAACCATCAATGGAATGTGGAAGACACAAGAAGAGAATGAAAGTCTTAGCATATTTACCCATATTTTTGGTTAACATGTTTTTCCCTCCTTCCTTCTTTCATTATTCGTTTCTGTTTAGAAAATTTCCTTTAGTCATTCTATTAGGGTAGGTTTGCTTTTGACAAATTCTTTTATTTTTTTCTTCTTTTGATAATGTCTTTATTTCTCATTCATTTCTGAAGAATATTTTTGCTGATATAGGATTCTGGGTTGACGATCTATTTCTTTCAGCACTTGAAAATTTTTGTTTCTCCATCAAGCCATGAAAAGACATAAGGAAACTTAAGTGCATATTACTAAGTGAAAGAAGCCAGTATGAAAAGGCTACATTTTATATGATTCCACCCATCTGGCAGTCTTGAAAAGGGAAAACTATGGAGACAGTAAAAAGATCAGATCTTCTTTATTTTTTGAAAATTTTCTTTCCAAACAAACCTACCTCTTTCTATGCTTGCCAAAATCAAGAGCTATCTTAACTTGTTTCTCAGTGGGAGCGTCTTCCCCCCCTTCCCTTTGTTTCTTGGGAACAGCAGCCTCATCATTGCTGAAGTGCTGCCCACGGAGCAGCCTCCCTGGATGACTGGATCTTACAAAGATCCAATGGAGAGTCAATAGCAGAAGTGCATTTGAGCAGGCTATGGTGTCTATAGAGCGTGGCCGATCGGATGAAATCTCAATTAAAAACATGGATTCTGAAGTCCACTTCTGACAAGTAAAAAAGGAAATGGGAAAAAGTACAACAGCAAGGGTGGAAACAGTTTCTACCTGTTATCTGTCCCACGCACAAATTTTATTATGGAAAATGGCGCTTATTTTCCCTGACAGGAGCTTACTCTGCTAAGGAATTTTCTAAATTTAATTTAAAAGGCTGCAGATGTTTATTAAGTTATGTATAATGAAATAAATGATATAGTAAATTTTGCTATGTCCCAATATTTTGAAGAAGTCAAATATTACAAGTCAGAAATGTTGCCGTAAAATAGATGAAACCATAGGCACTGTAACGGTAGAATTAACAAATTAAACAGCGTCTTTTAAAAACTGCTTTAAAGCCTAAAAGTTTGCCTGGAAATTTTGAGTAGTTGAAATTGGAAAGCCATGATTAGGAAGAAATGTCAAATGTCTAGAAGTTGTAATGAAGTGAACCACATCCTTCCTTTAGCTGATGACTGATTGTCGTGCCGATGCTTGGGTTGAGGCTGGGAGAGGCCACCTCCTGCACACCCTGACATTGAACAGAGACTGCAGAGATTGTCTGCCAGAGGACAGAAACATTCTGTGTGGTTCCAGAAAAAGATGAACTCGAGGCAGTTTGTGATTTCATTATGCCATAGTGTGTGAGGAGAGTTTAAAAGAGAAAGATGAAATTATTGTGTTGAAAGGGTCTGGTTCTCTCTTAGTGCAGACAGATGGTTTTAACCATCCCTCACAAGTGGTTTCCTTTTGTAGGAGAAGGCCCTTCTCCCACAGGGAAGGGGCAGGAGGTCAGGCACTCTGGGTGGGGCCTGTGGATGGCCAGACAAATGACAAGTACTTCTTTGTTACACAAAATGAGGAGATAAAGCCTGATGGCTGAGAACCTGTAAACATTGGCCTCATGGTTAGAAATGCATTTAGCATCCTAACTTTAATTCTCTTGGGATGTTACTGTGATCAAGCAAGATGTCCCCATTCCATGCTATTAACCTCTTTGCTCACAATGAGCCTTTTGAAGAGAGGGTGTACAGCACCTACGTTTTTCTGCTTGTACTTCCACTTATATGACCATTAGCATCTTTCATGACACCAATAAAATGGTGGTGGTAGATTATCCTAGAAGATTTTCCATAAATCATCTGACAATGACCTAACCTAGTCATCTATCAGAAGTATATTCCTACAAAGGAAAGGCACACACAGCCACTGATTTTTATTAAGCTTGCATTAAGCACTTAGCAGAAGACAGCAATAAATTAGTAATCACCCCAGTGTTTTCCAAGTTCAGCTGAAGTGGCAGATACGAGGAATTCTGACATGCTCTACCAAATATACAGTACATGGTGTGCAACACAGACCAGGGAAGGGAGGATAAAGAGATTGCTAAAGAATAAAGACAGGAAAAATTAAACTGGAAGGAGAATGTGCTGGGAAAAGCTGTGACTCTAAAGGTTGACATTTGTGTATAACATAAAGGGAAGTTGAAATACCACAGTGTCTTCCTTTCTTGGTAAGGTATTTGCACTTCCAGTTAAGACTGGTAAATATAAATGAAGAAATCTTATTCCCAGAAGGATGTTAGTGTGTCCTGACCTGTCACGTTCTGAAATGTATTTTCCACTATTTGGTCAGGCAGGTACTAGGCTAACTTCCACTGCCCGTAACCAAGCTCTGAACATAATATCCAAAGTGGGGAGAAATGTACCCTCACATGGCAGGGATTTTCTCTGCCAACAGAATGGAAAAGGCAGTAGAAAAACGTACTTGTTACACTCTCTGCCCTGTCAAATCTCTAATGCATAGCACAAATTTTCACCAAGCAAGAACGTTATGATGCATAATGAGAAGGAGAGAATCTGCAGTCTCTTCTCTCTCATTTAGTAACTGAAGGTCCCTTTTATTTATTCATTCACTCATGGTACAGTGCTCAAAGCACAGCTGCTAGCACCAGATTGTTTCAGTGTGTACTGTAGCTCCACCATGTTACTTGACATCTCTGTGCCCTCAGTTTTCTTATCTGTAAAATAGAGACAATGATAGTAGCTCGGTCTTAGAATTTTATATAGATGAAGTGAGTTAACATTTGTAAAGCACTGAGAACAATAGCTGGCACATAATAAGTGATATTAAATCATACAAAAATGTTTTTGAGGGCCTTTTATTTAACAGACACAGTTCTAGGTATGGGAGATACATACAGTGTAAATAAAACAAACTCTTGACTTTATAGAGCTTTCTTTCTAGTGGGGAAAATAGGTGATAAAAACAAGAAATATATAATATGAGTTAGGGTGATGGCTGTCATAGAAATATCAAGCAAAAGAGAGACAGAGAGAGAACGGGGTACAAAGTGAGGGCTGGGTTCTCTTGGTGTAGGCTGGTCAGAGAAGGTCTTTTGGATAAGGTAACATTTGAGCAGAGATGTGAAGGAAGGAGGGAGAAAGCTATCCAGATATCTTGGGAAAGAGAACATTCGAAGCAGAGGGAATATCACTGGCAAAGGCCTCGAGGTAACAGTAAGCCTGGCCTTTTAGTTGAAGAACAAAAACAGCCAGAGAGAGGTGAGGGAGTTGGGACAGGAGGAGAGACAGGAGGAGAGAGAGGAAATGGGTTGGGATGACATCAGCCATGGCCAGAACTTTTATGTCCAGGAAATGGGCTTAATTCTTTAGTTTAAAGAGAGCATAATAATCAGCTTTTTTCCAAGGATATACATTGTTGTACCTTTGTGTCACAAGATTTTAGTTACTTTAAAACAAAGGCATTAAGTAGAAGTAACTCAAGCATCCACCTGCAGACAAATGAATAAGCAAAATGTGGTGTATACAAACAGTGGAATATTCAGCCTTAAAAAGGAAGAAATTCTGCCACATGCTACAATGTGGATGATCCTTCAGGAGATTATGTTAAATGAAATGAACCATTTACAAAAAGATGAATATTGTATGATTCCACTCACAGGAGATATCTAGAAAAGTCAGATTCATGAAAGCTAAAAGTAGAATGGTGGTTGCCAAGGGCTGGAGGAGAGAGGAAAGTGGGAAGTTATTGTTTAATGAATATAGAATCTCACTTTTAGAAAGTGAACCATCACTGGAGATTGATTACACAACAATGTGAGTATACTTAACACCACTGAACAGTACACTTGAAGTGGTTACGGTGGTCAATTTTATGTTATGCATATTTGCCGTAATTAGAAATGTAAAAAAATAAAGCTATTTGAAAAAATACCGCAATTAGAAATGTAAAAATAAAGCACACACGGATTCACCTCCATACTACTAACACACAGGAGTAAGGCACAGGCAATGGGTAGAGAATGTCTGCTCTGAGGGTGTACCACATAGAAAGAGACACAAGAGACGACAGCCAGGATCAACTCCCATTCTTGAGGCTGGCTTTCATTTCACATTGAGATTAGTAAATGCAAATTACTCAATCAACTCATGAAGTACATTCCTGCAATTATTCCCAAATCCAGCCTCTGTGAGAATAGAGGTAAGATGAAGGGGCATTGCCTTTACCGTAGCTTTGATGGCTTTCTGACAATGGTTCCCCACTACCACTAATATCCCTGGTTTGCTTTGCAAGGAGAATTGCCACCGCCACCCAGGCATTTAAGGCAATGTTCTAACTCCCAGTCCAAGCTCTTCTAAGCAGCTCCTGGCTGTGACTTGAGCATGAATGGAGAAAATAAAAAGATTCATTTAAGCTCAAAAATAAGGATGCTGAAGACCCTCTGAGATTATGTGTGTAGATTATATGCTTTAAAAAATACCTGCCGTGACAGAAAAATAGAATTTGCATCTAAAATAACACTTTCGAATGCTATTTTTTACAATTATGATTAATTAAGCTGCTTCTACCTAGTATTCCCCAGAAAAAATAGGAAGAAATGGCAAAATATAAAACAAAACCCAAAATGCAAAAAGCAGGAGCAGTACTGTACACGAATTCCATTTTGATGGGTTTTCTACCCTCATGGTACCCGAAGCCCTTTTACCTCTCTGACTACAATTTCATCCAGCCACAAGATGGAACAGCTAGGCCTTCCATGCTGAGGAGACAATGATTGCGAAGATGGCCAGGGCAGAAAAGGAGCTAGTGACAAACCTTCACAGCAGACTTGAAGGAGGCCTGCATTTTGGAGACCACCCTGCGGCCCGTCTGAGTTAGAATATACAGATTCAGAGACCACATGCCTTTAGTCTTTGTAGCCAGAACATAACAGATTATTTTACATGTGTGTTGCTGGACAGTGGGTTAAACTGGCTAAACTTTTACATTGAGAACCCATATTCTGAGCTGCTCTCTCAAAGAACGAACTAGTACATCATTACTTCCACTCAGTTTAACTGCCAAATTTCCTTTAAGTGAATTTCTGTGTATAGTCAATCCTCCGCATTCACAGATTCAGTATTTGTGAATTCATCTACTTGCTAAAATTTATCTGTAAACCCCAAATCAATACTCAATGTGCTTTTACAGTCATTTGTGGACAAGCCCAGAGCAGTGATGCACCCGTGCCTGGCTGAGGCCCCATAAGGCGACGCTCTGCCTTCCTGTTTCAGCTCTCTACTATCAGCAAGGGTCCTTTATGAGTCTATTTAGAACCACAGTTTTGCATTTTTGTGCTTTTGTTGGTTATTTCACTGCTTAAAATGGCTCCCAACCAGAGTGCTGAAGTGCTGTCTAGCATTTTTGAGTGCAAGAAGTCTTGGATGTGCCTTACAGAGCAAAGGTAAGTTTTACAGAGAAAATAGAAGTTTTGTTCAGGCATGAGTTACAGTGCTGTTGACCGTGAGTTCAGCGTTAAAGAATCAATAATCCAGATTAAATGAGGCATCCTTAAACAGAAAGACACAAAAAACAAAGTTATGTGTTGATCAGTTAGTTGACTAGAAGCATGCAGGAACCTAACTCTGTATTTCCCCTAAGAGCAAGAGCTCTGTATTCTCTAATTCAGTGTCCACAGCAAATTTATAGAATGTAATCACGTAGTATAGAACGTAATAAGAACTGACATATTTTGAAAACTCTGAGAAACATTTATGCTACCTAATTAGTAAAACAAGTATAGTATCTAAAACAAGAGGTTTTTTTTCCTGCAAAATATTGTTCCTCGGCTACGTCAATGGTCAAACATGTTTATATGTATTAAATCACAGCTTGGAAAGCCTTTGTTAGCCTTAGATAGTATTTCAAATCTGTTTGGTAACAATATAGAGGAGTAGTTAAGCGTTAGAGGAGTAGTTAAACGTATGGGTTTTGTCATTGGATAGATTTGGATTCTTCCTCTTGATGGTTCTGTGAATGTCATCTTCTTGCTGCTTGCTAGATGGACAAGTTGTTTCAGTTGCCTGAAGCTCGATTTTCTTATACAGATAAAAGGGAATAACAGTGGTTCCCATCTTGTAGGACTTCTGTAAGTCTTAAACAAGATGACACACAAAAATTAATAAACACACTTCCTGGCACATAGCAGTGCTCCCTAAATGTTAGCAATTATTATTACTGTTTTCTGAGTCTGATTCAATGTAAGATTTGGAGGAAACTTGTCTCTGAACTGTTCCATGTGAGATTTGTGGTTGGGATATTTGAGGAAATGAAGGAAGCACAGTATGATGACATAGAATGCGAAATTTTGAATCCTTTTCTGTTGATCAACCTTGCTGGGGTGGGCTATGCCTATTATCTGTGTATGTATCATTCGTTCAACAGATATTTGTTAGCACACAGAACTTTGGAATGGAAGGCTGCTAGATTACTTAGTAACATTTGTGTTAATTTTAAAAATCCATTGAGTTAGACCCAGGTCAATCAACCTGCAGACCATATTTAGATAAGTTCCCTGAATTGGAAACTACAGACTTCAACAATTCTCAGAGCAGAGATCATGTTGCTCTGTCCTCTGATCTCTCTTGGACTTCTCAAATTAGTGTTCTGAGCCATGTGAACACAAGGAATGGTTCCTGGCTTCTCCCTGCAGGCCCTGTGTGTGTGAGCACCCACGAGTGAGGAGCTACGAGGGGCTACACACTCAGCCCCACCCAGCAGAACCTGATGCACGCTCAGTAGCACAGTGGGGCATGCGAAGTGTGGAGGAAAATAAACTCACTAAAGCAGTGGTTCTCAGGTTCTCAGCCTGCTTTCTGACCCACCCTTCCCAAGGGATATGATAACGCACTGATCAGTACCAGTGACTCAGATGGGCATTAATTCTTAAGGAGGAGGCGGGGATTGTGTGTAGTGGGGTGGGGACAGGGGCGTCAGAATTTCTTTGAAGCAAATATAGTTTGAAAGAGTCCCAGAAGCTGGGTGCCGTGGCTCATGCCTGTAATCCCAGTACTTTGGGAGGCTGTCGGGGGTGGATCACTTGAGGCCAGGAGTTAGAGACCAGCCTGGCCAGCATGGCGGAACCCAATCTCTACCAAAAATACAAAAAATAGCTGTGCGTGATGGCGCATGCCTGTGATCCCAGTTCCTCGAGAGACTGAGGCAGGAGAATCACTTGTACCTGGGAGGCAGAGGTTGCAGTGAGCTGAGATAGTGTCACTGCACTCCTGCCTGGGCAACAGACTCTGTCTCAAAAAAAAAAAAAAAAAAGTCCTAGAGGTGATTCCGACATCCTCCCTCACCAGTCCCTTTGGCAGGGTGTGACAACTCCTTCTCACATTAGTGTCTGGTGAGGGAGAAACTTACATGTTCCTTGTCATTTCACAAAATGTTTAGTTCTAATTCAATGCCCACATGTGGTGTTTTTCTACCCCAGGATCTTACTTTATTGTTTAGAATGACTTGTTCTTAGTCATGCCTTTAAGTAGCTTAAGGGACATATCTTAGATTCACTCTCTGGAACACTACCTATTCCAAGTCGCCAGCCATGCATTCTAAACAGCAGGAATACTCCTCTATAAAAACATTCTGCCATTTCTGTTTAAGGCCTTCGATTTCTTCCATTAGTCTCTCTCTCTCTTTCTCTCTCTCTCTCTCTCCCCTAACTTAAATAACAAAAGAGCATTTTACTTTGCTTTATCTTGTTTGTGGGAAAACACATCCTGTTTGGATTCTTTCTTGTTAAAAAAAAAAGACTTTAAAAGGCAAGAATACAGCTGAGAAGAGATTTATGCCAGCAGAAATCCAGTTGCTGTTTTGACCTCTTTGAATCTGCTTCTTATCAAGATGTCCTTTGTAATACCATATAGTTCCTTCATCTGTATTCTAGGAGCTGTTAAAACGTCTTTCCCACTACCCCTGAAAAACTTATCTCATTATTATCTATTTAAGCTACGCAAAACCAACGATTATCAGCCTCTTCTGCGTATTGCTCCTCATCAATAACACTAGCTATTAAACTAATGATGAAAGGTTGCGTATGACTCAAGAGGTCTAAGGAGAAACATGTAATAGAACAGCTCTATTTATAGCACCTAGAGTAATGGAACAATCTAGAGGAGAAAAAGGATAGAAGTTTGACCAGAATTTATATAGGAGAGTGAACTGCTGAACTGCAATTGATTTTTTTAAACTCATACAGCAAGTGAAGGTTCTGGGTGTTTTGATGCCATTGTGGAATATTTTCTATGTTCATGAGTTTTAGGAGGGAAAAATGCAAAATAATACTCTGTTTTCTATAACTTGGTACCCAAATGGACTGCAGATTTATTAAGGGACCTTGACCTTAGACAAGATGACTATTTATACAAGGATAGTGCTTTGTGATGATGTCATGTTGGGATGTGTACTTAAAGTCATATCTAGGTTTCACCTCTTATTAATGACAAAATTTATTGTGAAGTATTTATTTCCAGCCTATTATATTTCTTTTCAAAAAATACCATGCTGTCTATAAGTTAATGAAAAATGAGTCCTCTGAAGTATCAAAATTATTTTTAATATTAGCATGGCTATCCATGATATAAAACAGTTTTTGGGATGAGTTTTTCACTTGCTTATTTGCCATACCCTTGGCCTCTGCTCAAATTAACCTAAAAACAACTAGTTTAGAAAACCCGTAACTCCCACACAATCATTCCTAAGTGTAGACACAAACAAACTGTCATTATTGCTACTCTCACAGCACACAAAGAAGCAAGCCACTGAAACAGGAGCGTTCCCTGATACCCCTTGCAGGATGTGCGGCAGGGGCATGGCTTGCCTGTTTGGTCATCCTTGTTGCTCAAAACTCCTGACAGGAGGGGGAACACGCAGATGGGCAGGTGCAGGAGCCGGGGCAAGTACTTTGGGCTCCACCCCTGCAGTAGTGCCTAGGGGTGGGTGCCTGCGGCTCCATTGTTACAATGCTCTTTCAGCCTTGCCATCCTCAGACGACTTAATGTTAACCAGCAAAATGAACCTTCTGCCTTTTTGCAAGGGCAGAGGGCCAGTGTGACAGCTTTCTGTATCCTGAGCTCTTGCCCAGTGTCCCAGAAGAATCGGGTCACACACGGACTTGAAGGATGAATGCGGGGTTTTATTGAGTGGTGGAAGTGGCTCTCAGTGGGATGGATGGGGAGCCGGAAGGGGGGATGGAGTGGGAAGATGATCTTCTCCTGGAGTTTGGCCATTCAGCAGCTGAACTGCCCTCTGGCCACCCCTAGCTGAACTCCTCTGAGTGTTCAGAAATTCCTTCCCTTCTCTTTCTCTGCCATGTTGTTCCACTGTTCACCTGCTTTTCTCCTCATCTCTTTATCTGCTCGTCTGCTCATCTGCTCATCTGCTTCTGCAGCCTAGAGTCTGGGATTTATATGGGTACAGGGTAGGGGGATATGGCAGGCCAAAAGGCAACTTTTTGGGCACAGAAACAGAAATGCCTGTTCCTACTTAGGGCTAGAGGTCTCCTCCAGGCTCGAGGGTGGGGCCTTTGCCAGGAAACCGCCCTCTTCTAGCCAGTGTTTCCATCTCCTGTCCATTCATCACCAAATCCTTATTGAAGAGAATCCACTTACATTGTTTCTGAAGGTTATTTCATATACTGAGTAGTTCTTGTTGCTGTAAGAGCTGAAATTTTTATGCTGTGCTCTAACCCTAATTTTATCAAGAACAGAAGAACTACACAGCTTGTTTCTAAAACTACAAAAGATTACTTCTTTCAAATATTCTTGTCTACATTTTTCTGGTGTCATTGCTATCTTGGTGACAGTGATTATAAATACCTTCTGCGTGCGAAATATTGTGGGAGATGTACAATGTGAATATAAGGGCACTATCCATCTCTCTACACATAATTTAATATTTTCATAATTATCCAATATTTATTCACTTTATGAAAACAGATTTCTTTGTACTGTCAGGCTTATTATAGGTCTTGATTGCATTTCCAAAAGGGCCTGTCATTTGGCAGCTACAGTTTAATGCTTTTATTCACAATTTGTAGAAGACATGTAATAACTACTCATCACATGTTGGGATGTCATAAAGATGGGAAAGACAACAGATGTAAAAGATGGTGGAGCAAGATTCAAAAATACTTTGGTGTGTTGGGAAAAATGGCCTTAAACCCATAAAGATGAAGTTTAATGGGAAAAAATATAAGAGCATGAGAGTCATCTGTGAGCCTTCTTGGCCATGAAAGATAATCAAATATTGGACTGCATATTTGTTCAGGTCCTCCAAGAAGTTGACATTGAGATGAAAGTAAATTTGCAAGGATTTTACTGGGGAAAATGTCTAAGAGAGAAAATGGAGAGGGAGCTGAGAAGAGATGGGCGAGTCATCCAGGCTTGATGCAAATCTGATTCCTAGTGAGGAGAGACAGGAAGGAAAGTTTGGTAAAAGCACCTTGGACTATCATGAAGTCTAATAAGTCCAGCCAGGCCGCTAGTGTCTTTAAGCCAAAGTTGGCCTAAAGTTGAACGAGTTCTCAGGCTCTCAGTGACAGGCTGCCTTAAGAAGCCTGTGGCACTGGATCATTGTCTACAAACGGCTGTTGGGAGGCTTGGCTCTCTGCCCCAGTGTTATGGGTACAAATGAAACAATGCATTTCAGAGTGTGGCAGCTGGGGTCAATAGTCAAGTAGTTGAAAGTCTGCAAGGTGCATTCTGAAGATACACAGGAGCCAATGCCTATGTAATTTGGCTTTTCAAAACTGCATCCTAGTTTTGCTTAGAAAATATTTCAGAAAAAAATGTTTAAATAAATAATTCAAAACTATATAAATCTGAGATCCTAAAAATGCAATCCTGTTTTAGGATTTCTGGTTTCAAAACAGTTACTGTTCACTGAGAAGAGTTTTAAAACAAAGAACGAAATTCCGTTCATTGATGGAGGGGTGTCCCAAGGGTGGAGGGGTGTCATGCATATATATTACTAGGGAATAATGATTGTTTCATATTCCTTTTATTTCAAGGATCTACAGTCATTCTCTTTTGGATGTTCAAACTGCCAACTTTTGCCAGTGGGAGCCCTGTTAAGGTTGGCTCCTGAGTCATTTTGACATACCTCGTTGATCTTTGTTTTTAGTTTGTAGATATTTTTTAAAAAACCAATTTTATCGAAGTATTATTTACATGTACTGAAATGCACCCACTTTAAGTGTAAAGCTTGATGAGTTTCAACAACTATATCTTCCACATCACAGTCAAGAATAGCCATTGAAGTGAATATCTGCACCCCCATATTCATTGCAGCATTATTCACCACAGGCAAGATATGGTAACAACCTAAATGTCCATCAAAGTATAAATGGATAAAGAAAATGTGGCATATATATATATATTCACACAGTGGAGTATTATTCAGACATAAAAAGAAAGAAATCTTGCCATTTGTCACAACATAGATCAACTTGGAGGACGTTATTCTAAATGAAATAAGCAATACATATAAAGACACCGTGTACCCTCACTTATATGTGGAACCCATAGAAGTTGAACTCTGAAGCAGAGAGTAGGATGGTGCTTACTAGGGGATAGGGAGTGGGGGAAATCAAGGAGATGTTAGTTAAAGGGTACAAACTTTCAGTTGCAAGATGAATATGTTCTGGAAATCTAACATACAGCATGGATGGTGATGGATGTGTTAATTAATTTGATTGAGACAATCATTACAGAATGTATATGTGTATCAAATCATCATGTTAAATACCTTGAATATATTCAATTTCTATATGCTGATTAAATATTTTTAAATTAAAAAATGAATAGCCATTGACAAAGTTGCCTGGTACCCCTTTGCAGTCTTTGTCCCTCATTCCCAGCCCTAGGCAATCACTGACATGTTTCCTTCCACTCTAAATTCCTTGTACCTATTCTAAAATTTTATATTAATAAATCACATAGAATATATTCTCTTTAATTAGTGCTTGATTTGTAAAAACTTATTTTAATGCTTTAGAGATGAAACCGTATCATTTAAAGTTTTTAAAAAGTTTGTACCCTTTGACTAACATCTCCCTGATTCCCCCACTTCCCATCCTCTGGTAACCACCATCCTACTCTCTGCTTCAGAGTTCAACTTATATGGGTTCCATATGTAAGTGAGAGTACATGGTGTCTTTATATGTGTTGCTTATTTTATTTAGAATAATGTCCTCCAGGTTGATCTATGTTGTGACAAATGGCAAGATTTCTTTCTTTTTTATGTCTGAATAATACTCCATTGTGGCCGGGCGCGGTGGCTCAAGCCTGTAATCCCAGCACTTTGGGAGGCCGAGACGGGCGGATCACGAGGTCAGGAGATCCAGACCATCCTGGCTAACACGGCGAAACCCCGTCTCTACTAAAAATACAAAAAACTAGCCGGGCGAGGTGGCGGGCGCCTGTAGTCCCAGCTACTCGGGAGGCTGAGGCAGGAGAATGGCGTAAATCCGGGAGGCGGAGCTTGCAGTGAGCTGAGATCCGGCCACTGCACTCCAGCCGGGGTGACAGAGCAAGACTCCATCTCAAAAAAAAAAAAAAAAAAAAAAATACTCCATTGTGTGAATATATATATGCCACATTTGCTTTATCCATTTATATTCATTAATGTGGTGGTAGCTTGCTCCTTTTTATTGCTTGGGAAATACTTTTTTCTGTGGATAGATTATAATTTGTTTATTTTTTCACGTGTTGATGGACTTTTGAGTTGTTTCTAACTTAAGGCTATTTAAATCTGCTATGAACGTTCACATGAAGGTATTTGGATGTATGTCTTCATTTCTCTTTGAGTAAATACCAAGGGATGGAATTGTGAGTTATATAGTAATTATGTAAGAGAACTACCAGACTACTTCATAGAGAACTTGTGTCATTTTAGATTTTCTCTAACAATGTATGAGAGTTCCAGTTGTGGTACATCCTCACAAACACTGGTGTGCAGTGGTATCTCATTGTGGTTTTAATTTACATTTTTCTGATACTGATGATATTGGGAATCTTTAATGTGCTTACTGATTATTTGCATATCTTCTGTTTTGAAGTGTCTGTTCACATCTCTTTTTTGTCCCTTTTCCTTGTCTTCTTTCAAATTTAGTTGAATTTTTTTAATATATTCTGGATCTATATTTTCAGATATAGGTATTGCAAATATTGTTCCACTTGGTGGCTTGGTTTTCTACTTTTTTAACAATGTCTTTCAAAGAATAGAAGAATTCCATTTTGATGATGAAGTTCAGTTGATCAATTTCTATATTGTTCATGTTTTTGTGTCTTAAAAATTATTTTCCTGCCCTCAAAATCTTGATGATTTTATCCAATGTTGTTTTCTAAAACTTTTATACTTACAATGATACTTTTGTTCATTTCGTGAATGTTGTAAGGTAGTGTCAAGAATGATTTTTTTCCCATATATATATCCAATTATTCTGGGATTAATATTAGCTCGAATTGTTACAACAGGACAGACCTAAGGCTGATTGCGAGACTTGTGAGAAATAGCCTCTGTCTCCTTAAAGGAAAGTTAGCAAAAACCAGGGCACCTGCCTTTGAGCATGTACCCACCTCCCCAGTTCCTCTTCAATAACAGGCAGTAAAGGAGAAGATCATTTATTGCCCAGTTGACCATACAGTTTGGTCAAAATATTTGCTATGTTTGCTGCTTCTGTCTTCTGAATGTTTATATTGCCCCAAAATTCAAATGCTGAAATCCTTATCCCCAAGATAATAGTGTTAGGAGATAGGACCTTTGGGACGTGTTTAGCTCATGGGGGCAGAGCTCTCATAAGAGGCCAGAGAGAGACTTCTCCTCCTTTCCACCAGAGGTTAAATTGAGAATGCTCTCTGTGAGGAAGTGGATCAGTCACTGAATCTGCCATTATCTTGATCTTAGATTGCCCAGCTTCCAGACTGTTAGAAATGCATTTCTGTTATTTATAAGCCACCCAGTCTATGGTATTTTATTATAGCAGTCCCAGCAGACTAACACAGCTACCAATTCCTGTGAATTTCTCTCAAAACCCATTATTTGTCCCATGAGGCCCTTGTCCTTCATTTTCCAGAAAGCTACATCTCTGTCAGCATCCCATACTCATCACTAAAACTGTCAGACTCTGTGAAGGGCCTGAAATTTTACCCTCCTTGCAAACTAACAAATTAGCCTGCCACAGCTTCAAGAATGTTGGCAGAAGATATGAGTCTCCTGGATCAGAGACAAAGGACTTTATTACTCATGGCAATAGCAGAAGTCACAGTGTTGACATCTGCACTGTCTCCGTGAACCCCAATTCCCACAGAACAATACTGGCACATGTAGTGCACTGTGGTACAAGAGAGAGTCCTGAGTTTAATGAAACTGGAGTTTTTATAATGGGCAGTAAGTGTGCCTGCCTCTTGCTCCTGAGAGAGGCACTAGCTCTATCTGCCATGGCTGTTGGCTATGCAAACATCTGTGAAAAAAAAAAAAGTCCAAAATAAATGCAGTCAATGTCTGTTTATAAGTCATCTGGAAATGTAGGAGAAAAATGGAAAATTGTTGCTCAGTACTCACAGCTCCCCATGTTGTTCTTTCTTGGCCTCATGGAGTTTCTTTCTATGAATCCCAATGGACTCACGGAGATCCTCTACAGATCTCTGTAGCTTCTTGTCTGCACAGCTCCCTACTCTCCAATTTTCTGGTCTGAAAATTTCAGTTATTTCAGCTTCCCCCTGAATTCTTGTCTCCATCTTCTCAATTTAATATGATTTCTGTGCTTTTGCTGGAGTTCCTCCTCACGGGCCCTCAATTCAGAAAGTGCTTCCAGGCAGAAAGCTGGGGGTGATTATAGGGCTAACCTTATCTATTTCCAGCCCTCAGGGATCCTGTTTCTGTGCTACCTCCTATACTGTCTGAAAACCAAACAGATAGCTCACAAATGTTGTCTGCTTTTTTATTGTTTACAGTGAGATTATGAGTCCAGTATCAATTATACAACTACCAATTCTACCCCAATATGGTAGAATCAGATATCGCCTTTTGTTTGTTTTTCAGAAATTTTGGGAGCGGTTGTTAAAAATCATTAGGCTTTAAGTTGTGTAGACACAAAACTAAAATTAATGACATACCTAAAATGGGGTAGAATAATATAACAGTTACACTGAAGCAAAAATGCTTTTCTATGTGTGCTTTTGTGTAACAGACTGCAGTCGAAAGGTGCCCTTCGGGGAGCGAACTGGGTCAGTCTGTCTGCACCGAAGCCAGTAAGGTGAATGAAGAGTCACTAGAAAAGCATTACGGAAGCCCTTCTTTGAAAATACAACTCATTTTTAAACCTTTGAGGAAATGTCAGATTGACTTATTTCATGTGTTCATCTCCTTCTTAGTAAATGTTTTGGTCTTAAGGAGAAGAACGTCTTGGTTGGACACCGTGGCTCATGCCTATAATCTCAGCACTTGGGGAGGCTGAGGCAGGAGGATCACTTGAGCTCAGGAGTTCAAAACCAACCGGGTCAACATCATGGCACTCCATCTCTGCAAAAAAAATTTTAAGACTAAAAGATTAGCTGACATGGTGGCACACACTTGTAGTCCCAGCTACTCAGGAGGCTGAAGCTCGAGCATCACTTGAACCCAGGAGCTCGAAACCAATCCTGGTCAACACAGTGAGACCTCATCTCTATCAAAAAATTTTTAAAAATAAAAAATTAGCCAGGCATGGTGGTGAGCACCTGTAGTCTCAGCTACTCAGGAGGCTGAGGCAGGAGGATCACTTGAGCACAGGGATTCGAGGCTGCAATGAACCATGATAGTACCACTACACTCCAGCCTAGGTGACAGAGTGAAATTCCATCTTTAAAATACAAATAAATAAATAAATAAAATTTTAAAAGGAGTATGTATTTCTTCCTTACTAAGTCAGGACTTTCCATCTTTATTAACTATACAATTAGTTAATAAATAAACTTTTTTGTTGTTGTTGTTTTGAGACGTAGTCTCACCCTGTCACCCAGGCTGGAGTGCAGTGGTGCCATCTCGGCTCACTGCAAGCTCTGCCTCCCAGGTTCATGCCATTCTCCCGCCTCAGCCTCCCGAGTAGCTGGGACTATAGGCGCCCGCCACCACACCTGGCTAATTTTGTGTATTTTTAGTAGAGATGGGGTTTCACCGTGTTAGCCCAGATGGTCTTGATCTCCTGACCTTGTGATCCACCCGCCTCGGTCTCCCAAAGTGCTAGGATTACAGGTGTGAGCCACCATGCCCATCCAATAAATAAACTTATTAATAGATAGTTAAGAAAGTTATTAATAGTTAACAAAGTAACAAAAAAGTTAATGGTTGGTTTATAGCATAGTCTCACTTATTTTGACAGTTAACTCAGGACACAATTAGTAGAGTGGGAAAAATCAAGGGAAGGGTCTGTCATTTATTTTACCAAGCCTTTTTTCCCAAAATCAACCAAAACGCCAACATAGTTAGGGTGGTATGGCTCATTTCCCACCTCTTCTCATCTTTAGTATTTCATGCATCTTCCTCTTTTATTTCCACTACAACAATGGTGCATCATTTAAATGTTTGCATTTTATGATCTTATAAAACCAATTAATAGAATTATAACTGTTATAAATATATTCACCCAAAATGGATTTAAGCTGATACAAAGGCCTTTATTATTCATTCACTAGATGACTAAATTTTTCAGACCACTCTAATAGTCCATTTTACCATAGTTAACAAAACACTACTATAAATTGTCCTTTTAGTATCATTGTCAATTAATGTCAGAAAATTAATAGAGATTTTAAAAATCATCCTTATTTTTAATAGATGATTTTTAACAGAAAATTAATAGAGATTTTAAAAATCATCCTTATAAGGTATTATGACTGACAAATAGAGCACAATAACTCTACCAAAGGAAAATCCAGAAGTTGTTTCGCAACCTCTAACCTAAGCTACTCTGCCCACCCATGTGTTAATTACCTTCCTGACAAATGAAGCTAATCCAGCCATGCCCATGTCACTCCACAGCTTGAAGACTTCTGATGGTTCCCTGAGCCCTGATGGATAAACTAAAACATTTCGGAGAACACAAGGCCCACTACAATTTCAAACTAGTTCTAACCTTCAACACCATTCTCTGCTGTTGTCTCACCTTAGAAGTCTATTACTCTGAAATCACTTTATCAGGTCAGAAGGGCTTTTCACAATTCCATGCCTGCTCTCAGGCCATTGCATCTGTCTACAACCCCCCTCTGAAGCACTCTGCCTGCTCTGGCCAGCATTATGTGGTTTTTCCGTCTCACGTCTTTCACACCTCTGTGCCAGTGGAATGTACTCGGAACACATCCCTGGCATGTTCTTTGTTTTAACCAGCTGGTGCAAGAGAGTCTGGTTAAGAAAATTCTCCAAATTTTGATGCTTTAATCTGCTGTCATGTTCAATAATAAGTCCAATCTCATTCCCTGAATTTCTACTCTAAACATCCTTGTAAATCCTCTGGTGTGATTACATAGATCATGTGAATGTCCCCTAGGCCCTAGCAGACCCCGGCAGAGAGGATCGTGATTTTATGTTCTGGAGCAGGGCTATCCAATACAACTTGCTACAATAATGGGAATTCTTCTGCACTGTCAAGTATGATAGCCACAGGCCACATAGGGCCATTGAGTGTTTGAAGTATAGCTAGTATGATGGAGGAACTGAATTTTTAATTTCTTTTTTAGTCTAAATATACTTTAAGTAGCTACATGTGACCAGTGGTTACCACACTGAACAGTGCAATTCTGGAATTTTCATAGGCCTATAGACCAATTCATAGGACTATTATCCCAGGGATAGTTGATAGAAAAAAAAAGGAATAAAAGGAATAATAATGAAAGAAGACAACAAGTCATAAAAATTAAAGGACTAACAGAGTAATATGATTGTGAGAATTATTTTCTTTTTCTAATCTTTCAGGGTGTTCATATTGTATTTTAAAGGCTCTATAGCCTTTCTTTACTATGCAAGTTCTGTTGCTCTAAAATAAGAGTCTTAATTTTATATAATAATTTTCTTATGCCTTTATATGTGTCTTTCAAGGAGAGAACATGCATTAAACTATAGTGAGCTTGTAGTTGAACTCCTCGGTAAAATGCTAGACAAGAAGATCATTTTAGAGGAATATGTGAAAACAGAAATCCTGCCTGAATGAATTGTTAGCATTTGTTATCATTATAATAAGGAAGGTAATTCAGTGTGGAAGTTAAAGCACAATGTGGGTGTCCAATAGACCTTGGTTAAGTTATTTAATCTGTTTCACAACTTCCTATTTTGTCAAATAGTATGCACCCCAGTAAGAGAATTTATATGAAACCTTTAGCCTAGTGTCTGGCACTGAATAAAATATGTAAATGTCATTTGATAGTGTTACTATCAAATGAGTATTACTCTGATCATGATTATTATATTATCATTTTATTAGTATTCTGATTGATAGAGAATCTTAGTTGACAAAGTACTTTCAGAATGTAATCTCATTTGACCCTCTGAGCAGCCCTCAAAGGCAGGCAGATAATCCCACTTTATAAAGGAAAACAGAGGTTGTGAGACTTTAAGAAACTTACCAAGTACCAAATGATTGAAGCTATCTAGCGATGCCATAACCCATACGCAGCCCACTGCACCATGTTGACATTGCTTTTGGTAATCACCTTGCTGCCTTTTTAGCTACGCTAGTCAATTCATTTTCTTCATCTCCAAATGCTTAATCTAACTTGGGTTTTTGCAACCACTCCTGCTTCCCAGGAATGCCCTCCCCTAGAGTGGCCTCTCTTCCCAGCCACACGCAGCTACTTTGTTTTTAATTTTTCTTATGTGTTAGGTGAGCAATGCTTCATAATATGCAGTAGTGGCTTGTGTAACCATTGGCAAATAAATTTTTCAAACTACTCTTATCCATAGCCAAGAGCAAACACTTAAGATTTATCTCTGAAAAGCCAGGCCAGCATTTAAATCTGGAGTTCAACAAATACGTCTTTGTTTCAGTTGATCTTGACATCAGTTATAAAAGTTCTTAGGCATCTGCCAAGAGTCTTTGCCGTATTGTACCTTACAAGTAAGAGACAAAGGGCTTTGGAGTAATTAAACAAAGCGCAATTCTGCATTTTGTTTACTCAAGACTCTATCCTGTATTTTTCATGCCAGCAATACTTAAATGGAAGTTAGTTGAAAGGTGGCCCACATGAGGCTTAGAGAGTTAGACTCCCAGTCCATACTCAAAAAAGTGTTTCTGCCAGTGCATATTAGGGGATATTAAGAAGATATTTCTCTTCTTAATTAGGCAGCATACAATGATGTGGTAGAATAAATGCAGAACTTGATGACCAGGCTGGGCACAGTGGCTCATGCCTGTAATCCCAGCTCTTTGGGAGGCTGAGGCGGGCAGATCACCTGCAGTCAGGAATTCAAAACCATCCTGGCCAACGTGTGAAACCCCTTCTCTACTAAAAGAACAAAAATTAGCTGGGCGTGGTGGCACGCGCCTGTAGTCCCAGCTACTTGGGAGACTGAGGCAGAAGAATCACTTGAATCCAGGAGACGGGAGGTTGCAGTGAGCTGAGATAGTGCCACGGCACTCCAGCCTGGGAGACAGAGTGAGACTCTGTTTCAAAAAAAAAAAGAAGTGGATGACCACATTCATTCCACCTCATCAGATCAAATATGAAGATATGGCCCAATCAACATGGCATCCTTCATATCCAAAGGCAATATGAGCGTCTTCATCCTCTGTAATATTTTCCCATCCACACATCCAGCCTGCTGGGCATGAGGTCACTAGGCATGAACACTTAGCAAAGAACTCACATGGGCAAACAAAACAAGGTTGCAAGAAAAACAGAGTGGAGAAGCAAAGCGTAGTATAGGACCCTAGCGGCCCTCTGTGCATTTTAAATTCTGATTGATCATTGTGAGCTAGATTTTGAATCTGCAGGATGTCTATACAATCCTAAGCAACTCAACTTCTCTGTCTGTTTCACCACCTGCAAAACGAAGAGGTTAAGGGAAGAATTTACACCAAAGAATCAAGTAACAGTGCTGCTAAAACCCCCTGCAGCAATAATATTCTAGGATATTATATCATGAAACTTTTCCAAAAGGCAGTCCTTTTACTCTTCTCTGAGTTCTTTCCAGAAAATCGTTCAGTATTACAGATCTTTCTTTGGTATCCCATCAAGAGGTTTCTTCGTGCGGCAGGAAGGCATTTCCTCTGAAGCAGGGCAAACTCTGAAGGCCACCAGCAGTCCCACTGAGAGATTTCAAGAGATCACAGTCCCATGCAGAGAAGAGCCACCAGTCATGACGTGGTGAGCACATTTTGACCCAAAGCTGACAACATATGGCCTCTGCTCCCCAGCTGATTTCCTGAGCTGTCCTAAGTGTCTTTACCAAAACACTCCTTGTTCCATCATTTGTGAAGCCCACCTAAGGATCATTTATAACTGATTCTGTCACATCCATAATAAGCTGCCTAGATGTATTAAGACTCTTAAGAAACGTTTCCAAATTATGTGTTAAAGTAATATGTGGTGTGATTGTCTTGTATATCAGCCTTGTGTATACTGGGAACATTTATCTCACTAAAGCAACACTGCTCTTGCAACGTTGATTTACGGTAATGTTCCTACTTGCAAAACAGAACACCTTGAATCCGATTTTAAAACAGATCGCACACATTTCAGTCAGCCATGATTTTGGTAAATGCAGTGAATGTTAAAAGACAAAACACGTAACAGGTGACCTGCTTATTTTGGAGGGTTTCATCTTGCCCACTGTCAATATTGTCGGCTATGCTTTTCGCTATCTAGAGCACACAATCTCAATGTTAAACCTGACCTAAATTGTTTTCCATTTCTTAAGATGCAGTCATTTGTTTTGAAATAAAATGAAGTCGTGTATTCTTGGTGAATTTTCTTAACAATAATTAATGACGTTTTCTTGTTATATTTTTGCGATAACCCAGACTCTGATGTTTTCTAGTCACTAAGAAGGGAAAATACTTTCTGTGACACACATACTTTAACAAGTAACCAGCTGAGTTATTATGAGAATTTAAGTGCTACCTGATGAAATCAGTATGTCCTGGAAAAGAAAGACAGAAGTAGGAACCAGTCCACGAAAGTGTACCTGAAAATATGATGTATAAACTCATCTAGAGGAGAAAAGGGACACAGAGATTTTCAATGATGCATCTGGAGTAGTTTTCCTTCTGGCCCAGTGTGCAAAATGTAAAGAACTCTTGTATCTTAATGACAGATAGGGTTTTCTAGCCACCAATATGATATTCGCCAGAGATAAAACCTGCATTATTCTCTAAAGGAGCTAGAATGGGAGCTCCCTCTCTTCCTGGACCAGGAATACCAACGCTCTCTTCATACTTGACCATAGCATTCCTGACGCAAAGTGTGTGTCCTAAGTTATACTTCCAGTAGTGATGATAGATTTGCATTCATTTATTTTTGCCCTCTTATTTCTTCTTTGTAACAAATGATACAAATTTATGAAGAGGTTGGAGCTCCCAGTGCCCTCTGTCATTCTCAAGTAGTACAAAGCTTAAGCTGCAAAACAAGATAGAGCTGGTGCTGTTGGAATTCCCAGTAACTTGTTCTAACAAAGTCAGGTGTTCCAGGGAGTTGGGAAGCAAAACTCAAGTTCTATTGAAACACAGGGTTGATGGTAAACGTATCCTAAGGCAATTGACCCATGTCACTCTTGGGCAAAGCAACACAAAAGCCAGCGAATGCTCTTTGGTTCAGATTTCAGAACTGAAGCTAGAATCTTAACAATTCTAGCTTTTATAAAATTATCAAAGATGAGAATACTACCTTTTTTTTCTTATATTTACTAATAGCTTGCATACCTTTGTTTTAATTGAATTTTCTGGGCGTTTTACCTTTTCCAGACCCTAGCATCTTTCCATCTAATCTAGATTCCACAGGCACCAATGACAGTGTGAAATTTTGCTGCTGAAAGTGGCCTCCATGTCTCTATCTTATCCTTGCACAAAAGAAGGGTGGATCATTCTCATTTCTGTTTCTTCAACTGATATTTTAAAGTAAGTCTAGAAAATAAGTCAGACTTCTAGCAGTGTAGCTTTAAAAACCCTTTGAATTACTTCCAGACTTGTGAAGATACTGAGGTCAAAATTACAGGATATTCTTGCTTCCTAAGCATAATTACAGATTACCTTACACTCAAACATAATAAATGAAGATAAATGAGATGAAATTAATATAGTAAATTCATTTTAATTGCAATTGGTGTAATTATTAGATTATATGACCATGTAATATAAATTTAATGGAAGTAAACTTTTAAATTTTATTTATGCACTTACAAGTAATTAAATATGAATGTACGATGTGACTATAAGAGAATAATTAGTTTTTCAAGTGAATTAATCAAGGGTGTTTTTAAAATGTTCTCTGTAGTTTACAATAGAAAAAAGATTGTAAGTCCATATTATTACAGTATAACAGGCAAATAAATAGCAGAAAACGGTAGGTGATGGAGAGGATGCAGTGAGAAGCAATTCTCACCTGGCCTGGCCCAGCTCACTCCCTCGCTCCTCCACCAGAAGGCTTCTCTGCTTTCCTCCACCACAGTTCCTCCCACCATAGCTCTCTCCAATGATGAGAGAAAGGACCCCTTTCCCTCCTCAAACTGTTCCATCAGTGGGTTCATTCTTCCTTACATACCAGTTTCATATAACTTATGTACTGGATGTTGTCTTAGGAGGACCATTAACCTCAAGGGGCTGGGCGTGGTGGCTCAGGCCTGTAATCCCAGCACTTTGGGAGGCCGAGGAGGGCGGATCACCTGAGGTCAGGAGTTCAAGACCAGAATGGCCAACATGCCGAAATCCTGTCTCTACTAAAAATACAAACAAAATTAGCCAACGTGGTAGTGGGCACCTGTAATCCCAGCTACTTGGGAGGCTGAGGCAGAAGAACTGCTTGAACCTAGGAGGCAGAGGTTGCAGTGAGCCAAGGTTGTATCATAGCACTCCAGCCTGGGCAACAAGAATGAAACTTCATCTCAGAAAAAAAAAAAAAAAAAAAAAAAAAAAAAGGAGGACCCCTAACCTCAAGGATTGAAGGACTGATGAGGCAAAAATGTAAAAAGTCAACGAGGTACTGGGAGCTCGGGGCACCAGAGTGATAAAGCACCAGCAGCAACACTGACAGAATGCTTGATGCTTGCCATATAAGGCTATTGAAATTAGGTTTGAGCTCAGAGTCTGGGACAGATCTCAGCCTGCCAATCTGAGTAAGGCTGGTGTGGCTGCCAGGCTGCAGGGCCGAGAATCAAGTAGGTAATTTCAGGTCCATAGGCTTGTGCAAGTCAGAGGTGTGTCTACAAAGGGGAATTAGCAATGCAAGGCAGCAGCTTACTGACTTCCAAATGGACGACAACATTGTAGAAAAGGTGTGACTTAGCTGAATTCTGAAGACAGCTTCCTCCTTTGTGGGTATGTACTCAGCTTGGGCCCCAACTTCTATAGGCTTTGAGCAACAATCCCAGCAGCTAAAGAGCTCCTCCAAATCCACACAGCTGCCTCTGCAGGGTGCGGCCCTGTGGTTAGACCTGTGTGTGACTGCACTGCCCTGGCCCCTTAACTCTGCCCATCCACTGAGATATTAAGCTTCTGCTGGTGGATAAAGGCAAGCACAAACTGGCCTCTTCTAGGCAGTCTCTCTTGATCTCTGCCCATTTGCTCTAAACCTGGTCATTTTTGCTCTGTTTTCCTTTAGTTCTCAGAACCTCAGTCTTGATGTCTGTTTTCAGTTCCTACCGTTCACCAAGCCATCAGATTTCTCTGAGGCTTCGTGGACCACAGCTTTCAACTCCTGTTGACTCATTCACCTCCTAATTTTAACGCCTCTGGTGCTTGGGGAAGAGAAACTCTGTGTTGCAGTCCCCACCTTATAGAAAGGCACCATTGAACTCTAGCTCCCCCTCATACCCTTCACCCTTGTCCTTTTCTCCTTCCCAGCTTCATAGCCCAGGACACTCATGTGCTTACAGAACAAAGACCACCATATGGCAGATGCACCAGAAAGCAATAACTTAACTGAGGCATAGCCCGAGAATGACCCTGTGGTCTAAGGAGAGTGTGTGTTTGGAGTCCCAAGCTAAAGAATCTGGGAGCAGCCAGTCTGGAGTTTCACTGCTTATCCATGAAGGACATTTGGACCCAAGGCCCATCCTTTGAAACAGAGGCTGTACAGTGGATAGAGGCCCCTGGTGCTGGGTTAAATGGAGATTGCTAGGTGCTAAGTGAAAATGTTATACCAACATCAGGCTGTTTACCATCGGTAGTGGTTCTCCTGTCCAGCCTGTTGTCACTGCACTGTCCCTGTCTATAAGTTCCCCAATAAACCTTATATCTTGTTCACTCTCTCCAGGTCTCTTCGTCAACCTCTCAAACTTGTGCCATTCTTATCGGAGTCAATAGGGGCCCAGCATAACAACCACTTAAACACAGAGTGGGGAGTAGAGGGGGGTGCACCCTTGACTGTGGGCTCCTTGAGACCAGTCACTATGGTTTTTCGTGTTTTGTTTTGAATCCCCAGCACTTAGCACAGGGCCAGCAAAAATGGGCACAGACTAGAATGTTTCTATTCATTATAACCCCATGATAAAGCACAACCATTTTAGTCAGTTTCACACGAGATTCCCTACTATTGAGATGAAAACATTATGCACAGCTGGTCTCGGTAGCGCACTCCTGTAATCCTAGCAACTCAGGAGCTGAAGTGGGAGGATTGCGTGAGGCCAGAAGTTCAAGACCAGCCTGGGCAATATAGCAAGATCCAATCTCTAAAAATAAAAATAAATTATCTAGGCATAGTGATGCATACCTGTAGTCCTAGTTACTGGAGAGGCTGAAGTGGGAGGATCGCTTGAGCCCAGGAGTTCAAGGCTGCAGTGAGCTATAGTTGCACCACTGCACTTCAGCCTGGGCAACAGAGACCCTATCTCTAAAGAAAAAAAAATTAGGTAACATGTTCCTCCACCTGTCGACCCAACCAAACCAAGATATTAGCAGCCCTATGCAGAAATGACAAAGAAGGTTGTAAAAATCCCTGTTCGTTCTCAGCCCATCAGCCACCTTGAAATTTTTGAAAAGGTTAAATTAAGGTAGAAGAGTGAGGAGGGCAGGTCTGTTCTTGGGGTGAGCAGTCCTCTCACCCCAAGCCAGATAAAAGGCCCCCAGGACTCCAGTGCCACAAGAGAACCAGAGAACTTGGCATATATTTTCTGGACTTTGGAGGCCCCAGGAAATGGTGCCTAATTCCCTTCTGGGAACATAAAGGCAAAAGGCTCTGCCTTGGTCTACCTCCCATGATGAGAGAACAGAAAGAGATACTGCGAGGAAACCCATCCTGCTGATGGCAGTGGGCAGAGGTCCCTTAGTTCCAAACTGCACGTGGACCCCCAAAGAGGACGTCACCTTGAGAACTGCCTGTTGGGATCTGGATGGAGGAGGCCACCACATACCCAGGACTGAGAAAGAAGCCCAGCAACGTGCCCTTCTGGAGAAGAATCAGCATTGGGAATTTACCGTACCTGGAGGGCGCCCATATGGAGCTCATGTGACCCGCTAGCTCAGCATCTAAGACATTTTCTCTTTCTGCAGCCCCTGAGGAAGCCAGGGTGATCTAACAAGAGCAGGGTAGGGGAAAAAGGGAACACCGAAGAGCAAGAAAACCTGGAATCTTGGATCAAATGTGAAGCTTTTTATAATTACAGTGGACTGGATATTTCAATTACGAAAATGAGGTTGTTCTTAGGACCAAATGTGACAAGGTTACTTTTAATTAGCTATGTGATCCAAAGAACCGTGGCACTGGGGTTTTCATCCAGGGTGAGGAACAAATGGTTCACATGGAGGGTTTTAAGACAAAATGTTGAAAAAGAGAGTGAAGCTGCTTTCTGTTTGCATGCAGTTGAATTCAGCTGATATCAACGTGGCTGATGAATAAATAATGAATCGATGAGCAAATGAATAAACGCAAACAAGGAAATAATTGCAAATTTAGTATTATTACTCTTATTACTCAGTTTGACTCACACATTAGGTATAAGTTAAGCTTTTTAAATTTTATTTATTTTTATTTAATTTTATTTATTTATTTATTTATTTATTTATTTATTTATTTATTTTTTGAGACAGAATCTTGCTCTGCTGCCCAGGCCGGAGTGCAGTGGCACAATCTTGGCTCACTGCAACCTCGGCCTCGTGGACTCAAGTGATTCTCCTGCCTCAGCCTCCCAAGTAGCTGGGACTACAGGCATGTGCTACTACACCCGGCTAATTTTTGTATTTTTAGTACAGACAGGTTTTCACCATGTTGGCCAGGCTGGTGAGGAGCTCCTGACCTCAGGTGATCCGCCTTCCTCTGCCTCCCGAAGTGCTGGGATTACAGGCGTGAGCCACCGCACCCAGCCAAGTGAAGCTTTTAAAATCTAGTTATCTGGTTTACCCTTCTCGTTCCCCTTTATCTCTGCTCTTAAACAGGTAAAAATTCTGGTCATTTTTTTTTTTTTTTTTTTTACCATTCTGGGCAAATACTCTTTTCCTCAGTTACCAGTTCCTCTGGCTTCTGCTTTCATATTTTTCTGAGTAATTTTACTTTTTTCCTGTGCTCACAGTTTAGGACAGCTCTACCAAACAGGCACTTTTCCTTTTTTCATTTTGAAAACTTTCTTACTTTGACACTCTATGGGTGCAGCTAAGAGCAATTTCCCTTTCTGTTTTTTTTTTTTTTTTTATATTCCATACCTTTCTTCCAAACTAAAAATCCGGATTTCCAAGGTATATTGAACACTTGGGACCCAGAGGGACTGAAACTGTTGTCAACACAGATATGATTCAGGAAAAAGGTTATGTATATTCTTTGGAGTCTCCTTCTATTCTCTGCCATCATTTTGGTTCCATATGATGGTCATCTGCTCTCTGCTAGTTTACCACCCTTAGTCTTCCCAGGGAGCCCTGGGCACATTTAACTAAGTCCTTCCTTGCTCAGCATGTAGTCTCTTTTGAGGGTAGAGGTAGGTGGAGTAAGGATTAAGGAGATGGGCAGGATATGAGTACCACAGTGGATGAAGAGATCAAAGAATTTGAGGACTACATTTCTGTAGAACATTGTGGCTGTAATTAACTAACCATCAGAGTAGTTTCAATACTCTGTACTTTGAGTCCTTATTCTACAATTCAAATTAGTATATTCTGTTTTTATGCTAATTCACTGTTGTACTACTCTACTTCCAGGATTATTTACTTTTGTGCTACAGTACATAACTGCCACATTTTAAAGTTCATTGCAGCTTATTAATATTAAATGACGTGATTTGAAAGTATTTGCTTTCTCGGGCCAGTGAACACAGAGTACTCTTAAGATGCATTAAAATATGGATTGGTCAGTGTTTAACAAACCTTATTGAGTGGTTTTTGTGATTTAATAGTCAGCTTCCCGGACTCTTAGCTTGGCTGGCAACATGACAGTGCTGTAACCATTGCTTTAGAAACTGAAGAGAAGGATTTCCCTTCAACAGTCACCAAGTAATAAACAGCAGGGTTACAGCTAAGGGAAGAGGCTACCTAGTTGTTATTATTGGTTGTCAGATTCAAAGTAATCTCACTGTTCCTTTTATCTGAGTACAGCCTGTGATCAGACCTCATTGTACAAGACACTGTCCTTACGCCTGTTAGAGCTGGGCTAGCCAACCAGGTTTCTCTCCCAGGGATAATTTATCTTGCAGATGACACATTAAATAGAACCATGCAATCAAAGTTTGAATTCCAGCTTTGTGCTGCCTTGGTTGGTCAGGCCAAATTAATAATCGAACTTGGTGTTCTTGAACGAGCTCCTTGCTATATACAGTTAGCTGGCCAAACCACTTCCCCTCCCCCGACACTCCACCTCCTCATGGATGAAAACTTCTGGTAGAAAAACAAACTCACAAAGGGGAAAAGTACCAGGTGCATGAGACATGGGGATGACTAGAAAGGGAATGTGCAGCTTTGTGTTTCTTCTTCTTTTTTTTTTTTTTGAGACAGAGTCTTACTTGGTTGTCCAGGCTGGAGTGTAATGGCGCGATTTCACCTCACTGCAACCTCTTCCTCCTAGGTTCAAGCAATTCTCCTGCCTCAGCCTCCCAAGTAGCTGGGATTACAGGTGCACACCACCATGCCCAGCTAATTTTTTTTTTTTTGGCTATTTTTAGTAGAGATGGGGTTTTGCCATGTTGGCTAGCCTGGTCTCAAACTCCTGACCTCAGGTGATCCACCTGCCTCGGCCTCCCAAAGTGCTGGGATTACAGGTGTGAGCCACTGCACCCGGCCGCAGCTTTGTGTTTCGAATCAAACACTGACTGTGTGCCAGTTACACTGGTCCCTGCAGAAGCCGTTGGCAGACCTTTTTTTTGAGACAGAGTCTCACTCTGTTGTCCAGGTGGGAGTTCACTACAGCCTCAACCTCCTAGCCTCAAGCAGTTCTCCTGCCTGGGCCTCCCACAGTGCTGGGATTACAGACGTGAGCCACTATGGCCAGCCTTAATGCCAGATTCTTCTCTGTGTGTAGTATTTCTGTGCCTCAAAGGAAGCATACGCTACCCATGTGGCATGTCTGTGAGACAAAGAAAGGGAAATAGTGGGAGAAATATGAAATGTCTTATGAGGGGATCTAAATAAATTTTGAAAGTTTGATTTCCCCAATTTTATTTTTCAATTTATGATGGAAGCTCTAACTAGATGTTACCCACCATCCCAGACCCGCCCAGATCCACTAAGCCAAACATATATAAAGTATTTAAATGCCAGTTATGTTGTGTATATAAATAAAGTACTGCCTGGAAGCTAGATATCATGAAATAATACTAAAGGCAGCTATGTTTATGTTGTTCACTAATTATAATAGGAATAGCTAATATTTATTTAGCTACCAATGGAATAGCTAAATCAAAGGAATACCATTTTTCTATAATGCTTATCAATGGAAGAGCATTTATTTACCAATGTAATCATGTTTTTCTGTAATTTCAAACATGAGATAACCTATTTCTTACCAATGTAATCACATTTTTCTATAATTTCAAATGAGGCCTAGGCTATAGCCAATATATGCAGAGTCTCACAATTTCTACTCTCTTAAATTATGGCCTTTTAGAATTCTTGAATCCAGGTTTATTTATTTACTTAACATTTGTGTGCTGGTTGCTACAATACAATATCCAGCAGAATCAGGGTCCCTGCCTTCATGGATTTCAGAGTTTACTGAAAGGACCAACAGTAAAGAAATAACCACATAAATAAACTTAAAATTACAGTTGATATCAATGCTAAGGAGGAAAAAATACATGGTATCCTGAGAGTTGATATCAGTGACCTGCCCAGTGTAGGGAGGGTCTAGGAGAAGTGGCATTTCAGCTGAGAACACTGCAGAGTAGGAGTTACCTGTGGTGAGGGGACAGGGCACAGCACTGCAAAAGCCCTGGATGCCAGGGAGCATGGGCACAACTTTTATACCCGGATTGACTTAACTTCAAATGTAATTTGCTCAGAAGAAATTAAAATTAAAATTCAGGGCAAGTGACCTGAAGTTGCCCAACAGAACACAGAACTTCAGATAATTCCACTAAGAACATTTGATTCCCCATGACTCAGTGCCTGCAAGGTATGCCATGCTCTGTTTATGACCGTAGCGTAGCCTGCTTTCCTGGTCTGTGTGTTTGCGCCAGGAGCCAGGAAGATCTTCAGCTTATGGAGTTGATGTGACCATGCCCATCCTTTGTGGCCATGGACAAGTCAGTTCTGTCTCTGCAGGAAACTTAAAGGACAAGCCCTAGAGCGGGCAGCTGTGGGAAATTATTGGATGGTATTTTGACTTTGATGTATCATTATGCAAAACCGTATCGAGGAATGAATTTCTCATATTCCACGAAATAAGATTGAAAACACTTGAAAGTAATTTAAGAAGCAGATCCTTAATGTATAATCAAGGAATTTTTTTATGTTTTAATTTATTTTGTTTTTATTTTTATTTTTGACAGGGAGTCTCACTCTGTCACCCAGGCTAGAGTGCAGTGGCACAGTCTTGGCTCACAACAACCTCCACCTCTTGGGTTCAAGGGATTCTCCTGCTTTAGGCTCCCAGGTAGCTGAGATTACAGGCACCTGCCACCACGCCTGGCTAATTTTTGTATTTTAGTAGAGAGGAGGTTTCATCATGTTGGTCAGGCTGGTCTCAAACTCCTGACCTCAAATGGTCCTCCCACCTCGGCCTCCCAAAGTGCTGAGATTACAGGGATGAGCTACCACGCCTGGCCAAGAAATTATGATTTCTAAAATTCTATGAGAGTTTTCTTCTGAATGCTTTTCTGAATATGTAATGTACATGCCCATATGTATATGGCCTCTTCTGGGTCACACCTTTTTTGCCTATTAGCATAAGTAAACTGTGAAGTGTTTAACAGGTGTTTTGTAGGGGATGGGGAGCAAAAATTTCAATGGTTAAATAAATTTAATGAAGACTGGAGTAAGCAAATAGGCTTTCTTACTACTGAAGTGGTCAAAGTGCTTAGTATTTTTATATTAGTCTAAATTGTAAAAATCTGATAAGGTAATAGAATATTTGGCATCTACTAAATTTATTTTCTCATAGGACATTTTTTCTCTCAAATATACATTCCTCAGAACATAGCATTCCTATATACTCATATAAAATTAGAAAAAAGTCAGTGATATTTTTGCTTCTAGACTTTGTTCCTACCTCATTGCCTTTGTGATTATGTCTGCGATTCTGGGCTGGGTCTGTAAGACCATTCACTGTCTGGACTCAATCCCGTTCTGTCTGCCGCCCTGTGCCACCCTTTCCCCTGCACTTTACGCCCCAGACACACTGACCTTTTCCTTCTCCCTCACCCTGAACACACGTCCCTTCCCCACCTGAACCTGGCACAGGTACCCTCTGGAAAGGCCCGGCCTGCTTTCCATCTCTCTCTGCCCCAGCCCCACTTTGGCTTGTCAGTTGCCTGTTTCTTTAAGGTCTAGTTCAAATAGCTTCTCTGGGAACTTTGTTCTTTCTTCTGTGACAGCATTGACACCATTGTATTCTCTTGCATCTATTTACCTGATCCTTTCCTGCCTCCCCTTTTGACTAATTTCTTGCTTCAGGGCCAGGGCAGAGACAGTTCTCTCATTTGCATACAGTCTTACCTAAGAGAGCATGCAGAGGAAATGGCTATGCCAACTGGATAAACTTGAATTTATGTGAGTGTGTGTGTGTGTGTGTGTGTGTGTGTGTGTGTGTGTGTGTGTGTGATATGATAGGGGTATTCTCCACTGTTTTTTTTGTTTTGTTTTGTTTTGTTTTTTGAGACAGAATCCCGTTCAGTTGCCCAGGCTGGAGTGCAGTGGCACAATCTCAGCTCACTGCAGCCTCCGACTCCCAGGCTCAAGCCATTCTCCTGCCTCAGCCTCCCAAGTAGCTGGGACTACAGGCACCCGCCACCACACCTGGTTAATTTTTGTATTTTTAGTAGAGACGGGGTTTCACCATGTTGGCCAGGTTGGTCTTGAATTCACCATGTTGGCCAGGCTAGTCTTGAACTCCTCACCTCAGGTGATCTGCCCACCTCAGCTTCCCAAAGTGCTGGGATTACAGGCATCAGCCACTGTACCCAGCCTCCATATTTTAAGTAAAATAAATAAGTCAAACTATAAAACATCTGTCTGATAAGTAACTCTTCTCTGTCTTGCATGCATTTATTTTATTGCACTTATCAGAGTATTAAAATTATGTGTTTTCATGAGTCATGTCTGAGAACATTGTCCTTGAGTGCAGGGAGCTTATCATATTCATTTTTCATCCCTAGCACTTAGCATAGAGCTTGGCATTTAGTAAATGTCCAATAAATGATGCTCAAATTAAATGGAATCAAATCTTGCTCAGCTCTTTGCTCCCTTGTCACAGTAAAGTGACTAAGCAAGCATGTGAACCCTGGGATCAGAACGCTGGGTGTGAATCCCAGCTCATCACCCGCTGTGTGACCTTGGGGAAGTTACTGAACTGTTTGGTTCTCTGTGTCCTTATCTGTAAAAGAGGATGTGAATATTGTCCACCTCCTGGACCTGTTGTGAAGATTAAACTTATCTATATTTACATCCATTTCTACATCAATATTATCTATTTATTTTAATTATACAAAGTGTCTTTCTCATGCCTTCCCAGTGAGAGAACAGGCGATTAAATGTTGTGATACACAAACAGAAAACCTCCTACCCTTCTAAGTTCTATTAAATGTCAAATCAGAGATGGGGTCATGTCAATAAAGGAGTTACCTGAGCAAACATGAAAGTATAATTTACATTATGTATTATAATCCTTCCAATTAAAACCCCCATTGTAAAGAGATCTGATTTCTAACCCTTTAAATATTGTTATAAGGCTTTTATGAAAAATTCTGCAAATGTCAGGAAAAAAATACTATAGGATATATTTTTAATGTGGACTATTTTACAAGGTGCTTTCAAACATGTGATAGGATACCTTAGTCAATTGTCATAAGAGCCCTCTAAGGAAAATCAGATCCAGTTTTATAGTCCATTTGAGGTGATGGTACAAATAAATGACAGTTGAGATCAAGTACACTACATGTCAAATCATGTTTCTTGTTTCGTTGTTTTGGGATAGGGTCTTACTGTGTTGCCCAGGCTGCAGTGCAGTGGCGTGATCTTGGCTCACTGCAGCCTCGACTTCTCAGGCTCAAGGGATCCTCCCACCTCAGCCTCCCTGGTAGCTGGGACCACAGGCAAGCGCCATCACACCTGGCTAATTTTTGTATTTTTGGTAGAGACAGGGCTCCACCGTGTTGCCCAGGCTGGTCTTGAACTCCTGGGCTCAAGCGATCTGCTTGCCTCAGTCTCCCAAAGTCCTAGGATTACAGGTGTGATCCACCACGCCCAGCCTATGTTTCTAATAGAAAGTGCAGGTTTTCAGAGAATGGAATTATTCCTGAGAATCACAGCAAGTCAAGGTGTAGTGGAGGAGATGCAGCTCCAGGTGGGCCTTGAAAGATAAGATGAATGCAGGTGGGAAGAGGAGAAAGGACATGAGAACAGGGAGAGCAAAGGTGCAGACGGTGGAATGCATTTGGTATGTTTGGGATGACAGCTCCCTGTGTGGCACAGTGGAGATTCGGCCTGGCCTTGGGAGTGGAGTTGGCCGGTCTCAGTAGGGAGTGGGGGTGCTGGAATGCCAAGGCTTGCTTGCCTCGCCAGTTTTAAGTTTAACCACCAACTTCCCTGAGAACACCACTGGCTAACGTGCTGCATGAATTACAAGTATGATAACCAAGGAAAGTCTGGAGACCCCCCTTTAAAATAAACTTGGCTCAGTGGACAAATTGGACATTGGACATTGAACATTGGACAAATAGTGAGTCATGCCAGCATTGTCCCAGGGCTGTAAAAGTAGCCATCCAGCCACTGAGAAATTACCAAACATTCCTACCAGAATTGTATTGGATATTGTGAATGGCTTTAATAACAGGACCTTGTTCATTTGGTTTTTAGATAGGTTATTACTGATTTACCCATTCAATCAATTCCTGTTTTCCTCTGGTGGGTGAAAAACTGCTCCCAGCCCCAACCTCTGGGTTTAGGACGAGAAAAAAACGAAGAAGGACTACATTATAACCCAGAAGGTGATCACATACCTTCCTGCTCTAAGTGTAGGCTTTTCTATAATGATATGGATTATACTGGAATATTATATCATCTTTCCTAAAAGCATTAAAAATAGGATGCATTGTCATCCTCCTAAGTGGAGCTTGCATGGTCATGTTTGTGCGTGTGTGTGTGTGTGTCCTGGGGGAGATGAGAATATAAGCAGGGGTGGGGGAGAATAATGTAAATGCTCTGCTACGATTTCATTTGGTCCCATGAGTCTACGATAACATTTTTCTATCATCTTGCAAAGACCAATAGAACTAATAAGAATAATAACGGTCGTAGTACTGACAATTCTAGATGGATAAAAGAGCTTTGACCTTCCAGAGAAAATCCAGTATTTTTTCCATTCAGTATCATTAAGGTCACACATGCCTCTTACTACCTTCAGTCTTTTTCCCAGATGTCTCTTCACATTCGAAAGAAGACACGAAGTAAAATTAAATGTTTTTTTTTGTTTTTTTTTTGTTTTTTTGTTTTTTTTTTTACCAGAACATGGCTCTTGTTTGCTACTTCAGATTTTTAAAGCACACAGGCATTATCTATAACCCATCCTCAGGGTAATCCTGTGATAAAAAATATGTACTCATTATTGATGGAAAAGGAGATGCTTACAGCTTTTGCTTAATTTTGTTCCAAGCCTCTAGGAGCAATAACAACAAAATGGTCGTTTTTACTAACAATAGAAAAAAAATAGCATAAAATACATAAAACTACCTAAGAATAAATCGGACACCTTAAGAGTCTCAGTGAGTTTTTCTTACTTGCTGAATACCATGTAACATCTTACTGACCAACCCCCTAGTACATGTTGCGTTCCTTCCCAAAGCCAACCCTCCTCTTCCCCACAGTGGCCCCAGGCCTGTCTCCTAGAACTCTCAGCAGCGTTTGACATTGTTACCTGGAGGGCCCTTGACCTCCCTGCTTCCTTGGCTATCATAGAGCAGTGTCCTGGTGCTTCTTTCACCTCCCTAACTTCTCCTTCTCAGGCTTATTGGCTCCTCATTCCGTCCCCTAAGCCTAGGCACTGCCCAAGGTCTCTTCTTTCTTTGGTCTCTGTCAGGGAGATATCTCACCCAATCCCAAAGCTTCGTCGTTCCATAAAGATCCATATCTATATCTAAATTGTCAGCTTCCTCCCTTCAAATTCTAATCCTTTTTTTTTTTTTTTTTTTTTTTTAGAGATGGGGTCTCGCTATTTTGGTCAGGATAGAGTGTGGTGGCTATTCACAGGTGCAATCACAGCTCACTAGAGCCATGAGCTTCCAGGCTCAAGCGATGCTCCAACCTCAGCCTCCTGATTAGTTGGGACTATTAGGTGCCTGGCTAATCCTTCATTCTTGATTCTGTGCTTGAGACTGCCCCAGCTGTAATTCTTGCACCTTCACCCTGCTGCCTTCCCATATCCTCCTCCGCACGACTTCCAGAATGTGTACCTACTAAGTCATAAACTCCAGGAGGACAAGGCTCTTTGTTGTCATTTTTATTTAAACTGAGGTATCCTTAGCACTTTAGAACAGTACCTGGCACATAACTGACATTTGGAAAATACTGAGTGAATGAGTGAATATCACTTCATCTCTACCCAGTGCACACCAGCCTAACTCATCTGTATGTCCTGTTCATCACCTGTGCTTAAAGCTAGGGTGTAGCTTTACACACTAAGCTTATATTAAGTGATATGGTCAAAACCATATTAAGTAATATAGTTTAAGTAATATGGTAAAATCATACTTAAGTAGTATGGTCAAACCATATTTCTTTTCTATTAAGTATGGTTTTACCATATTACTTAATATGAAATGTATTAAGTAATATGAACAAATCCAGTCATATTGCTTAATCAGCCAAACTGGGGCATTTTTTGGTTTGAAAGGGGGCTGATAGGGTTGACTGTGTCCCCACCCTGCTAAGAAAAACATACCTGAGACTGGGGAATTCATTTTGAATTGTAGTTCCCACAATCTCCACGTGTCATGGGAGAGATCCAGTGGGAGGTAATTGACTCTTGGGAGTGGTTACCTCCATGCTGTTCTCATGATAGTGAGTTCTCACGGAATCTGATGGTTTTTTAAGGGGCTTTTCCTGCTCTTTGCTCAGCACTTCTCCTTGCTGCTGCCATGTGAAGAAGGATGTGTTTACTTCCCCTTCTGCCATGATTCTAAGTTTCCTGAGGCCTCCCCCGGCCCTGTTGAACTGTGAGTCAATTAAACCTCTTGACTGTATAAATTACCCAGTCTCAGGTATGATTTTATTAGCAGGGTGAGAATGGACTAATAGAGGAGCACTATGAATAATTATGCTGGGATGACAGGCATAAACTTAACCTGATTCTATGCTTACCCTAATCATGAGCATTTTTTTACTTTTCCTCCTCATCTATTCCCTTGCATTGCCAGCTGCCAAGACACACATCTGCCTTTGCACTGTCCCCTCACTTAGTCTTCCCTTTGCATTCTCACTCCCACTTGCCTGTTCAGGCTTTGGCACATCTAGACTGGTTTCTATTAACAGCCTCTTGACTGGTCCCCCTGAGCCTAACCAGTCTCCCCAGTATCTGTCTCTGCCCATTCTATTCCCACCTACACATGGCTGCTGGATTAATCTTCCTAAGGGATAGCACCAGTAATACAATTTCTCTACCCAGAAGAGTTTCACTGGTTCTTCATTAATCCTGAAATCCGTACAAACTTGCGGCTTTTAATACTTCCAATCTTGGGCCAGTCTTATTTGTAGGTATGGATACTCAAGACAGGAGTACTAAGAGCGGCACTGGCATAACCGTTTCTAATAGGGGGCCTATTAGAAATAAAGAATTTTGGATTGTATATTAGACCTATAGAATCAGAGTCTACAATTTAGCAAGATTCCCCAGTGATCTGTATACACATTAAAGTTTGGCAAGCACTGTTCTACGCTGTAGTCTAACAAGGAGAAATCACAGCTCTAAAATCCTCCGCAAGATTTTAGCTTCCATGCTTTATTTGTGTGGGTCACTTTTTGTAGGATACCTTCCCCCAACATCTCTATTCAGTAAATTGCATTAATCTTCCAAAGATGAACTCCAGCAACTATATACTCCATGAAAAACTTTCCTGTAACTACTAAATACTATCTTTGCATTCTCTGAACACCATAGTATTTAATTTCTAGTGCCTTGTCACTATCTCTCTTACCTTGAATTACAGATATTCTGGTACTAATTTTATACACACACTCATCTCCTCCTTACATTGTTAGCACAGTATGGGCAGTAACTTTTTTTATTGTGATAAAATATACATAACATAAAATTTACCATTTAAACTATTTTAAGTATATAGTTCTTTGGCATTAAGGACATTTATATTGTTATATAACCATCACCACTATCCATCTCCAGAACTTTTTAATTATCCCAGACTAAAACTTGTACTCATTAAGCATCAAATTCCCATTCCCCAGCCCCTGGAAACCACCATTTCTACTTTTTGTCTGTATGAATTTGACAACTCTAAGTACCTCAGCAAGTGGAATCATGTATTATTTTCCTTTTATGACTAGCTTATTTCACTTAGCATAATGTCTTCAAGGTTTATCAGTGTTGTAACATGCACCAGAATTTCCTTCCTTTTAAAGGCTGAATAATATTTTACTGTAGGTATATATCACATTTTGCTCAATCATTCATCTAATGATGAACATTTGGGTTTCTTCCACATTTTGGTTTTTGTGCATAATGCAGTTATGGATATGGGTGTAAATATCTGTTCGAATCCCTTATTTCCATTACGTGGGGTATATATTCAGCAATGGAATTGCTGGATCACATGGAAATTCTATTTTTAATTATTTGAGTAACTTTTATACTGTTTTCCGTAGTGGCTTTGCCATTCTACATTCCTACCAGCAGTGTGAAGATTCCAATTTCTCTACATTCTCACTAACACTTATTTTCTGTGTGTGTGTGTGTGTGTGTGTGTGTGTGTGTGTGTGTGTGTGTGTTTGATAACAGCCTCCTAATGGTATAGGTCTGAGATGGTATCTCATTGTAGTTTTGATTCACATTTCCCTACTGATTGAAGATATTGAGCATCTTTTCATGTGTTTGTTGGCCATTTATATATCTTATTGGCAGAAATATCTGTTCAAATTTTTTGCCCACTTTTTAATTGGGTTCCTTGCTGTTGTTGAGTTTTAGGAATTCTTTGTATGTGCTGAATATTAACCCTTCTTAGATCTGTAACTTGCAAATATTTCCTACCACATTGGCTTTTTTTCTGTCTGCAGCGTCCTTTGTTATAGGAACTGTTCAAAGAACAAATGAACCTAACTATAGTGCTTTCAAATGGTGTCTAATCAATATTTATATTTTTAATTTGAATTGTTAAACGATGCTTAATTAATGATTTATCACTGTGCTTAAATTTACGATGAAACCTGATTAAAATGAACTTTGCTTTAAAATTATTTTGGTCAAATCCAATGAGATCGGGGAATGCCAAATATAATTGTGAACATTTTCAGTCTTGAGCTCTGGGGTGCACAAAGGAAGCTTCAAAACGTAGACTAACAATGTCCCATCATTGTCCTTAGATTTAAAATCTTAACACTTACACAGGGAGGCTTTGAATATTACTTGCTAGTGTATGGCAAGAAAGATTAGAAAGTATTTGTAGTACAATTGGAGGAACGTTTAAATTCCTGTGTTTGGTTAGGGGTTGTAGCATAATAAAAGTCAAATGAAAAATAGAAAGTAGCTCTGAAAGAAATAAACTTTCAGAGAAGTAAGGATGTTTATAAAAATTCAGAATGTACCCTGAAGCATGACCTCTGTTGGTATTAATGTTATCAAATTCATCATTGATATGGCAGTAGCAAATGAGAAAAGCTAGTGGACATTTGTGGGGTAATGAAAACAAAAGGATAGTTATTTATTTTTTCTGAATTGTATGATTTGGCTAATTTATAGGCCAAGAAAACTACTAATAATAGCCAAAACAATCCTGTCTCAGTTTTACTTTCTCACACTCTGGCCTTTCTGCTTTGTGATTTATTTTTAGCTCAAGAACTTCCTACCACAAACTCTCATTAGGCTATAGAGTCACATTGGTTGTATATGGCTATAACCATGTGCCTTCTGTGGAATAGTTTAATGGAAATTCAGTCGGTCCATGTTTGAAAGGATTACATAAAACTTCTTTGAATAATTAGCACAGCATCCCAACAAAGGGTTAGTTGATGTTTTTCCAATGAAAGGTCAGACAAGAGAAAGTCATTTAGAAGGCATACAAGATTGCTTTCCTGGGGTCATGTTCATTCTGAATTATGAAACAACTTCAAAGACATGAGTCGATCTCTTAGTATTTTTTGGTACAAAACATTACTATTGAGTAACTGTATTTCAGTGACAACATCTTCACTGGATTAACATAAATGAGAGCTAATAACGGTTCATTCATGCACATATGTAGGTGTATTCAAAGGGTATGTGTGAGGACATTAGCCAGCGTCATTCTTAGCCCTTCATTATGACTCCCTATTTACTCAACCCCTGACTTTATGATGAATGATCCATTTGGAATGAACTTTTTGTGCCCTTTCAGATATATAGAGGTTACATATGTCCCCCTGACTGCTTACGTCTAATACTTTCAACTTTTTTCTGGCCTTTGTAGACTCTTTCACTAACCTTTGTTTTGAAGTGATTTGTCTGATTGCTTACATTAAACGGGGTTAAACATGAATAGAGTCAGAGTGGGGAATCCATAGGCCCTCACACTTCTTTCTGATTGGTTGCTTAAGTCGAAAATGTGGCAGGTGTTTCTGAGATGCAACCACTTCTTTCAAGTTTCTTTGTCTGAACTTTAATTGGAATTCAAACAGAAATAAATTTCATGATGACATTTTCCTAATTTCAGTTCTGAAATAGAAGAAATATGGTATTGTATAAAAACCCTGAATTGAAAATGAGGAGTTCATGCATTAGGTATAAAACGTGTACCTGTAATTATATAATTTTAGAAAAGAGACCTCAGAGGATCTCCGTTTTGTTTCTCACTTTACACATGAGAAAGCAAATGAGAGCTGGTGAGTTTAAGGGACCAACCAAACGTTCTCTAGCTCATCAATGACAGAGCAAGGATGAGAATTCAGCGAGCAGGAGGGAACTCAGTGCAGTGTCCTTTTTACTATTGCATATCACCTTCCTTCAGTGAGTCCTTTTCCGAAGCAGCATACTAATCAATTCTTGCTTTTTTAATCAGACAAACCCTGTGCAAAGATGAAATAAAAATATTATTTCTTTGTTATATGTTGAAATTTTTCTTAACCTTCACCATGAAAAAACAATGCTTAAAATAGCAAATATTTTTGACAAGGTGACTAAATGCTGTCTGGTGGGTAGGAAATCCTTAATGGCATCAGTCTAAAATTCATAGTGGTTGACAACTTCATACACAGACCCAAAGAGGGTCCACGTTCTCAGAGGTTTTTTGGAAACGACATAGTGTCTAACAGAGGTTTAACCAGAGAAGATATGGAAAGAAAAAACAAGAGCTGACCTTTTCTATAGCATACTTTCAGATGTTAGTAAGGGTGAGAATAGACAAGACTAGGATAGCATTTGAGAGTATCTCTTTGCTCAGATGATAGAAGCATTGACATTGAAGGAGGAAAGATAATAAAATCCTTTCTTTTATCGAGGAGGAGCCCATGTAAAATTTCTGGGAGCATATTTCATACCAGTTTATTTAGAGATGAAGTGAATTGATCTTGATTGTGAGACAGATTTTTAGACGAAACTAATTATGTCTTTGAAATTATTTTTTCTATACTTAAAGAAAATGTCAAAGTGACTGGGAGCAGTTTCTCACACCTGTAATCTCAGCACTTTGGGAGGCCGAGACGGGAGGATCACCTGAGGTCAGGAGTTAATGACCAGCCTGGCCAACATGGTGAAACCCGTCTCTACCAAAAATACAAAATTTAGCCCAGCATGCTGGTGGGTGCCTGTAACCCTAGCCAAGGCATGAGAATCGCTTGAACCCAGAAGGCGGAGTTGCAGTGAGCCAAGATCATGCCACTACACTCCAGCCTGGGCGACAGAATGAGATTCTGTCTCAAACAAACAAACAAAAAAGAACATGAAAAGGAAAGAAAATATGTCAAAGGAAAGCAGAGTGACATTCAGAAAATATAATTTTGTTTTACGTAAGAATGCTGCAAAATACCAGGATACTGATTAAATTATAACCAAGCACCAAATAAATCCTAGGATATATTTTAAATGCTACTAGCAGTGTTGCAGTGTTGTATGTGTATTTCTTCTTCTGAAACTAATTGTACCGTGAAAACCATTGTTTCCTATTGTCCCAACCCTGCTGAGAGTGAGAGATGTATGGAAATTCAGCAAAAGTGACCCATAAATATCAAAATTAATTCATTCTAGGAATTCATTTGATTCTGGGAGGATCAAATCATGCATTTGATTCTAAAAGGATCAAAGGTGGTTAGTATAGCTGTTTACAATAGATTCAGTTAAAAAAGCTCCCAGTGATTGATGGTTTTACGTGCCAGGCCCTGTTCTAGGTACTTTACAAATATGATCTTACTTAATCTTTGCAACTGTCCTATGAGGCGGGGAAAATTATTGTCCCCATTTTACAGATAAGAAAGCAGAAACACCAGAGAAGCTATAACTTGTTCCAGCAAATAGCAGAGCTCAACTGGAAAACATCTAGGATAAAGGCCATGAACAATATGCTTATGTACTTTATCATGCAGCTTCCATCTATTTCTAATATTTAGAGCTATCATGATAATTTGTCTTTTGAATGTAACGCTAAAAACATCTGGAGAAATTAAGTTTAAAAAATTTAAAGCTTATGAATCGATCAATATTTCTTGAATCACTTAACAGATGTTTATTGAGGGTCAGCTGTGAGCCAAGCCCAGGGATTTTCTTTTCCATTAATGATAAGTATCTCTCAAAGCAAGGGAAATTTATTCCAACTGCCTTCAAAAAAAAAAAAAAAACTGTATGTAAAAAATACATGTAATGCACGTATATGTGCATGTATGAACATATATACACATTTTAAAACAAAATAGCAAGTGAGCTTTCAGGTCCTTTGTACAAGCCTAAAACAAGTGACATTCGATTAGAAGAAAAATATGTTCTCAAGTTGATTTCCATTTGCCTTGAACTACTAGATCTGTTTCCACACCGTTAACTTTGCTCAGGACAGACAAATAAGGATCCATTAGAAAACGTTCTTAACTTAAATGTAAGCTTTTTTGAAGTGGGCATTATTTTTTTGGTAACTAACGTCAAGTGTACTGAAATGGAATAAAGATGGTGATTTTTCAAGGTATTTGAAGGGAGAAAGCCTCAGCAAGAGTGGTATGCATTTTTACTGCAAAAGGCCAGATTTAATTTGGCAGTGGAGATCAAGGAGCAGGTAAGATTTCATCTACGTCAGCAGTAAAAGGAAACAACAGAGGCACCTGCCAAATGTCTCAGTTCTTTCAGAAGCTGACAAGGGTGGGAGGAGGCTACTTCTGAATTGGTCTAGGATGCCTGATGAGGCTAAACAGAAGTAAAGATGTTACCCCACTTGTAGAGTGGCGGGATAAAATGCAGAACAATACAGACGCCAATGCATTTTATGGGACATATAGGGAAAAATTATTTATTTGTTCACTTGAAATTCAAATTGAATTAGGCATCCTGTGTGTCTATTTGCTAAATCTGGTAGCCCCATTCACTTCCCAAATCTGCAGCTCACCCGGGCTCCCAGCTACTGGTGGCTCCCAAGGTCTTGGTCAGAGATGCCATTAGGGGATATATATGGATTGTGCTGGAATCTCTAACGAGGAATATATGGAGGGCCTTCCAGAAGAGTTTTCTGGAGGCTGGAAATTCCTGCCTGCCTAACCCGGTGGGAGACACACTAAATGTTGGGCCGGCTTCTCTGAGTGCTGCTTGGAGGAGGGTTAGTTGGCTTGCCTCATATCCGCAGCCACCACCTTGTTTCTGTGCAGACTGTCATTCTCAAAGCTTTCCCAGTCTACACTCTTGTTTAAGACCCTTCACAGCGCAGGCCCTTTTGTTTCTATGTTGCTATCTCTAGCACCAAGCACAGAGCCCAGGATATAGTAGATGTCCAGTAAATGTTTCCTGAACTTGATGTTTTCAAAGGTGGTGGTGCTGTTGCTGCTGCTGTTTCTTGCTAAAAACAGCAAGGAGGAAACAGGGATAAATTGTTCCATCCTGGTCACCCATTATTTTTCTTAATTTTTGAAAGCCCATAGTGAAAGACAGAGCTGCATGCACATAATGCCTTTATACTATGTGTCCAACACAGTGTCTGGTACACAGAAGGTACCCAACAAATATTTGTTGAGTGAGTGAATGTTAATTATGACATTTGAGTATAAAGAGGGCTGGCATAGATCTATCTACGATTCTCAGGAGTACCATTTCACTGAAAGAGCTTTCCTGTGTTATAGGCACTGGGCCAGGATCGAGGAGGGAGGCTGGTTAGATGTGACCTAGCTCGGGACACATTGAGAAGAGTTGGTGGGGGTTTCAAGGAGGAAGTGGAGGCAGATATGAGTCATGGGGTTTACTCCCCTGAGATAAGAAGTGTTTGAAGTAAGCAGGAGAGACTGGGGTACAAGCAGTACCAAACAGCAGTAATAAGAAAAAGAAAGAGGAAGGAAACCCCAAACCACATTATCAGGAAGCTAAGGAGAGTTCTTATAGTTACTGGGCCCTTGGAACACGTTTTCCAAATGGCCACATATCTGGCCGTGTCAGATGTAAATTAATATGCACTAATTGTGAGAGATTACTAAATCCTTAAATTCACCTAAAACAACACACTTTCTTAAATGTAGTTCGATTTGAAATCTTTATCACACTTCACTACAACACTGGATACAGGCAGGAAAAAAATACTTTCAGTGAGAAGTGAGTTTTCCCCAAAATTGCCTCTGATTGATTTACATTATATAATAAGATAAAGGCATGCTAGATAGGCAGCCTGATGCCATCTTACTTTGGGATGCTTTTCTCACGAGGATGAAGGCAGAAATAGACCAGCTTAAAGCAAACCTAACAATGGGACACTCAAGAATTAAACAAATGGCTGTGAAACTGTAAGGAACTTACTGCGGGGGGTTCTAATACCTGAGGTATGTTTTATTGTTGTTTTTACTATTTGTCCTTTTTTTTTTTTATTGAGAGCTACTCACCTTTGGGAAGTGATAGTTTAATCTTTTTTCTCCTTACTGCAGTTAACTGGATCGCAGATATCATAGACTGAATTTAATTGAAGCCAGCTTGTATGTGTCATTGATTAACTGTTTAAAGCAGAGAACTGTCTGCAGGTTTCAAAACTCAGCTTGAAGTTTTTACCCAAATGTGTGCTTTATTAGAAATAAATCGAAAGAAGATCTGGAAACAGCTGGAAACATTCTTTTTTTATGTCTAACATACATTTTGTGAAAGAAAAGCAATCAAAAAGTAAGTCATTTGGACTATGATAAAGCTCATCTCTGACCTGATAAAAAATATGCCTTTCCCTTGTTCTTGATATATTATCTCCAAAGCGACAGAAGAATCGTGAATGTGCATGCTGTTAATGCTGCCATTAATCACTTGTCTATATACTGATTTCAATGTATTTTTAAGGCAGACATAGACTACCAGATACTTAAGTGGTATTCTCTCACAGGCCATGGGTAACCTCCTGTCCTATGACTCAAAATCCCTCATAGAAAATAAACTTTTTGCTTGGATCCAAAAGGTTAGCTTTCATAAGAGTTCATCTTTGAACCCCCAGCAATAAGCTCCTTTCACTAAATGTTGATATAATATCTGGCCTATCAAATGAAATCAGTGTTTGATGTTTATGAAACTCATAGGACTGTACAAACGTGCTATTTTATAAGGCATTAATCCAGAGGTCCAATAATATGTACAGTGAAGTTTATCTTGACAGGTGAATCAACTCATTGCTAAGGAAAATAGCCGGACAATACTATCCTTGTTACTGAGCTGCAGGTGTTTAAAGAGCTTAGTGAACTAAGGGGGAAATTTCCCAGCATCACATAGCAGGAATGAATGGTAGTGAAGGAAGCAAATCTTGGTTAGTTGGTTAGGCAGGTGTTTAGAAAATTTAAAAGGGAAAATAGAAATCTAAAATCCAAAGCAGGTACCTGATTAAGTTTTTATGGCTTTATTAGAAATAATAAAAGAGCTACGGTTAGAAACAGGAAGATGAAGTTATTTCTTTCTAAATAATCTTTTTTAGAATAATAAAGTGAAAGTTTTGGAGATAACCTCGCTCTGAAAATTTACAGTGTCCAGATTACAGGGAATTCAGTTATCTAAAAACAAACATACTGGCTATCAGCCTCTGAAATATTTGTTAAATCCCTTCAGGGTCTGTGACAGAGTTCTATCCTTGATCCTGTCTTTCTTAAGCTAACTGTAGTAGAATGGCAAGTAGTATTATTTGCAAGCATTTTTGACGATAGTAGTCCAGTGATATATACATATAAGTGATATATTCATTGACATGCTGAGCAAGTATAAGCCATTCTGTATCTATGATACTATACCTAGAAAAAAATTCTATATAACCCTGTGATAAGTCTCCAACCAGCATTTTTAAGAAAATACTTGCCTAAAATTTTTAAAAGAAAACTATCGATGGATGTATTTTCGGTATGCTAATAGTACCTTAATAAAAATATTTTAAAACGTGAGGGTGGCACCAAAAATAAAATAAAAGCATTGAAAAGAAATTAGGAAAAGAACAGAAAGGGATTTGTCAGCAGCAGCAATTAATGGCTCGAGTGAAAACTACTATGTTTTATAATTGTAGCAAGAAAACGATGTTAAGTAGAGAGAAGACAATCAGCAAAATGTTTTACTGGTCCAACACCTGACCTGCAATGAATTTATAGTTCATGGGTGAGGGTTACAGTGAGTATGATTTATTCTTCATGGTATTAAAACCTGAAGAATTGCATTTAGTATTTAACTCTCTCCCTGTTCATCTACAAAGCCCCTTTGATGAAATCATGGCATTTTATCTGCTAGATAATCTTATGTTCACTCTTGGCTGCTACTGCCTAAGGGTCAAGGAGGGAAATCTCAAGTCTTGCTACCCGCCTTATCTTCCTTGGCAGGGCTCCCTTCTCTAGCCCCGACTGTCGCCATCCAGCATCCTGAGGTGTTCAGATGCACAGTTTAACCTTATAACTGTGCAGTGAATGCAGAGGCACCAGCTGTGTACTGTTGATGCACATGAGAAGCCTACTTTTATTTTGCCTAGTTCCTTTTGCTCGATTAAAGCCTCTAAAAACATCTCCTTCCAGCATCTCCTGCTACCAATTCCTGTTACTTTCTAGATTTCTCTATTAGGAGCCTCAAGGCTGTGGATGTTTGTTTGGTCCACCTCTTCCCACCCTTCCCCACAGACGCCCCCATTCCCTTCAGCCTCCGTTTCTTACCCTAATCTCTTAGGAACCCAGGACCTTTACTGCTTGAGGCTCAGATGAGCCTCAGTCCGTTCATTTTGTGATCATCTCACGTTAATGTGGAAGGTGCCCAGCTGATTCGTCTCCAGAGTTTTTACCTCTTGCAGTCACCTCTCTCCAGAGTAAATTCCCGTAGTTTCTGTTCCTGCTCCAGCCCTTGGAGCCCCTCTCTGTTCTCCTGGTTTCATGTAACTGCTACCTTTCTTTTCTTTTCTCATCCATATCCTATAGTTTTTGCTCCTCTTTCTTTTTCTTAATCGTTATTCTATTCTCGTTTAAAACCACACACACCTTGCCCACAAGGAAGCTATATTTTCCCTTAAATGTTCCCCTTACAACATTTAAAAAAATATTGTATTCCCATTCAGACACACAACGAGCTTGCACATTAAATTCATGATAAACTCTTAAATATTAAGAGTAACTGATTCATTTTTATTATATTTTTAAAATACTGATGACTGTGCATTTATCTTTTAACAAAGAACACTCCAAACTCCAACTTTGGTGTGAATGGAGTCAAGAGTTTATTTTACTATATTTTTAAATTTTATTTTTTGTTGAGATGGAGTCTCATATGTTGCTTAGATTGGTCTTGAGCTCTTGGCCTCAAGCAGTCCTTCTGGCTTGGCCTCCCAAAATGCTATGAATACAAGCTTGAGTCACTGTGCCTGGCTGAGGGAGGGGGTTAATTTATGATAGCATTAGTTTAATCAAGTGTAAAATGTAGATTTGAGTGGGGAGGACCTTAAGTAATGTTTTAAATTAATCAGCTGGATCAAATATTCCAAAACACTGTTCATTACATTCACCCATAATGCATGGCTATTGTGAAATTTCCTGTCATTCATGGCTATTTAATCAATTGTTACTTAATAGTTATGTGTTTGTATGTACATTTTCTATATTTTTAATGAATTAATGCTAAATATTTCAACATTTGGAAGGATAATGCATCGGTATACCTAGCTTCTCTAGCTCACTCTACAGCCCCAGTTTTCAATTCTTAATTCATTCAGTCAATATATATTGAGCATTTATTATGTTATGAGCACTGCATTTGCCACTAGGGATGCAGACATTAAAAATCCACTTCCTACCCTCAGGAGGGTTATAATCCAATCTAGTAAGAAAACCGTTACTTTGTGGGGCTTAGGTGTAACTTTAGAAAAGAAGAGTCAGTGTGCTCCAGGCAGGAGGAACGTGTGCAAAGGCACTGAGGCAGAGAGTGTGGTGCATTCAAGGAACTACCAGTTCCTCTATTTCCCCTGTGAGTATCTGACAAGTGTTGGTGTTGAGGGTAAGAGGAAGAAAGCGTACCAGGGCCTTGAGGACAGTGATGAAGATTTAAGCTAACCACTGTGACTGTTTCTGGAGAACAGGAACCAGACCCTGCTAGAGACAAGGCGAAGATTTTGCTGATAGTTCTCACCCCATTGGCATCATGTCATCAGTCTGCGCAGTCTGGAACTTCATTGACAGTGTGTGGTGGCCTGCATGCAAGACTAGATAGAGGGGCTTTGCCAAACAGGCATGGAATAACTAAGAAATAAAATAGCTCTTTGTGTGCATGCGTGTGTGTACTGAGAAAGTGTTTGAAAGTTTGGTTCACAGAGCTTAACCCAAGGCTAGGAGGGCATGATGTCAAGGAGAAGGACTGATTAAGTAAAGGAAAGGCAAACGCAAAGATCACAAGACAAGATGAGGAATGCTAAAAGGATACAAGTACCATATAGAAGCTAAGATAAAGGTTCAGGATTCTGGAAGCACAGTGGTAGTGACTTGGCCCAGGGTGTGTCCCTGGGAGTAGGTGGGGTGAAGTGGAGTGGAGACAGAGCTCCTAGAGTTGTGAGTTGAAATATTTAAGCTCTTCAGGTGATGCAGGACAGACTCTTCTAGGGTTGATAATTTCCGCTGATGGCACTAGCTTTCTTGGCAAATGACGTGTGATTCCTTGAGCATCTAGTGTGCGTCAAAACTGGCAGTCAGTGTCTGGAAAGAAAGACAAGGTCCTTGCTCTTATGGAATTTACAATCTAGTGAAGGGGCAAGTCAAGCAAGGAATAAAAAATAATCACCAAATATTATGTGGACATATGTTCTGCTCAGAGTTTAGTGAGGTTTGATCATAAAATGGTCAGGAAAGGCTTCCAAAGAGGGGACAGCTATGCTAAGACCTAAAAGTTAAGAAAATCAAATTCAACAACCTATGTTGTTGTGGTGGTTGTCATTGTTGTTGTTGAGTTCACCATGTGCCGAGCAGTGTTCCAGGAACAGAGGATGCAAAGAGAAATAAAACAGACGTCCAGGGTTACACAAAGAAAATAGAGCTATCAATAAAATCCATTAAATCCAAAAGATCTCCCAGGACTCCAAAGATGGATTTGGATTTGTAGTTTTTCCCTTATTGATATGGTTTGGATGTTTGTCCCCTCCAAATCTCATGTGCAAATGTGATTCCCAGTGTTGGAGGTGGAATCTGGTGGGAGGTGATTGGATCATGAGGATGGATCACTCATGAATAGTTTAGCACCATCCCCTTGGTGATGAGTGAGTTCTCACGCAGTTAGTCCACACGAGAGCTGGTTGTCCCTCACCCTTGCTCTTGCTCTTGCCATGTGATCCTCCTGCCCCCTCCCCCTTCTGCCATGATTGTAAGCTTCCTGAGGCCCTCACCAGAAGCCAAGCAGATGTTGGTGCCACACTTGTACAGCCTGCAGAACAACGAACCAATTAAATCTATTTTCTTTATAAATTACCCAGCTTCAGGTATTTCTTTATAGTGACACAAAGTGGCCTAACATATTAAGTAATATCAGACATTTTTATTTTAAACGGTACTTGCAAAATAATGTATAAAAATAATTACAACAAATATATTATTAGCAATGAATGACCACTACTGAAGTGATATAGAAAATATAGTATTTTCTCTTATGGAAGGTAAATGCAGTTGACCCTTTGATATAGTTTGGCTCTGCATCCCCACCCAAATCTCATGTTGAATTGTAATTCCCAGTGTTGGGGGGGAACTCGTGGGAGGTGATTGAATCATGGGGGTGGATTTCCCCCTTGCCTTTCTCATGGTAGTGAGTGAGTTCTCATGAGATCTAGTTGTTTAAAAGTGTGTAGCACTTCCCCCTTCACTATCTTTCTCCTCTTCACCATGGTAAGACGTGCTTGTTTCTCCTTTGCCTCTTGCCACGATTGTAAGTTTCCTGAGGCCTCCCAGCCATGCTTCCTGTACAGTCTGTGGAACTGTGAGTCAATTAAACCTCTTCTCTTCGTAAATTAGCCAGTCTTGGGTAGTTCTTGAACAACACAGGAGTTAGGGGGACCAGGTCCTCCTGCTCCCCTGACCTACAGTCAAAAATCCAAGTATAGCTTTTGACTCCCCAGAAATTTAACTACTAATAGCTTATTGTTAACTGGAAGCCTTATCAATAATATAAACTGTTGGTTAACACATGTTATGTTGCATGTATTATATTCTTTCAATAAAGCAAGTTAGAGAAAATATATTCACTATTCATTAAGTGCAAGTGGATCATCACAAAGGTCTTCATTCTCATTGTCTTCACGTTGAGTAGGCTGATAAGAAGGAAGAAGAAAAGAGGGTTGGTCTTGCTGTCTCGGAGGTGGCAGAGGCAGAAGAAGTAGAGAAGGTGGAAAGGGAGGCAGGCACAGTCAGTGTAGCGTTTTTTGAAAAAAAAATCCACATATAAGTGGACCCACGCTGTTCAAGCCTATATTGTTCAAGGATCAACTATATGTCCTTCTGTATAGACAGAAGGAAAATGTATATTAAACAATAAAAGTAATTTCCATTGCCCCAGATACTCTTAAAACTAATAACTCTCATTTATTAACCATGTTATCACAAGGCACTAACAGGAAGACACTTAAAGTTTTAAAAAGTTGAACCCCTAACCTCAAGTGATCCACCCACCTTGGCCTCCCAAAGACTGGATTTAAAGATGGATGGTAAACATTTGAGTCTTGGTTCCGTAACTTATTAGCTGATAATTTTGAGCAAATCATTTAAATTTTCTGAAATTGTTTTCCTGCCACTTTTGTTTTGTTTTTCTAAGGAGTAGCGGTTGACCTCATGTGCTAGTTATATTAAATAACGCTTACAAGACGCATTATCCTGGGTAGTGCTAAACTACAGCAAGGTCTTATTAAAGATGAAATTCCTAAATAAAATGCCATACCTACACAGATTAATTAACAAGGTGGGAGGTAGTACTGAGCTATCTCCAAAAGACTTTCCTCTAGAATGTGGAACAAATGCTGCCTGCCTTTAGAGATGCCAAAGGTTTGTTCAATACGTATTTGTGGAATAAATATAATTGGAGTGGAGGGTTACCCCATGGAAGGCGACAAGGGTCCCAGCCCCTTCCAACTGTCCACACCAGTAAATATACTTAATCAGCCTTGATTTATGTCAGCAGTTGTAACACAATTAGGGCCACCAGGAGAAACCTGTGTCACTCTAGGAATAAAGATCTTTGTTGAATAAATATATTTTGATGCATGCAAGTAGGAAATGTACTTGCTCCATATGCGGATTTTCCCTAAACTTTCCTTTTGTTTACAATATCTTTCATTTTGATGACACAATTATAAAACACTCTCATATATAGTTTAACTATGAGCAGGGTAGGTAGAACAAAGAGTTCTTTGCTGCATTTGACAGATAAGGAAACCTATGTTAAGGGAGATTAAATAGCTTCTATCTCTCCTACACCTTAATCATTCCCAAAGCTGAGATGTGAATCCTATTCTCGTACCTTCCACATTCAGTGCTAGTTTATAATACTCATTAGTGACTTCTTGCTGTTTAGCATGAGACTATTCAGAATTTGGCTGGACTGGAATCTCATGAGAATTGCAGAAATGGTTTAGGCAAACAACAACAACAATAGCAATTAAAATTTAATGAATGCTCATTATATGCCAGGCACCATTCTAAATATTTTGCATGTATTATTGCATTTGATCCTTGCCAAAAACCCTATGAGGTAAGCATTATTATAATCCCCATTTTATAGATACTGAGGCTAAGGAACTCAGAAAATGGGTAACTTACGGAGATTACACAGCTAGTAGGTGCGGAGCCATGGTATGAACCTAGTTGGCTACCTCCTCTGTCTGTGCCATCAGCCACTTCCCTGTACTGCCTATGGGAGCTGGGGACTGTCTTTCACTGCTCTTCAGATGACGTGTTCATTGACCTTAAAAAGCTCAGTAACAACGGGAGAATGCTTCACAGTGTATGTTTGAGGTCTCAAACTACTCTATGTATACTAAGACAGTCATAACAAATTACCTAAATCCATATGCTAATGCGAGGTTGTGTGGTAAGCTAAGCTACTTACTCAACCTTTATAAAACAGACAGGCTGAAGGATGGCATAAGTGATGTCAAGATGATTTCAATCACTGGAAACGTCTTCAATCCAATGGCCTGTGAATGCCATCAGAAATTTGTAAGACACTTCCCCAAGGTCTCCCATATGGTAGGGTTCCCCAAAGTGTACATGAAAATATAGAAAGGAATTGTGATATTTGTAAAGTTGATGACTATGATATGACATTCAGCCTGAAGATTCAAAGCATTTACCAGTCTACATCAGGAAAATGTGAAACACAGCCAAAGTTATTAATTGGCAATGCAGAGTTTACAGCTAACACTAAATTTTGCTTCCAAGAAAGTGTGGAGCCTGATGCTTTTTTAATTAACAGAACAAAACCCAAAAAGCAATCAAAATTGTTAGCATTCAAAGACTGGCAGATTCAGAGCGTGGCAATGGGATACCCAGATAGACCAGTCAGGGCAGGCACAGATGGGTGACTGTGATCCAAGGACCCAGCTTGAAAAGTCAGCTTCTCCAGAACTTTCAGCAACACTTTTAAAATGAGGAAATAAATAATATGAGATTGTATTTCACAATCTCCAACATGTCCCTGAAATGGAGCCTGAAGGATACACTAAAGGAAGAGTTGCTACACCCCATCTCTCCTGGGAAGGGAACACGCAGGGAGAGAGTTGCAAGAGCTCTTCACCCTTCTACCCTGCAGCAAAGGAAAATAGGTCTCCTCAAGGAAGGCATTTCCCCACAGCAAAGCTGCAAGCAACGTGAAATAATGCACTATGACTATGGGTTCTTGGCGAAAGATTCCTGGCCTGGTACAGTTAGAAATTGGGCTCTATTCTCAAGCAAAGGCTTCCAGCAAGAAAATACCACAGCAAGCAGACCGTGGAATGTGATTCTCCACTCTTCTGTAGGGGGTGATGGCACAGAATCAGAGTTGAACATGGGAGGGAAGTGGAAGGGATAAAAATGTAATGGAATTGCAGAGTTGTTGGCATTCAGATGTGTAGGTGGTGGGCAGCAAGTCCTGCTTATTGCCTGTGGTTGTGAGAGGCAATGGTGATGGTTCTTATTACATAGCAGTAAGGGAAGGAGAAAAATATATGTATTTTTTTCATTTGTCAAAGTTATTTATCACAGGATTATTTGTAATTTTAGAAATTTGGAGAAAAATGTCCAAAATTGTGAACGCTTTAAAATAAATTATAGTGTGTTTATCCCACAGAATTTTAGATATTCATTAAAAACTATATTTTAAAAGAAAATACATTGGAAAAATGCTCACAATCTACTGCTTAGTGAAAGAAATGAAAAACTTGGTATAAAAACTCTTCCAAGTTTTTTTTTAATATGCAAAGAAAAAACTAAAAAGGCCAATTTTCAAATGTTATCAGCTTTCTTTTTGGTAATATTACAGGTACTTTTAATGTTTCTATTATAATTTTTATGTGTTTAAAAAACTATAATTATCAGTATGTATTACCTCTGTGTTTAAAATTAATAAACATTATATAAGAAGAGAGTGATAATTAATGAAAATGAAGCAATATCAGCATAAACATTCTTAAAATTTTCACTTATCCTGAGGAGGATCCTAGTGGTAACCAGTCATTTAAAACTATAGGAATAGTCATTCAGTCAGTAAATGATCCTACTCCTACTATGTGCTGTTCACTGAAAAAGGCACAAGGGGTTGAGAAATAAAAGTCCTGTACTAGTCCTAGTTGGAGGAACTCAGGACTGCAGGGACAACTGAGAAGAAACAGGTAAGGACACTTAGCTGTGGCTCTTTGATAAGTGCTCCTCTGGCAGTATCCCCAAAGCACATCATAAATATAGTGGAAGAGGAACCCATCCAGCCACTGGGATTTGTAGAAGGATCAAGGAGAAGGTGATATGTGAGTGCATCTGAGTTGAATCTCGAAGGATGAGTGAAGAAGAAAAAAATTAGAGTAAGGGCATTCAAGCACAGCTGATATATAAAGACGTAGAGTGCAATGCAAGCAAGGGCTTTCAAATGGGACTCTTTTTATGCTGAAATTCAGGGAAGGGAAAGAGAAAACTTGAACTGAATCGGTTACTTGGGAGATAGAGAGGTGGGGAAAGATTGAAGCAACATAGGATGTATGGAGGACTTTCAGATGTCTTCTAGATTTCTCTCTCAGTCACTAGATGGGTGGTAGCGCCAGGTGGCTCACATAGGAAATAGAGATGAAAGAGCAGGTTTGGAAGGAAAGTTTTGGAGATACCCATCAGGAAGGTAAACAGTACATGGCCCTAGAGTAGAATCATTCATTTATTCTAGAAGTATTTACTGACCATAACTGTCTGCGACTGTTTTAGGCACTGAGGATGCACAAGCAAGACAGACAGACAGAGCCTCAGTTCTTAGGGAGCTCACAGTCTGCCTGGGAGACCGACCACAAACAAACAAACAAACACAATGTCTGGAAGTGGAAGTGCTATCAGGAAAACTAAACTGGATGTCGTGAGAAGGAGCTATTTCGGTTGGGTGTCAGGGACAGCTTCTTGAAAGGGCTCGGGATAGATTTGGGCTAGGACAGTAATGTAATTATGATAGTATTGTTGTTGGGAGCATAGGCTAGGTCCTTTCTATGTGCCAAATGGATTATTTCATTTAATCCACACTGCAATCGTCTAGGAAGGTACTATTGAGAGGCAGAAACATATGCAGAATCAAACGGGACGCTGCCTTTAGCCACGCTCTTAACCACATGTACTGTCTATCTATAGCCCGTCAGGCCTTAAGAAGGACCATGTGAGGCCGTCTGTGAAAAGGAGGAACCCAGGGGAGGGTGTCGCCTGACAGCCACGAGACAAGCCTGTGTCAGAGGAAGGAAATGGGCTGCAGTGTCCAGTTGTCCATGCACCCTGGAAAGGACAACAATAACTGGAACACGTTGTCAGATTTAGCAACCAGATGATTATTGGTGACCTTGGCAAGATCATGTTCACTGAGGAAGGGAGGAAGCCCAGATTGCGGTGTTGACAAGGAAAGACTTCTCTTCCCAGGGACACAGGGTAGAGGCAGTGGGCTTTAGGATGGCTGCTGTTGTTTTAGTTTTGGTTTGCTGAAAAGCAGGGTGAGACTGGAGGGTGGAGCCTATGGAGAGCGAGAGATTGAGGGTCTGTGAAGGAGAGGAAATAACCAATGTAGCAAAGTCCCTGTTGGGATAAGAAGGAAAAGAAAGCCCAACACACGTGAGGGACGTGGTCTCGGGCTGGAAGAGCAATACTTCTTCCACTGAGATGGAAGGGAAGAGTCTAAGCAAGAAGGGAGGTAGGGCTAGGGGGTTACCTGAGTTCTTTTTTCTGAAGTAGGTGATATTTTCATCTGGTGAAGGCCCCAGAGGGGATTCTACCTAAGGTTCAGCTTTAAAACAGATCTTGAGGAGAATGAAGCGGATGCTGTACAAATGACTGCAAGTAGCCCTGAGGTTCCTATTGAGGTTGGAACACTTGGCATTTGTGGCAGCTCCATCTGCACAGCTGTGTGGTTTCTTCCAACAGGGCCAGCAGCCGGGGCTGGCAGAGAGCTGGGCCATGCTGGGTGGCACACACTGCTCAGCCGGCACAGCCGGCACCTGTTCCAGGCAGATCATTTGCGTCTTTCATCTGGGCTTCTCTTGGACAGTCCTCAATTCATGGGCCATCCGACAGCCAGAACTAAACAAATGTGCAATGCCAGAATTTAGTCTTCACATTAGTCATTTAAGGAAAACTCCTAATCAATGGCATCTGAATATAAAATACGTCCTAGAATAGAAAAGTAGTAGGGGCCCATGCTCTTGAGAGCTAACTGATCACTAAAATAGCTAGAATGGTTATGTTCTGTTCCCGCATATATAATGTTAAAACTGCTGCCTCTGTTTGATTCAATAAGGAGTCCCTTCTATAAGTCAAATACACAGCTTTCCTGGGAATGTAATTGTTAAACGTTTTGTTGTTACACTGTATAGCAGCCACTTTTAGATAACAGGAGTCTTGTTCTTTGCAGAGCATTTAGTTACCTCTACATGCATACAAAGCAGAGGATGGAATCAAAAGGGTATTTGGCTTGGGTCCAGAAAGCAATCTGGATTAGTCTATATAACTGGCTGTCACAGTTTCAAGTCCATTTCTGATCCATGACTTATTGCTTCATAACTGACTATTTCAAAGGTTTACCAGGATGCTACAAAAAAAAAAAGGATCTCATTACTTTCTAGCTCATTCTGAGGTATGTTTCACTAGTTAACATTTTTAAATATTTAAAGTAACAAAATAAGACAATAAAGACTATTTCATACCATCATCCCTGTCATTCCCATTTTCTACCAATAAGATAAACTGATGGAGGGAATATTTGCTAGAAGTGTAGCAGAAGTGTAGAGGGAATACTTTAGCTAGAAGTTAGTTTCCATCCCCTAAGGCAGTAGCAATTTATATAATAGAGGAAGGGCTGAATACTTCTAATTTTCAAACTTCCTGTGGAGCACCTGAAATTAAAATGAATATCTGATTAAATTTTGGTTCTTATTTGGCAGCCTGGTACAAAGGCATTTAAAAAGAAATGAGATTCAAGCAATTTTGCAGATTCAAGGATTCAGAAATTCCTTTTGAAAAATTTGTTCCCCTCCCCAAACCTGAGGTGTAAAGCATTAATCACATCTCTGAATTAGTTAAATGTTGTCACAGTTACTTTCTTGGAAGACCTCAAAGCACTTCAGAAACAGAACTTTGTGAATTGCAGGACACCCTGAGGCCTGAGATAGTATTGTCTTCTCCTTATGAATGAGTTGAAGCCCAGGAAGTGGACTTGGACTTCAGTGATGATGTATTTCTTAAAGAGCCAATACACTTCCTTCTTTCCTTCAGGAATCAGAGTTAATTTCTAACTAACTACAAGCCTACTTTACATTTTTGGCTAAAATACCTTAAAATTCTTCTATTTTCGTATTTCACTTCTTCATAATACCTGCCTCTTTAACTGCATACAGATTGTAATGCTTTCTCAAAGTATGTAAATCTATTTTAGGTAGGTTCCTCATGGTTTGACCTTAATATTTTAAAGTTATTTTCCTCCTCATAATGGCTATGCAATGGAAATAATATTTTGACTCTTCAATCCATATTAATTTGATGGTAGTTTGCAGCCAGATAATTATTTCATTGAAGAAATCAGGAAGGATTAACATAATGTTCAGTTTACCAATATTGAACTCAAAAGAATGTCAGCCAAACCGAGCAGCTGACTTCAAGTGACTTGAATTCAGGGAAACTGGGATGAGTTATGCTCTCACTGTGGCATATATAAATTTTTGTTGTTGTAGTTGTGAAGGTGGTAGTTTCTGAAACTGAAAAATAAAGAAAAGTATCAAGAAATAGGAGGAATATGGTCCAGCCCCTGATTTCTGGGTAAAACTGGAAAAAAGCTGGAAGCTCCTTGAGTGGGGGGCCGTGGGGACCAGGCTGTCAGGTTGGGCGAGGGAGGGAAGGGGGAGCGCGCTCCTGGAAGGAGTGGGGCGCCAGGCAGCCAGGGGGAGGGCAGGGGAGGGAGGGGAGTGGAGGAGCGCCCAACGGAGGGGAGGAGGCGAGGAGAAGGAAAGTGGGAAAGGAGTAGAGGAGTTGGCAAGCACAGAGGTTAACCTAGCGCGGCGCTCCTGGTGGCCAGGCATCCCGGTCCTCGCGCGTGGCGCAGCCTCCCAGCGCCGGACTGACCCATGTCGCACCCGCATTGGGTCCCGGGACCCCGGCGGGAGTGCCGCGTCGGTCCTCTCCAGTCGCCGGGAGTCTGAGTCGCGGGCCACGCGGGAGTGGCGGTGCCGAGCCCGCTGGTCGTTATGAGGACGGATCTAAAATGACCAGCAAACGGAAACCTTGCCAAACGCGGCTCAGGAGATCCATCAGTGAGCAGTTGCGGGACTCCACGGCCAGAGCCTGGGATCTGCTGTGGAAGAACGTCCGGGAGAGGCGGCTGGCAGGTCAGTGCCCCGGAGACGCCGGGACCCACTGGGGCTGGGGAGGCGCTGACCGCGTAGCCCTCCCGGGCCCGCCGCCCTCCTCTGCCCTGGGCTCCCGGGCATGAGTTTCAGAGCCCAAGGCCCGGGCGAGCGGGCTGCGGGCACCACCCTCCCTGGGCCGGGCCCTGAGCGCCCGCCCGCCGCACCTCCCGGTGGGTGGGTGTGGGCTCCTTGCCGGACGCGCGTGCTGACAGCCCGGCCTGGTGCTCCATGCTGGCGGGCCGCGGGGACAGGGGTTACCTGGAGGGGCTGTCCCCGGGCGGCCTTTTCACCTAGGCTGTCCCCTACTCCGCTGCCATCCCGTTCTACCCCAATGAATAAGTGCCCAGACCAAGTGGCCCTTCGCAAAGGCTGCCCCTTCCCAACTTCGCCTTCTCCACGTGGGACACATCCACTGAGTGCTCCGGAGGAGGAGTGAATGCAAGGCAAGGAGCACGTCCAAAGTGCCGCAGACCAGCTGCTCAGGGGTAGAGGGGGAGATTTGACGGGAGACAAGTGGACGGTATTTGGTGCAGGTAGCTGGCTGGCTGTCCGCAGGCCCTGCCAGCTGTGAAAGCAGGCTTTCTCCCTATGAGGTTGCAAGGAAGGGCCTCCCTTTGGGACTCCATTGCCCAGGAATCAGAGCAAGAGAGGAAGTGATTGTTTTGAGCCAGGAGGTCCTTAAGAATCCTTGCTTGGATCAGAAGGCCGCCCCCTCCTTAGTACCTCCCCCAGCGTCACACTGCCCCTTGCTGCTTCTGTGCATGCTCCATGGAACCCTCTTTCTGCAGGGCCAAGGATGCAGTGGGTGGTCCAGCCATCTCAGAGCTTTCACTGGCAACTTTAGGAACCTTTAGTCACTGCCTCATGCTTGCCCCAATAAGAGAAAGTGGCCAGACTCCACAGCACAGTTCCTGGGTAGTGCAGGGTTTAGGGCACCTTCATTAACATGTTAGCTGCTGGAAGATGCTTCAGGGCCTGGGGGAAGCATGATTGGAAGGGCCCCTGAGGTGACCCCGAGGCAAGTCTCTGGACCTTGTTGCCTCTGTGTCCTCTCCAGGGCTATCTCTTGAGCTGGGCAGTGACCACCACATGGGGCAGAAGAAAGTTCTAGAGAAGAAGGTCTGATGCCTAGGCAGAAGGAAAGGACGCCACTGGTGAAGTGGGAGATCTAACCTTCTTTGAACTCCTCCCTTTTTTCCTTATTTGAACTGTAAAGCAAGTGGTTTGCTAGATATTCTGCCCTTAAACTCATGCACCCACATCCCTCATCCACCTAAAAGCATTCTGGGGAAGATGCCCAGAGTCTATAGCACCTTGAGAGAAGGTCGCTAGCAAGCTAAATTAAAAGTGGAAATTATGGATGATTCCAACTCTCAATGTTGTAAGCATCCAATGTTCATTCCACATTTTCTCTCCAGCACAGTGGCCACATTTAGTGTGCACCCAAGAAATAAACAGACTTTTTTGGTTTGGACCCAGAAATAAATTGTGGTAACCCAGCAGTTTTGACTGTTGATGTTTAAAAACCTGTACATGCACTGTAGACCTCAATTAATAACAATTAATAACTTTCCCTGTTATCATGCTAAATTGTATATTCTACATGATGGATGGTTTTAGAGAAATTTTTGTGGTCTAGTAAACTTTTGTTGCTTCATAACTTCAGAATGCTTACTGTAAATGTCTCTTTCATAGCTTCTGTTATTTACGTTTGTTAAGTTTGTTAAATCACTAGGTCCTTAGGAAACAAGAAGTCATTCCAGGAGGCCTGCCAAGGCTGTGCTGGGTTTTTATAGAACCTGAGACCAAAGATGACTACAGCTCTGTCTCTTTCAAGAAGCGATCTGGGAAGGAAGAGAGTGTCATGTAAAGACTTAAAGCTATTAAGATTGTCCAAGAAAGTCATATTCACATGAATTTTACATTGCAGTTAAGGTGGTGAAGGGAAAAAGGGTTTTTTTTGAGACAGAGTCTTGCTCTGCCGCCCAGGCTGAAGTACAGTGGCGCGATCTCGGCTGACTGCAAGCTCTGCCTCCCGGGTTCACACCATTCTCCTGCCTCAGCCTCCCAAGTAGCTGGGACTACAGGCGTCCACCACTACACCCAGCTTATTTTTTGTATTTTTAGTAGAGACGGGGTTTCACCGTGTTAGTCAGGATGGTCTCAATTTCCTGACCTCGTGATCTGCCCACCTTGGCCTCCCAAAGTGCTGGGGTTACAGGCGTGAGCCACCACGCCCAGCCGGGAAAAAGTTTTAATCCTGGGAAATAAACTGTAGATAGAGACTTTAAGATCATGAATATATGGAAGGCTAAAAGTGGTTTCAGAATAGGAAATATAAGAGTGCTCTCAAGAGTAGTGCAATTATTTTTTTAAATAGCGGTATGAGGTTTGAAAATGTTTAATCAGAATATTAATATCTGCTTACCCATAATCTGCTTACCACTCTGCTCACAGCCGGTGCCAGCAGGTTATTCAGCTGGGACCAAACAATCCTCTGTGAGGCCGAGTTCAGCTTCTGCTTCTTTAAGCAAGCTGGGATGCCTGCCACAAAACCAGGCCAACTCCATAAAGGCGCTTTTAGATGCAAATTGATTTTCTTGGGTTTTCTTGCTAAGGTAGCTAAAATATGGAACTTTGGCCATGAGACACTGAAATACTTAAGTTATTAATGTTGGCATCAATTCTAGGTGAAAATGTTCTTCATTTGTAAAAGTGTTCTTTATATGGTTCAGTTCACAATACCAGAATAACCAACCATAGTCATGTATCACTTTACGATGAAGATATAGTCTAAGAAATGCGTTGTTAGGTGATTTCATTGGTTGAGTGAATCAAGTGTAAATCACAGAATGTATTTACACAAACTTGGTTGGTTGGTATAGCCTGCTACACACCTAGGCTATATGGTATGGCCTATTTCTCCTAGGTTACAAACCTATAGAGCATATTACTATACTAAATATTGTAGGCAATTGTAACACAATGGCAAGTATTTTTGTATCTAAACACATCTAAAAAGAAAGGGTACAGTAGTCAGGCATGGTGGCTCATGCCTGTAATCTCAGCACTTTGGGAGGCCAAGGCGGGCACATCACTTGAGGACAGGAGTTCGAGACCAGCCTGGCCAACATAGTGAAACCCCATCTCTACTAAAATAAACAAACAAAAAAATCAGCCAGGTGTGGTGGCACACATGTGTAATCCAAGCTACATGGGAGGCTGAGGCATGAGAATCATTTGAATCCAGGAGGCAGAGGTTACAGTGAGCCAAGATTGTGCCACTGCACTCCAACCTAGGTAATAGAGCAAGACTCTGTCTCAAAAACAGAAAAAAGAAAGGGTACACTAAAAACACGGCATTGTAAGCTTATGGGACCACTGTCGTATATGCAGTCCAGTTTGTCATTGACTGAAATGTTGTTGTGTGGTGTATACCTGTATATGAATACACCCCAAGAGGGTATCTGTTCTGTCAACAGATGATATTAGGCTATTGGCTTTTTTTTTTTGGTCTTGCTTTTATGTCTTTTTTTATCAAGTAAGTTTAGTGCTGGAACTTCTTTAACTTGGCTAAAATTTTCTTCTTACTATACTTAGTCAATGGAACAGTGTTCAAAGTGCTTCATAATTAACTTGTATTTGCAGCCAGGTGCAGTGGCTCATGCCTATTATCCTACTACTTTGGGAGGCTGAGGCAGGTGGATCACCTGAGGTCAGAAGTTCAAGACAGCCTGGCCAACATAGTGAAACCCCATCTCTACCAAAACAACAACAACAACAGCAACAACAACAAAATTAGCCTGCCGTAGTGGCATGCACCTCTAGTCCCAGCTACTCAGGAGGTTGAGGCAGGAGAATCGCTTGAACCTGGGAGGCGGAGGTTGCAGTGAGCTGAGATTGCCCCACTGCACCCCAACCTAGGTGACAGAGCAAGACTCTGTCTCAAAAAAGATAAAAAATAAAAATAAATAAAAAATATAAAAATAAGAGATATATAAATAAACCTGTATTTGCTATCTAGGGCATTCTGAAGGTATTTGATTCTTCCTTTTGCTTTGTTCCATCCCAAGGAAAGAAATCCTTTTTCTAACTCCCTCTTATTTCTCTTCATGAAAAGCTGTCTTGTCAACTGAACGGAAAGACAAAAAGAAGTAGAACTGTTTAAGCATATTAAAGCCTGTGGGTTTCTGTGCCATGGGACCATATTTAGGACGGAGGGGATCACACATATTTGAAAAATGCATTTCTTTAAAAAAAAAAAAACAATAACAAACAATTACTATTCTAGAGTTTCTGGGGGCCTGGGGAGGTTAGCTGGGTGGTTTTGTCTCAGGGTCTCTCATAATATGGCCTTCAATCTGTCAGCTGGGGTGGCAGTCATCTGAAGGCTTGATTGGAGCTGGTGGATCTGCTTCCAAGCTCGCTCACCTTAGGTGCTGGCAGGCCTTGGTTTCTCTCTGGCTGTTGACTGGAAGCTTCAATTTCTTGCCCCGTGTGCCTGACACACAATATGGCAGAGATCTGAGAGAAGAGAGCATGCACTCAAGACAGAAATTGCAGTGTTTGTAACCTGCTCTCAGAAGTGACATATCATGTGGGAGGGAACTGACTACACAAGAAGTGGCTACCAGGAGGTGGGGATGATTGAGGGCCAACCTGAAGGCTGGGTACCACAGGTACAAAAGCATGTAAGATTGTCCTTAGCAAATGCCAGGTCAAATCTGAAATCTTCCTAACAAGGAAGCCCCAAAGCAAAACCTTTTTTTTTTTCATTTGAACAAATAGCCTGGAAAAATCATTTCTTAACATAGGTCACAGTGACACAAATAATGAAACCAATGGAAGGATAAGATATGAATAATATGCAAATATATTCATTTCATTGCAAAAATATGAAAAGGAGTTATTATTAAAGAAGAACTTATATTGGGAGCTCTTATTGGGCTTTCCAGTTCTGTGGCAGTTGCTAAATTTCCACTAGATTGTGGAATTGTTGTCAATGCATACTTCTTAATTTTCTAAAATTACGCTCCGCATGGGGCCCAGCAAGTTTTTCTCACTGTCATCTCAGTATCCATAATTGTTTAGTTGTTAGTGTTCAAAGCAGGATTCAAATTCAGGTCATCAGAAGTCACAAGCCATCTGTGCCTATTTCCTACTGTACCGCATGGCCTCCTCCCTGGACTTTGTGGAGAGCTGCGGACCCCCAAATCCTTTCTAAGACCCTCTGTCACTTGCAGTTCAATTACAAAAGAATAACAAAAAGAACTGGAAAAGTACTCTTTCTTCCCTCCTGGAGTAACGAGGATAGCCCTGTGCACCTTAAGTAGCTTGTCCCCTAATGATGCCATTGGACTCTTCAGTGTATGAGCTTATAGGGATTTGAAACAAACAGCCATACATGTAGCTTGTCAGGGCCCCTCTGTGGTTCATTCTGCCCATAACCATTGGAAGAGCTACAAGAATGAGATGCTGCTGTAAACCCTACAAGCACAGCAGGTTTCTTCAAGGTGGGAGAGTGACAGGTTATTTTGGCTCCCCAGTTCCCTAATCAACCACTACTGGTGACAATTCTAAACTTTTATGGCATCATTCAATTCTTTAGGCAGAAGCATACCCGTTAGCTTGTGGTGTTTGTAAGCAGCTTGAATTACTTTTTAGCTGTTAAAGTCTAAGAACATTCAAATGACTTTTCTAAAGCTTTCTGCTCCTCTGCTTTAAAACCCTACTCTATTTTAATGGAAATGTAATCCATATGTTTGATTCCATTATACTCATATAACAATATTTAGGTAGCCTGTGAGCTAACTGATGTCTAAGTCTTTTGATCTTTTTTATAGTCTCATTTTAAATCATTTATCATAGACCCAGGAAGTTATATTGCTGCCAAAAATATTCTGACTTAAAACAGTGAAAAGTTCAAGTTTTGTTAGAAACATTAATTCCACCAAATTTCCGTGAGTTCTTGTCATGTTAAAACAGGTTCATTCATTCTCAGAGTCAACAGTAGCATCCTGTGAAGTGATATAAACACAAGATTGGGACTTCAATGCAAAGCAAGATCAAGAATAAAACATGAGCCACAAAAACTTCCTCGTTAAAATCTAAATGTGTTCTATAATATCAAAAGTACAGGATGATACTAGCCGATTCTTTTCATGTATTTTATATCCGTTTTATCATCACTTTTCTGTGAAGAATTGACCATTCTATTCTGTCAGCATTTTTTGTTTGTTTGTTTTTTAAACATCTTTTGAGAAGATACTATGTTTAGATGCTATTTATATTAACAATAACAAAAAACATCTATGTCAAGAAAATATACAATTAAAATTAGAAAGGAAGAGCACATCACTTATTTCAGGGTTGTCAGCGTTAGCCACATAGACTCATTAGGAGCCTTTCAGAAGTACTGACTCTCTGGCCTCCTCCCAGACATTCTGATTCAATTCAGATGGGGTCTGGGTATCCGTATTTTTAAAAGCCCTGCAGAAGATTTCACTGTGCAATCCAGGTTGAGAACCACTGACTTACCTTAATTCCCACATAATAACTTGCAGAATTCTGGGGCTAATACAGGGTTATATTCTAAGCCCTAAGAAAAGTTTTGCTTAATTGAGGTCAGAAGGAACTTGTCATCTCACAGGGACAGAAAAAAAGAAGATCAGTGGTGCCTGGAGAATAAAGAAATAGGTGGTAAGAGTGGATGTCAGAAGTGTAGACAGAGGGTCAGGTTATAAGATAAGGTTAGGGTTTGTTGCTAGGGCAAGAAGTTTTGATTTGGTTCTACAGGAGATAAGAACAAAGGGCTTTAAGCAAAGGAGTGGCAAGACCTGAATAAATTACTACCAGTGGTGGTCTAGGTGAGAGATAAACAGTGACATGGACTAGGGTGATAGTGATAGAAATGGAGAGAAAGGAACAGATTTGGAGTATGTCTTGAAATAGAGACAATAACAGGTTGGTTGTTGGAAGCTAGGGAGAGGGACTCCTAGATTTTTTTTTTTTTTTTTTAAGACAGGGTCTCAATTCTGTTGCCCAGTCTGGAGTGCTGTGGTGGAATCATGGCTTACTGCAGCCTCAGCCTTGGAGGCTCAAGCATCCTCCCACATCAGCCTTCCGAGTAACTGGGACTAAAGGTTTGCGTCACCACTCCTGGCTAATTTTTGCATTTTTGTAGAGATGGGGTTCCTCCATGTTGCCCAGGTCAGTCTGGTCTCAAACTCCTGGGCTCAAACAGTGTTCCCATCTCCGCCTCCCAAGGTGCTGGGATGACAGGCATGAGATACCGAGCCCAGCCAGATTTTTGATCTGAGCAGCTAAGTGGAGTGTAGCAATGTTGGCCGAGATGAGGATAACTGGTAGATTTGCATGGGAGAGAAAAAGGGCTGAAAGGTTCCCTGTTGGCTCCATTAGCTTTGGAATGCCTGCTAGACATCCAAAAGTAAAAGTCAAAGAGTTGGATGCATAAGTATCGGCTTTGTAGGAAAGTCAGAGCCAGAGATATAATGTGGGAATTATTGGCATATGACTACTTTATAAAACTTTGGAACTGGGTGGAGCTACTTGGAAGAGATTGCAGGTAAGGGGAAGGGGTCAAGGGCCAAGTCCTGGGGGACTCTTTGGTTAGAGTGCAATATTTGGACATAAATGTGTCCATATACACGTACTATTAGTACATATGCATGTACTAAATTTTCAGGAAAATAGAAAGAGAGCAACATTATTTCTAAATTCAACATTCTTCTATCACAATATACTGCTATATTGAATAATCTTTTGTGATAGATTTACACATTTGGTCCTAGAACTGTTGATGAACAAAAATAATCATTGCTGGGCATGGTGGTTCATGCCTCTGTACTCCCAGCTACTCAGGAGGCTGAGGCAGGAAGATAGCTCTTGTTCAGGAGGTCAAAGATGCAGTGAGCTATGTCATACTGCTGCCCTTCAGCCTGGGTGACACAGAGATACCCCGTGTCTTAAAAAAAAAACTCACTAATCAAATGCCTTTTTAATTTAAAAATTATATTTCAAAGTAAAAAAGCAAACAAACTTTTTTTTAAGGAAACACTTCTCAAGTTGCCTGCATATGCACACACAAAAAAACACAGTTTATTAAATAAAAAATGGTTTTAGCATAAGCACTTCTCTGGTTATTATAACTGGTTGGGCCTACATATAATGGGATAAGAGCTTTACGTTTGGCAGGACTTGGCCAGTGTCCTGATATCCAGGAATAGTCTGATCAAACAAAGCTTAGCTTAGCTCGTAGGAAAGGTTCTGTATATTGATTTTTCCAATATAGCATGCACTTACTGACCTTTAAGGGTTATGCTTTGCCCATGACACCACTGGTTAAGGTAAAAATTTGCAGAGAAAAATAGATAACCAATGTCTTAAACATTTGTATCTGTGGCCTGGCACGGTGCTCATGCCTGTAATCCCAGCACTTAGGGAAGCCGTGGCAGGCAGATCACTTGAGGTCAAGAGTTTAAGACCAGGCTGGTAAACATGGTGAAACCTCGTCGCTACTAAAAATACAAAAATTAGCTGGGTGTGGTGGAGTGCATGCCTGTAATTCCAGCTACTCGGGAGGCTGAGGCACGGAAATCACTTGAACCCAGGAGAAGGAGGTTGCCATGAGCGGAGATTGCACCACTGCACTCCAGCCTGGGCCACAGAGCTTCCATCTCAAAAAAAAAAAAGTTTGCATTTGTAAAGAGTGTAACTTAACTTTGGCCTAACTTATCTGCAATATGCTGGATCACCCTGGGGGGCAATACAGTGTCCTTCTTGAATTAGAATAAAGAAAGACCAAGTTGCTCTGAATAAGAGGCACAAGCCCAGCTAGTTCGCTGAAATTTCTTTTTTTTTGAGATGGAATGTCGCTCTGTCATCCAGGCTGGAGTGCAGTGGCACAATCTTGGCTCACTGTAACCTACACTTCCCGAGTTCAAGTGATTCTCCTGCCTCAGCCTCCCAAGTAGCTGGGACTATAGGCGCCCGCCACCACGCCTGGCTAATTTTTTGTATTTTTAGTAGAGACGGGATTTCACCATGTTAGCCAGGATGGTCTTGATCTCCTGACCTTGTGATCCGCCCGCCTTGGCCTGCCAAAGTGCTGGGATTACAGGCTTGAGCCACCGTGCCAGGCCGTTCACTGAAATTTCTTGAGAGGACCATGGAACATGGTCTTTTGTAAGGCACCAACTTGATCATTTAGACATAGAACATGTCTAATGAAATTCATATCTACTTTTCCTTTGTGCTTTTTACATCTTATGCTGACCAAAGCAGCTTATGGAGAAAATTTTGCTTTAAGACTTTATAAAGTTTCCTAGGTTTTTATCCAACAGTATATTTCTATTCTGTCCTTTTGCAAGTTTAGTGAGCTTGCAAAATGTAAATAAAAGTAGTTTTAAAAGTCTTACAACTTTTCTGGGCTTTTTTCAGAGTCCTTGAATGTTTAGTCCTAAAACAGTTGAGTTGAAGGACAAACATTTTTGTCATGTTTGTAGTTAGTCCGTAAGTATTTATTGAGCCATGAGCTAGCATCCTTGTCAAAGCATGTTGGGACGGTAGTGCAGGATGTTAATTCAGCACCGTGGTTGTATCTTGGCGAGGCACATAAATTTCGCTATGCTGCCCAAATCACTTAACTCATCTATCTGACCAGAAATGAAGCAAGCTTCCAGAAATTGCACAAGAGCAGTATAGAATGTACCATGACTACACAATATTTTATTTGCAAATCTGCTGTGTCAAGACATCTTACATTCTCCTGCAGTATCTTTCTTTAGTAATATTTTTATCCAAAATAAAATGTTCAGAATCTTATGTTTCTGTTTTCTTGTACTATAATAGAGGCTATATTATCTATAGTGCATCATGGCATATTGTGTTTGTTGAATACTACTTTCTCCTTCCTATATAGGAAATGCAATTAACAAGAGAGACAATTATGCAATCCATAAAAATTCATACATTTACTTGCGATGATATTAAACTGGAAAGTCTTATGCTTCTCATTCTCTCTACATCTGGATAAAATGAAAACATTTTCAAATTTCTTGAAGGGTCTTTGAAAGTGTTTTTCCAGACTGGGAAACAGAGAGAGAGAGACACAGTCTCTACAAAAAATAAAGAAAATTAGCTGAGCATGGTGTCACATGCCTGTCTAACTACTCCAACTTGGGAGGCTGAGATGGGAGGATTGCTTGAGCCCTGGAAGTCAAGGCTGCAGTGAGCCATGATTGCGCCACTGCACTCCAACTTGGGTGACAGTGTGAGAACTTATCTCAAAAAAAAAAAAGGTGTTTTTCTGTTGAAAATTAATATTTATTAGAAGAACAGTCTGAAAGTATGAATGTTTGAATATCATAAACAGCGTAAAAAGTTATGCTAATCTCCCCCTTTGTAGGGGGATACATATTATTACAATGACACCACAAAGATGGCAAGATACTGCTTGCCTCCCTCACCTGATGTTGAGTTGTATTCATCACAGAACTCTTAAAAACCAATTAGAAATCAATGATGGATTGCATCTTTCTTGGCCACAAGGTGTTGTCCTCATAGTCTTGGAAATAAATTGTAGTTTCCTTTTTCTTTCTTTTTTTTTTTTTGAGATGGAGTCTCACTGGTCTTGAACTCCTGACCTCGTGATCCACCTGCCTTGGCCTCCCAAAGTGCTGGGATTACAGGCGTGAGCCACCGCACCCGGCCATTGTCTTTCTTTTAGTGCTAAGGAAAGATTTCCTAAGCAGTAGATATAAAAAAGAACAGCATCACGATCTAGTGGTTAAGAGCAGCTGCTGGAGTCACAGCTACGTGAGTTTGAATCCTGCCTCCACCAGTTAAACCAGTGGGTCCTTGGACAAGATAACTAATCTCAATGTTTCTCAGTTTCTTCATCTTTAAAGAGGAGGATTAGCATAGTACTTACCTTAGAGGGTTTTTATGAGTATTAAATGAGTTAATATTTGCAAAGCACGTAGCACAGTGTCTGGCCCATAATAAAACCTATGTAAGGGATTATTGAAGACAACATACATATAAGTAGGGAATAGAGGAGCAGAGACATGTATTCCTGATAAGGAGATCCTTTAACCCCCACCCGAAACCACCCATTTCCTTCACTTCTAGATTCATATGCTTTGTTCCTGTATTTTTGTTTTGTTTTGTTTTGTTTTTAAGGCAGAGTCTCACTCTGTGGCCCGGACTGGAGTGCAGTGGTGCAATCTCCGTTCACTGCAACCTCCACCTCTCGGGTTCAAGCAATTCTTCTGCCTCAACCTCCCGAGTAGCTGGGACTACAGGCAGGTGCCACCACGCCTGGCTAATTTTTTGCATTTTTAGTAGAGACGAGTTTTCACCATGTTAGACAGGATAGTCTTGATTTCCTGTATCTTATAAACCCATTCTAGATCCCATACCCAGAGATTTCCAAGTACTAAGATATTCAGCTCACTCTCCTTGCTCTGACAGGGATTAAAAAAAAAAAAATCAAATGCTAAATATATTGTTAGCATGGCTGGCAGCATCTCATATTGATCCATTAGTGTTATAGATGAATCATCCATTATACTAACATTTTGTCTTTCTGAAAGACTGTCAACTATGATTTCATCATCAAAATCACCAACAGCTGTAGAGCTATGCAAATGAGAATTCATCTGCATGCTTTTGGCCTACATGGAATTTGCTGGAGACCTAATTAAAATGAGAGAAATCAGACTAGATAATCTCTAAGGTCCCATTTAACTTTAAAAGATCAATGAGTCCATAAAACCAGACCATGAGTCTAAAAGAGCCTTAATGTCCTAAGTCCTTTAGCCCTTTTTCTATCTGGATTTCATGTGTTGGTCTGCTAGTTGAGAGAAAGGGCAGAAGCCCATAAGTGTACTCTAGGAAACCCACCAATGTCACTCCCATGAAGCTTTGGATACCAGCAACTTATAACTGGTGCCTTCTGCTATTGGAACTACATCTACCAGAATTGAAGAAAGGACAAGAGGGGACAAGCCAGGAGTCCAGAGCCTGCAAACTCCTCTAAAATCTCAACAGTCTTTGCACCACACTCTGGCAGGGCTGACTGCAGGGACATGTGACCTGTGCAGTCACACAGGGCCCCATGCATAGAAGGGCCCCTCATTTGGTTTAATGTTCTGCTGTTACCATCTTGAAATTCTTAATAGTTATTGAATGGAGGGCCCACATTTTCATTTCATCCTGGACCCTGCAAATGATGTAGCTGGTCCTGCACTCGGGGGAAGCCAGTTCCTTGTAGAATCATGACTTGCTTTGTGAATTCACCTTCGTTGGTGACTTGGTGTTATATAGGTAAGATAACGGCCATGTGTAAATCACTGAAGGGACCGTGGAAGTCATCCCTTGAGCATCTACCACCTACAGTCCACATCGTTTGTGCCCTTGCTTTTGGGGAAGGTGAACTCCCCAAAAAGAAAGTGTGTTTGTTTTATTTTATGGTTTATTGATTCTGACAACAGCATTATAAAGTAAGGCAATAATATGACCCTGATATTTGCACAGTTATTGATATAGTGATTGTATTTCCTTATTACATATATTGAAGCAAATATTTTAATTAGTTTTTTAAAAACTATTGTGGTGCTGAGGAATAATAGGAGATTGGGACAAGGTACAGCTCTTGATATGATAGACTTGCAGATCTTTGTTTTTAAAATTTCTTAATTAAGCTGTTTCTTAATTAAATATTTACAACACTCATAATAGATTAGTTCATTAAACCACTTCTATTAAAACCATTAAAGCTATTTCTTGTGTAGGTTTCACCTAGGGTACTTACTCAGAAAAGGAAATTAGGAGAGGTAGTAATAAAGCCTGTCATTTATCATCAGGGATTTTATATCTGCTAACAAATAATAAATTTTGTCATTATTCCCATTTGTCTCTGGGAAGAACACTAAAGCTGACTGGAGTCTAGTCTTATAAAATTATATAGGTTAAATCCTCCTTTGCTAATACAGGATATCCATAGAACTCCATTTAACAAAGTAAAAAATATATATGTATATATATTTCTTTTGTTTAAAAGTTATTATTTAATATGAAGTATTATGTTGGTGCAAAAGTAATTGCGGTCTTTGCCATTACTTTCAATGACAAAAACCGCAATTACTTTTGCACGAACCTGGTATTTCCGGGCAATTGAAAATAAGAGTGTATGCATGCATTTTCACTTGTTCTTAGGCCGCTTCATCCAGTAATACATTTGAGTTGTTCTGAACAGGAACACAAGTAAGGAGATTTTTTTTTTTTTTTTCCTGATACAGGGTCTTACTCTGTCATCCAGGCTGGAGTGCAGTGGTGCGATCTTGGTTCACTGCAGCCTCAACTTCTGTGGCTCAAGCCATCCTCCCACCTCAGCCTCCTGAGTATCTGGGACTACAGATACATGCCACCACACCCAGCAATTTTTTTGTTGTTGTTTGTTTGTTTGTTTGTAGAGACAGAGTCTCACCATGTTGCCCAGGCTGACCTCAAATTCTCCGGCTCAAGCAATCTTTCCATCTCGGCTTCCCCAAATGTTGGGATTACAGGTGTGAGCCACCAAACATGGCCAGCAGGCAGTTTATAATCAGCCAATTCTAGGCCATGTTGTAAGAGGTGGACCTGTCTTTGACAGCAGGGTCCTGGCATCCAAGTGGACACAGGTGGTGATCCCGTTAACAGTGGCTTGATTACCCTGTTTTTTGTGTCTAATCTGAACACAAGGAAGTATAAGATGTGTAAGCAGCTTTATCAAAGAGTCATAATAAGTTTTACTTTCCAGATATGGAATGCTGAATTTGTGTAAATAAATTAAACCTTAATAGCACAGTCATTAGTATTCAGTAATTTAAGCTATAGGATCACTCTGGAGAAGCCCTCCTATATCCATACTTGAATATAATGATTTACATGTGTGTCTCTGTTTACCCCTAAACCACAAGTTCTTCCAGGGAAAGGGCAACGTCTTATTCATTGCAGACATGCCAGCTGTCCTAGCATGTAGCTGGTATACAGGAGGTGCACGATGAATGCTTGTTGAATGAATGAATGAATGATATTTTAACATTAACAGCTACCCAGTATTGGACTCTATTGTATTCCTGGCACTGTACTAAGGATTTCATGCATGTTCTTACTTAACGCCCAGGCTTCTCAGCAGGTACTGCCAGGGTCACTGTTAGCACAAACAGCACCTCGCTGGGATTTAGAAAATTCACATTGGTCCTCTCTGGGATGATGAATTAGAAAAAGATGCCTCTTCTGGGACAATGCAGCCCCATAGTTGTGTGGCTTGGTGAATGTACCCAGGGCTGAATTTCAGCCTCCATACACCTTGTTGGTTGCTTGCTGTGTGTATGGCACAAACTACATAACAGTACGTGGTGACTATGCTTACTATTACTAACCTACTTAGTAAGTAGAAGTACCCTACTTAGTAAGTTGAAGAAACCTTCAAGGCTAGGAGAGGTTAAGTCGCGTATGCAAGGCACATACCCACTACTTGTAGCTCTGTAGGTTTGAGAGAGCGGCCTGACTCTCATGACTTATGAGACCCCAATGACTCCAGGACCGCCACCCTAATCACAGTCTAGCACTTTGGAAGGCACCACAGTTCAGTTCATGGGTGTCGTAGTGACAGCGTGGAACCATTTTCAGAGTCCTGCCCCACTGTTGCCGCACACAGGGTGTCACAGAGGGAGCTCGTTGTGGTGTTCCAGCATCCCAGAGTCTCCATGATAATGATGGGGATTAATGGTGATCCTGAATTTCTCTCTAGCGATTTACAGCTAAGTGTTAGTCTATGAATGTAATATAACAGTGGTTTAAAATCAACAGATTGTAAAAAAAGTCCCTCACTGGAGGCAAAGCTGTTGCCGTGATCTCTGTTGCATCAATGAGACAAATGAGGATAGGAAACATCATGTGGCTTCCAGGGCTCCATGGCAGGGGTGTGGCGGGGGGGATTTGAGTCCAGGCTCCTACTCCAGTGATGACCTTTCCCGTCACTTTCCTCTGGCCCACTGTGAGCTCTGCCCTGTCCAGGTCAGTCAGCTGCCGTTACCTCCACCCAGCCGGTGACACCCAAACCTCAGGAAGCATCGGAACCACCAGAAAAGCTTTTTAAAATACAAGTTGTATTTTAAAATGTGTGAGTGTGTGGTGTGTATGTGCGCTACTGCTGGGGAGTGGGGGGTATAGGAGTGTGTGTGTATTTATTTCATAACAAGCTTTCCAGGTGTTTGTTTACCACCTGCCTGGCACTGTCCTTCCACCAGCTGTTGGAAATGGCTCTAAACTCTCATGGCTGTTTCAGGCTCATACCTTGTGCCATCGAATGTCTTCCGGGTCAGATACCTTTCTCTCTCTCTCTCTCTCTCTCTCTGCCTACCTAGATCCTGCCCATTGTTTAAGAGCTGGCTCAAGCCCTTCATGATTTCCTTGCCAATTCCATTCTGGTGATGCCCACTCCCACCTCTTGAGGGTCTCTCCTTTTATGTCTTGGGGGCGAGAGGGCAGGAGGACCAGCCCTGGTGAGGGTCCACTCTGTGTCAGGCCCCGGTTCAGGATTTTTCCATATGTCATCCTTCCATGACACAGGTCCCGATCATTATTTTAAAGATGAGGTAAGTGAAGGAACTTGGCCAAGTTCAGTGCAGGTAGTAAAGTGCAGACTGGGGTCTCATCTGGCTTCAAGTTTCCCCCTTTTCCATCCACTCTGCTGAGTATTTCAATCTGGTCCTTGTCTCACCAGCAAGATTTCTTTTGTACTAGAATAGAGAAATTTTGTCTTGCGTTAAAAAAGTCTTGCACCCACTGCTGTATGATCCACATAGTGAAATAACCTAATTGTTGAGGAAATACAAGAATGGATGCCTTCTCTTACTTCTCTTGCAAATCAGTGCCTAGCAAACTTCTAAAAAGTGAATTGTTGTTGATAGATATACGATTTTTTTTCAAGCTTTTAGCCAATATTTTTACCTCTTCTTTCTTTTCAGAGTCATGAAGTATTAGAATACACAGATGTCTTATAGATGATCTTGTCCAAGTCATTCATTTTCGAAGAGCTGATGGAACTTCAGAGAGGTTAAATTCACCTGTTGCAGGTCACCTATCTCCTTAGTGACAAGTTTGAGATTACAGCCCAACTTCAAGTCACACTGACTCTTGTAATTATAAGTGAAATCATACTTGGCCACTCATTCCTGAGCAAGATGCCTGTTTCTGAAATTAGTCTCTGGAGTACCAACTTTTCCAGAGAAAATATGGTACTTTACTTACCTTCAAGAGCAAAGGCTTTCCTGTGTTTTATAAGTGTTTCTTGGCAGCCTAACTGACTCAGTGACTGATTAAAGGAAAGACTGAAGGACGTGAAAGGCATTGACTTGCTCCCTCCTGAGTTCTTCCTCAGTTTACCTCTGATGACCCCAAACCCCACCTGTCCTGCTATGATCCCACCCCCAGGTGTTTGGTACACCTGTCAGCTTTGTAGATTTGTGCCAGATAAACTCCTACCCTCCAGCCTCCTTCTAAGGTGCAACTGGAAATCTTCATTTTACAGCTAAAGGAACCTAATACTGCTATTGTTATTGCATGTAGGAGGGAGGAAGGAAATGGAGAAGGCATAGTTGAAATTTATTTTTTATTTTTTATTTTATTTTTTGAGACTGAGTGTCACTCTGTTGCCCAAGTTGGAGTGCAGTGGCACGATCTTGGCTCACTGCAACCTCCACCTCCCAGGTTCAAGCTATTGTCATGCCTCAGCCTCCTGAGTAGCTGGGATTTGGTGCCCGTCACCAAGCGCGGCTAATTTTTGTATTTTTAGTAGAGACGGGGTTTCACCATGTTGGCCAGGCTGATCTCGAACTCCTGAGCTCAAGGGATCTGCCCGTCTTGGCCTCCCAAAGTGCTGGGATTACAAGCGTGAGCCACCGCGCCCGGCCAGCATAGTTGAAATTTAAAAATATATTTGTCATGTGTTTAAAATGGAAATGTCCTTTTTGGCCACTTAAAATTATTATTATTATTATTACTATTACAGAACTTGAGAAAAAATAATGAATTTCTTGAGTAATTTCCCAAATTATATGATTTTGTTTTTACAAAGCCTGCAAGGTTCTCATTCACTTAATTTATTCAGCAAATATTTCTTAAGGACCTACTATGCTAAACACTCATAGTACTGGAGATTCAGCGTTCAATACAACCGACAAAATCAGTAGCCTTATTAAGCTTCTATTCAAGTGGTGGAGACAGTAATAATTATATGTAAGTATTGTGATTAACATATTATGAAGAAAAAAAATGTAGAGAAGCTGGAGAATGAAAGGGGGTGCTATTTTGGATACAATGAACAGAAAGCGTGTCTTAGGTAGTGTGGGCTGCCCTGACAGAATATCATAGACTGGTGGCTTAAACCACAGACATTTATTTCTCACAGTTCTGGAGGCTGGAAGTCCAAGACCAGAGTGGCAGCATGGTTGGATTCTAAAAAGGATCGTTTTCCAGGGTGCAGACTTCCGTTTTCTGGTTGTCTCCCCACATGGCAGAAAGAGAGTGAGAAATCTCTCTGTGGTCCCTTTTATAAGGGCACTAATCCCATTCACCAGAGCTCTGCTCTCATGACCTAATTACCTCCTAAAATCCCCACCTCCCAATACCATCAAATTGGGGCATGGGACTTCAACATATGAAATTTGGGGGGACACAGACATTCAGTTCATTGCAAAAGAGCTCTCTGGAGAAGTGGTGTTGAAGCAGGGACATTCAGAGATCTGGGAGAAAGAATGCTCTAGGTAGAAGGAAAAGGACGGGAATGAGTCCTGAAGCAGGAGCCTGTGGAAGTGTCTGTGGATAGGAGGGGAGGTAGGTGGGGCTGGAATGCAGTGAGCGACAGGGAGAGGTTTAGGGAATGGGGTCAACAGGTAGCCAGATCCTCTGCAGCCTTATGCGTGGGAGAGAGTCTGGATATGCTTTGGGGTATGATTTGCTGAGAGCAATTCACCTGGTTTTTGATGTAAAATGTGGAAGGAAAAGACAAGACAGGCCAAGAGTGGAAGCAGTGAGACCTTTTACCAGTCTCCTTGATGATTCAAATTTAGTTAATGTCTCAAATATACAAAAAATACTTAGTTGCTAATTACATAAAGACCATCACATAATTAAGAGGAAGGAGCAAATAACCCCTGGCCCTTGTTTTTTTTTATGCAAATGGGAGAAATTAGCTACATTCATTCATCCATGAAAAACATTTATTGAGTGAACATCACATGTCAGACACTCTGCTATGCTCTGCACTGAGAAAAAAGATGAAAAAGACCCAAATTCTAACTAATACTCAAGGAACTTAGGACAAGTATGGTAGTAGAAGAATGAAGAGGCTGGGTGCGGTGGCTCACGCCTGTCATCCCAGCACTTTGGGAGCCTGAGGCAGGTGGATCACCTAAGGTCAGGAGTTCGAGAGCAGCCTGACCAACATGGCAAAACCCTGTCTCTACTGAAAAAAAAAAAAAAAAGAAAAAGAAATCAGCCAGGCATGGTGGCGCATACCTGTAATCGCAGCTACTTGGGAGGTTGAGGCAGGAGAATCACTTGAATCCAGGAGGCAGGGATTGCAGTGAGCCGAGATTGCACCGTTGCACTCCAGCCTGGGCAACAAAGAGCAAAACTCCGCCTCAAAACAAAACAAAACAAACCAGAAAACAAGAATGAAGATGTAGGGAGAGATCAGAGGGTGGAGTGGCTTGTCACAGAGGAGGTCTCTGAGTTGAACCTTAAGAGAAATTACACTGGAAGGAGAAGGAAGTACAGAGCACAGGCAAAGAAGCAGAGATGCACAGAGCGGCATGAGGAATTATTTGATGTTGCTGGGACCTCAGGTGCAAGAAAAAGAGCCACTGAAGAGAAGACTAACAAGGTCGGGGGCAGAGCCGGATGAGGAGCTTGCATACCTCATCCTTTGGTGCTCTATCGGATAGTCTGCAAATTCTTTTCTGACTCCAGGATGATAAGAATATGTGAATCCATTTTCTTTTCTCTATCATGAGTATCACAAGCCCCTGTTTATTTTTATATCCATTCTGTCTAAATTGCTTTGGTGTACAACTTTATAGCATAATCATGAGAGCCTCTTTTCTTGCATGGATGTTGCAAAGAGCATGAGGTCCCCCGTGGCTTTTGAAGATGGCTTTTGTTGAATTAGCAGAACCTACCAGAGCTCCTGGAAATTCTGCCAGTCTCTGGGGACATCTTCACTCCAAGCCTTGGTGCCCTTAACGTGGATTTGCAAGTTTAGAGTTAAAGTAAGTGTCAGAAGTACATGTGGTGATTACAGAGACTTTGGAGCCAATGATTTCCATAGTGGAACTAATATCACTTCTTGACCTATTTTTTCAGAGGACTTTTGCGCAATAGTTACTTTAGAAGCACCCTCTTGAAAAGAAATCTGAAATGGACGTCAATGCCTATATTTATTTGTTCATAGCATTTCTTAGTGACCTGCTTTATGCAAGATTTCAAAGAGTTCACAACTATTAATGACTACTTAAAACTCTTAATATCCAAATTATATAAGGAACTCATACAAATCAATGCCAAAAATACAAATAACTGCATTAAAAAATGGGCAAAGGACCAAAATAGACATTTCTCAAAAAAGGAAATTCAGAATGCCAATAAACATATGAAAAGGTGCTCGACATCTGTAATTATCAGGTAAATGCAAGTCAAATCCGTAATGAGATATCACTTCATACCTTTTAGGGTGATTATTATAAGAAAGATAAAAGATTAAAAATGTTGGCAAAGATGTGGTGAAAGTAGAACCCTTGTTCACTGTTGTTAGGAATATAATTTTATACAGCCATTATGGAAAAAGTAGGAAGGTTCCCCCAAATTGAAAATGGAACATATGATCAAGCAGTCCTACAGGATAGTAGAGAGCTCTCTGCACTCCCATGTTCACTGCAGCAGTTTGCACGATAGTCAAGATATGGAAACAATCTAAATGTCCTGCAGTGAACAGATAAAGAAAACGTGATTTGGGTCAGGTGTGGTGGTTCACGCCTGTAATCCCAGCACTTTGGAAGGCTGAGGGGGGCAGATCACTTGAGGTTAGGAGTTCAAGACCAGCCTGACCAACATGGTGAAACCATGTCTCCACTAAAAATACAAAAATTAGCTGGGCATGGTGGCGGGCACCTATAATCCCAGCTACTCGGGAGGCTGAGGCAGGAGAATCACTGGAACCTGGGAGGTGGAGGTTGCAGTGAGCCGAGATTACATCACTGCACTATAGTCTGGGTGACAGAGCCAGACTCTGTCTCAAAACAAAAAAAGTGATTTTATACACTCACACACATACACACAATGGAATATTATTCAGGTTTAAAAAAGAAGAAAATCCTGCCATTTGTGACAAGTTGGATGAAGCTGAAGGAAGTTATGCTAAGCAAAATAGTAGACAAGACGCAGAAAGAGAAATACTGCATGATCTCTCTTGTATGTAGAATCTAAAATAGTCGAACTATAGAAATAGAAAGTAGGATGGTGGTTGCCTGGAGCAGGGAAGAGGGGAAAATGGAGTGATGTTGGTCAAAGGGTGCGAAAATGGTAATTATATACAGATAATAAATATGTTAATTAGTTGGAATGTGATAGTCATTTCACAATGTATATGAAAACATCCAGTTGTATACCTTAAATAATGCTTTTTTGATATGTCATAAAAATTAAATTGTCACAAAATAAAGAATTTAAAAGACAAAAAAAATCCTGTAATTCCATGACTTTAGTATATTTACAGAATGATTTTAGGTACATAGTTTAAAAGGTTTCACAAAATTTCATTAAAAATTTTTGAGTTATTTGATTATGTATAAGTTCAACCTCTCATGGAAAGCTGAATTTGTTTAACATATTGACTGGAGGCAAGAAAATAAGAAGCCACAAGAAAAGTATTAATTCATGGGCAGAACTTGAGAATCTGCATTGAACAGCTGCACCGTAACACTTAGCCTTTTTGTTCATATGAAGTTGCTCTCTGGAATCCTCAGATATCTGTAGTTGCCTGAGGGCTCTTCAAATGTCACCAGGGCAACAACAAAGTAACACATATGAAGCAGGCCCTCTGTGGCATTCTTTATGAAAAGCATTGAATTAAATTATTGTATAACAGATCATCTGCATATGAAAGGCAGTGAACTGTTTGAGAACCCAGCTGAAAACAATGCTGAATTTGATGCCTACCTCCACTGATAACTCACTGGCACCATTAGAACTCTTGTTGTGACTCAAGGGCCCCTACTTGGCTTGTGGGAAATATTAATACTGTATTTATAAGACCACAAGGGAATTATGAGCTAAATTAGAGAGACGGTTGTGCTGCTTAGAGAAAAACTCCCATGTATCCCATGACCCCATCTCTCTTTCCCTTTCTTAGTCACTCTTTCAAAAAGAATAATGCATTTCCCCCACTCTTGTTGAAATTGTTGTTTGCCATCATGGAGAGTCTAGAAAAACTGACAATAGTTAGCACTGATGGAGTCCTTGCTATGTTTTAGCACAGAGTCTGTGCTAAGCACTTCCCATGCATTATTTTATTTCATTTTAGTGGCCCATAGGGTTAGTACTATTAACATACCCATTTTATAATAAGGACATTTCAACTCTAAAATGTTAGGTGATTCTTGGCCTGGGTTCTCAAAGCTAAGGAGTAATCTGAAGTAAACATTAAGAATCACATGCTCTGTTTCCAGAGCCCTCAAACCTCTGAACATATTGGTTTAGAATAAACTACTTCATATCACAGTCTGTATCACCATTATACCTGGATCCTGCTTAATCTAGAAGCCAGAGATGGAAATCATCATTGTTGGAAAAACAATTTTCACACTCAAGTATATTAATGCAAGAACCCTTTGGAGAGACAATATACGAAAAACTAATGACATATGATGTTTTAGGTATGATTAAGCCAAAATAAGACAGACTTAAAAATATACATAGACTGAAATATTTACATCCAAATGATATCAGTGGCCTACCGCCTTATCTCAGCAATACTTGAAGCTCTTCTTGGGAACTGTCAACTGTTGAACTGCACAAGAAAACAAATCTCCGCTTTGTTCAGGTTTCAATTTTGGATCCCTGAAGATCAATCACCTTCTTTTCATCAGGTTTGACCATGAAAAACTTAACTATTTTAAAGAGCAAATCTATTTTCAAAGTGCATAAATGTAGCACCTTTACCGTGTATTTGGAAGGACAGATTTCACCCTCCTTTGAAATTATATTTATTTACTTTTAATGATTTTTAAAAGTTGATTATAAAAATCACCAAAGGGACCACCACAATGGCTTATGCCTGTAATGCCAGTGCTATGGGAGGCGGAGGCCAGAGGTTCCCTTGAGGCTGGGAGTTCAAGACCAACCTTGGAAACATAGCAAGACCCCGTCTCTCAAAAAAAAATTAAGAAATTAGCCAGATGTGGTGGCCCGTGCCTGTAGTCCCAGCTACTTGGGAAGCTGAGGCAGAAGGATCGCTTCAGCCCAGGAGTTCAAGGCTGCAGTGAGCTACGATTGTGCCACCGCACTCCAGCCTGGGTGACAGAAAGGCCCTGTCTCCAAAAATTTAATTAAAAAACAGTAAATGTAAATGCAAAATAAAAATTACCAAATATAATCATCACATACCTCTAAAGTGTACTCGGAATAGCATTTGGGAAATATTTCAAGCTGGCCACCATTTAAAAAATAAATATCGTTTCTCAAGAGAACTTACTTAATGGAGACAGAAGATATGTAGGTATTATATGTATATTTTAAATGGTAGCATTGGTTTATCATCACATTTCTAGTGTGGTGTTCTAAGATTGAAGCACTAATTGTGGATAAATATACAACTATTTCTTCGGTGCACCTTTTTTATCAAGGAAAATTAAAATAACTACAACTTTTTGAGTGCTAACCATGTGCCAGGCACACTTGTTATTGAAATTAATACATAAAACAGCCCTAGAAGGTCAGTATTATGCTCATTTTCCATTGCATACAACCACAGTTCATGCAGGTTTAGGAACTTGAACAAAGTCACATGGCTCAGGCATGTGACCATGAAGTGTCCAAGATGGAAGAACAGCATGGTTATTTCTGCTTCAAGGGGGATAAACATCTAGAACAAATTATAAGAGCACCACTTGAGTGTGAATGGATTACTAGAACTGAGGCGAGATATATTCTTCACCTAATAAATAAGATAACCTATGTGAAAGCATTTAGAAGCAGTCATTTTATTAATTCCCAAGTTTTAGTACAAAAGAATCACTTTGAGGTGTTTTTCAGCATACATAATTTGGGGTCCACCTGTCAGAAAATCAGGTTGAACAGATGGGGGTCCAGGAACCTGCATTTTGAAGAACCATTTCAGGGAATTGTGAGGCTGTTGCTGTGTGAACCCCACTTTGAAAACACCATTATATCACACAGCAGATGCTCTGAACAGTTTCCTTTTCCCCCCCTCAATGTCGGAGTACAGGAAGAAACCAAAGACAATAGTTTAAAACGGGGAATTCAGTACATAGGGTATTGTGTTTGGTTTACATTACTTTATTGACATACACTAAAAGAAAATTTCATTTCAAATTTAGCTTCTTACCTTGATGGCCTCTTTGTAAAACTCTAGTGTACAAAAGTGGTGTTTAACTAAGTGAAAACAGCTCTGGCAGAAATCTCTGGCTGATAAATCTCTTTAGGGCTTTCCTAGCATAGGGAGTGGGTGAGGAAGGCCAGGTGGGGAAGAGGGGATTTCCTGTTTATTTGTGTTACCTATTTAAAATGATTCTCTACATCCTGTGATTTTTACAGTTGTTCTGAAAGGAAGCGCTGGTTTTTAACTCCATTGAAGTGCAGCGCTTGTGTTTCTGGAGGAGAGAGAGAGGGAGATGGGGATAAATCACCTTTGCACGTTTCACCGGTTGATAAATTATATATTCTTTCAGCTTCATTTTTCTGCTTCTTTTTTTTTTTGAAACGGACTCTCGCTCTGTCGCCCAGGCTGGAGTGCAGTGGCCGGATCTCAGCTCACTGCAAGCTCCGCCTCCTGGGTTCACGCCATTCTCCTGCCTCAGCCTCCCCAGTAGCTGGGACTATAGGCGCCCGCCACCACACCCGGCTAGTTTTTTTGTATTTTTAGTGGAGATGGGGTTTCACCGTGTTAGCCAGGATGGTCTCAATCTCCTGACCTCGTGATCTGCCCGCCTCGGTGTCCCAAAATGCTGGGATTACAGGCGTGAGCCAGCCATCGCGCCCGGCCACTTTTCTGCTTCTTAGTAACAGAGACAATGCTGGGCTTTCACAGGACTCAAGATGACTTTCTAAGGTGATTTGGGGATGCAGTGTATGCATTTTTTAACTCTTTTAAAAAAATCTTTTCTTCGCCTTTGGAGTGAAACATTTGGATCGTTTTATTCAGCCTATAATAGGACCAAGGGAAGAGGATTAAAAAAATTCTTTAAAGTGCCTGAGATAAAAAGGTTTTGTGAAGAAAAGGACTCAAAATCCTAGGTTGTACCAGTACTTCATGTTTATTTTGAATTTTCTTTATTCATTTTTTTTCCTCTCTGTGTATAGAATAATCAGGACGTATTGGTGGGCAGAACTGTTGGTTGATAACAGGAAGCAGAGTATCTGAGAAAGGCCCTCATCCTGTTTCCTTTTGGAGCTACTGAGGCCTCATATACCAGCCATTGTAGGATTTGATGAAGGCTGGAGAAGAGTTAAACTGAACCTTCACTTACTCAGCATCAGTAGGAAGTAGTGTTGGCTACACTATAAACAACGTTGTGCCAGTGAGGTTTTGGGGAGAATGACAAGCTGCCTGTGATACGCAAGCAAACTGTGGCAAAGTTTTTGATGTGTAGGTTCTGAAGCTTTTCAGTTTACCTCCTCAAAAGATATATATACATATATGCACACATGCACGATATAGCATATGTACTTTTGATATACATGAAAGAGAAAAGATGAGTGGCAGTAAAATAGAGATTCCAGGGTTTGTAAACACAGGGCAATAGAAATGACATTTCCGGTATAGTCTGGAGGAGCAGCACCCATTTTCAGAAAGGAAGATGTTAGGAATAAACTTGACAAGGATGTAGAAGACCAACATATCACAATCAATCTGCAGGCATTTGTTACGGCCTTGCATGTGCTCAGAAAACACGCAGTCTTTCTATAGATGATGAAAGTAGAGTTTTCTTGATTTGGGATAATCTAAATACTATAGTCCTTCAAAAACATACAGATTCTAAAAATTGAAGATAGCATCTCTTCATTAACATTGAAAAACAGAAAGCAATGAGGTACATGAGGCGATTTAAAAGACATGAAACACTAAACACACCTTACCCTGAATAATTTACATGAATATTTTCAAATTGTTTTTTAAAATAGAAAAGCAGTCATAACTACCTTGACTTTGAAGCTCAAACTCTAATTTTCTATTTGACATCAGCTGTTGGTTTTGTGTGATAGAGTTGGGTCATAAAGATACACATTTACAAAAATCCATTTAGAACTTTTAATTCTGGATAAAATAAATCCAGTTTCTAAGTTCAGTATCAGCCCTCACTCCTCGCATAAGGAACTTTTGTTATGTAGGACTTGAGGAATGCCCCAGCTGGGGAAATGCCAGTTAATAGATTCAGACAGATGGATTTTGATGAGAGTCTGCACCGTTCACACCCCTTAGCAAATGTTTTCGAATATTCTCAAGTAACACACTTAACTTGAAAACAAATATGGATTTGCTTACTTTAGAGTCAATAGTAATTATTATTATGAGTAGTGTATAAAAATATCTGCTCTGTTTTTGCATCTTAGGGTGCTAAATTTATATGTCACATTATAACTTTAGACCTTTTACTCCTTTCTACATACAGAGAAAACATACTTTGAATTTAAAACCAGGCTTTGGCAGAAAATTATTTCAGCTGTTGCAGAATATTGCACTTTTTTTCTTAACCTCTCCCTGCCCAAAGTCAGAGTGATCATCGGCTGTGGAAATAGCCTTATGAAATCCCCAAGAGGAATGCAAGATCCTGACGAGGTCTTTCGTTTTTGTTTTTGTTTTTTTCATTTGTTTGTTTCTCTCAGCAGAGACTGTGAAACCAGACCAAAAGGGAATAACACCAGAATAGAAATTAGACGGGACCAAGAGCAAGATGGCGTTTCTTACCTGAGCCATTTTGTGGAGCCCAATGGTCTTTGATGAGCATGATGCGTATTTCTGGCTAGGTTTTTTTTTTTTTTTTTTTTTTTTTTTTTTTTGCCAGAATCCATTTTCTTCTGGCATTAAGTTAATTGAACGCCAGAGAATCAAGTTTAAAGTATAGGAAAATGGGAAAGCAGAAGATCAGAGATAGTGCTTTGTTTGTTTAAGGTAATAAAATGAGAGCATAAGTACCATGTATGTACTATTACACTGAGTGTCTTTTCTGGGCAAGGCACTTTGCTGGGTGCTGGGAATTCAGCTGAAAAACAACTCTCATAAAACTTGCCTGCCGTCTAGGGGGTAGATCACACTTATGCGACAAATCGCCCATGTAATTATTTAATTACAGTTATGGGAAGGGCTGAGTGGGAGAAGGCTGCAATCAGAGTATTGCAGGGAGGCTAACAGCATCTGTAGGTTAGAGAATGCTTCCCTGAGGAATAGCGTTTGAGCTGAGTTCTGGAGGGTAGTGTAAATTCCGTGGGAGAAAGGGTTAGGAAGGGCGTATAAGGCAGTGGGAATAGCATATGCAAAGGCTCAGAATCAGGCAAGTACTTGGGCCGGAGCAGGGATTGGAGGCACCTGATATGGCTGGAGTTCGGAGAATCAGTGGGAGCCAGGCTGGCAGGCACTGTTAACACAGTGTGACGCAACCCTGGTAGGGGCCTCATCACATTACATCCTGTGCTGCCCAACATGGTGGCTTCTGGTTGGTGCTACTCCTTTTCTGGCCGGAGAAAAAAATATTGGGACTTCAAATTTCTTCTCTTATTCTGTTACAGTTCTTACCTGGGTCTCTATCTCCATGTCTGGATGTCTATAAAAAAGAAAAAAAAAGTTTTGAAAAATTTCTCCTAAGAAAATCGTACTACTGCTTGTTCAAGATGCCCTGCCAATTTTAATTAATTCAGCATCCACAGGGACATTGTTTAGGTTGTATATCTTTCAAAAACTGGAATATTAGTTTAAATTAGTAGAAAGGAGAACTAGATTGCATGATTGTAGCAAATACCGACTTAGGTTTTTAAAGATAGCAGTCTCTTCTTTTTAACTCCTGAAGCCTTGGCTTATCAAGAGAAAAATAAATTTTCACTGTGTACCAAAATAGAAGGCTTTCCAGATCCTATTTCTGAATAGCTAAATAATGCGTCTGCAGCTTTTTACGTCACATCTGCGCGTGCAACAGCTGTTAGGTCATTCCTGCAACTCCAGCATTTGTTCATATTTTCAGATGTTCAACATTTTTATGAGCAGATGTAAGATTTTAAGTTTCATTTGGAGAAAACATGCCTTTCCTACTTGCAAAATATAATTTCTGGTTCATTTGTTAGGAAATGAAAATATCAGATACATTTTTTAATGTACTTACGCTGGATTTAACTTCTCAGCTAAACTGCGTGGAGAACAGTACAAACAACAGTGAAAACAGAGAGCTCCTTGAGCCTGTAGGACAAGATTTACTGATCGCATTGTTTGGAAGGCTCATGTTACTAAGACTTTGGGCTGTTTATTTGTACATCGTGTACATTCTGAGGAGATGCAAGCCATTCTTGTTGATTGTCATCATCAGATTTGAAAAGTTGTATAAGTGAAGGTATTAGATACAAGGGTGAGTTGTTGCAGTATATAACATTGGTAAATGGAATTGATTTGGAAATGAGCTATAATACTTGTTAGCAGTTACATATATGCGAATCTCAACACGGTGATTAATGAACTGTGAATTGATAGTATCTGCTGGACACTGCTTTATTCAGAACATTGTTTCACTCAGAAGTCATAGCAGAAGAATTCAAAAACATTAGAGGATACAGACTTTTCTTTGTATTAAATGGTAGTTTAGCCTGATGCACAAACTATGCATTCTTGATAATACTGAAAAAGTAACAAAATTTTCCAAAAATTATGAATGAATGCTCTATAAACTGAGTGTATAAGTTCTGAAAGAATAGAGAAGAAACAAACTCCTATGAGCAAGGATCACTTACAGAACTCTTCTCAGAGTAGATGAATTTGGGTTTGGGTGGAGAGAGAAATAAGCAATGTGGATTGATGTTCAGCAATGAGGTGCAGAGAGCAGGAAAGCCAAGTTCTTTGATGCTACCACCTCCTAGCTGTGTGGCTTTAGGCAAGATGCTTCACCACTCGACTTCTGTTATCTCATCTATAAAATGGAGCTAATAATCATTTTTGAATGAGTATTAAATAAGATAATATATGTAAGAGAACAGTGATGGCACAGAGTCAGTGCTTAAAATGTCAGCTTTTATTTATTATTATTATTATTATTATTATTATTATTATTATTATTATTATT
>NC_045455.1:82816844-82838119 GCF_002776525.5 Piliocolobus tephrosceles
TTATTATTATTATTATTATTATTATTATTATTATTATTATTATTATTATTTTCTGAGACAGAGTCTCTTTCTGTTGCTCGGGCTGGAGTGCAGTGGTGTGATCTCGGCTCACTGCAACCTCTGTCTCCCAGGTTCAAGTGATTCTCGTGCCTCAGCCTTCCGAGTAGCTGGGATTACAGGTGCCCGCCACCATGTGCAGCTAATTTTTGTATTTTCAGTAGAAATGAGGTTTCACCATTTTGGCCAGGCAGGTCTCAAACTCCTGACCTCAGGTGATCTACCGGCCTCGGGGTTACCTCAGGTGAGCCACCACGCCTGGCCTATTTACTATTATTGTTCATTAATAGAAATTACAGAAATCAGGGTTATTAGGTGGAGGGAATGCTGTCTACAAAAGAACAAAGGGGACAACAAATCTGTTTCAGAAATATTCAGTCAGTTTTAAGCAACAGTAATGTTATTTCTAGCAAATACAATACATTCAATATTATTTTAAACACACAATATTGAATGATCTCCATAAAGTTGACTGTGTGACTTTTAATAGTCTCTGAAATCTAGAAATTATTTATATACTTCCAGAACTCATGGCTAACCTTCAGTGATATGTTTATAGTGAAAGAATGAGCTTGTGTTTACTTGCATAGAGGAGGGAGGGTGTGACAACTTCTACTGAAAATGTGTCAATACAGTTTTCCATTTAGAATGGTACATATGGGAAGTTGATTTTCTTTTGTTTTCTAGAGATGGGGTCTCCCTGTATTGCCCAGGCTAGTCCCAGATTCCTGGCCTCAAGCAGTCCTCCCCCATCAGTCTCCAGTGTAGCTGGGAGTACCAGTGCAAGACATCATACCTGGCCAATGTTTTTGTATTCATTTAAAAAATATCTGTGGGTGGAAATGTGATTTAGAGAAATATACATAAAGTAGATAATCTAAGCATATTTTGAAAATGTGAGGTTCTGAAAAAATCATCTGAGTACACCTGAGAGGAGGACTGAAAACACAGGGGTCATCTGCAGAAGAATTTCAAATGCCATTTTCCATGCTAGTTAGCTAGCTAGCTAATCCCTCCACATAATACATACTACATAGCTAATCCCATCAAATTTCCAAGCCATTTTCTCATGCTAGTTAGCTAATCCCTCCACGTACTACTCCTAGAGACCCTGCAGTGCCTTGATGTCAGCACAGTCCCCTGGAATCCTGGAGTGTAGTCTCTGGGAAGGAAGAAAAGGGCCCTGGAGTTTGAGCTGGACAGCCCTCAGCTCCTGGCTCAAGTCGCTCAATAGTTCCAACTCTGTGTTCTCCTGTAAAATAGCTACCTTTAGGCTTTCTGTAAGGACCAGGAGAAATAACATTTGCAAAAGTGACAAAACCCGTCTCTATCTGCAATCTAGACATTCATTCTAGCAGTAGCCAAAGGCTGTGATCACCGTTGCTTTATTTTCATCCTTTATGAGTGTACTCTATAATTAGTGCTTTCAATATACAAGCTCATTTAACGTTTACAACAGTAGGCAATCCTATTATCCAGTTTTACAGAGGAGGATGTTGAGATGGAGTGAGGTGAAATAACTTGTCTCGGAGCAGGCATTTAGCAAGCAGCCAAGCAGGGCTTTGAACTTGGATGGTATGGTTCCATATCATGCAATAGAAACTCATCTGTATCCAAAATACAGCAAGGAGTATACAAATATGTATCTGATTCCTTTTAGGGTTTTGTCCAAGTATTAAGTTCTTGTCCAGGCTTATAAATATTGAGCTATGAAACTAAAGGAGCCTTAGAGATCATATACAAGTCCAACTCCTTATTTTGCAAGTCCTCACGAAGGGCTGGACAGGATAAATGATTGACCCACACTAAGACAGAGATCTTGGTAACAGGGATGTGGCAGGTCTCCTGATTCAGTGCTTGTCCCATTCCACTGTGTAACTTCTCTAGCTTTACAGGAGATAATTTAACTTATTGTTAAAATCACATTCATTTTTAAACAATTTAGATAAAATTCACCCTCATAAAATGCACACTTCAGTGGTTTTTAGTATATTCACAAATTTGTGCAACCATCATCACTATCTAATTCCAGAATATTTTTATCACCACAAAAAGCAACGCATGCCTCTTAGCAATTACACTCTATTTCCCCTCCCTCCAATGCTTAGCAACTTTTTGTCTCTGTGAATTCAGCTCTTCTGTACATTTCATGTACATAGAATCATAAAATAGGTGGCCTTTTGTGTCTGGCATCTTTCACTTAGCATGTTTTCAAGGTCCATCCATACTGTAACATGCATCGGTATGTCATTCCTTTTTATTACTGAATGATATTCCATTGTATGGATATGCTACATTTTATCTGTTTATCAGTAGATGGACATTTGGGTTGTCTCCACATTTTAGCTATGATTAATAATGCTGCTGTGAGTATTCACATACAATTTTTCTATAAACATATGTTTTAATTTTCTTGGGTATAGATCTTTGAGTGGGATTGCTTGGTCATTGGTAACTCTATGTCTAACTTCTTGAGGAACTGCCAAATTGTTTTCCAAAGTGGTTGCACCATTTTACATTCCTGCCAGCAACAGGTTCAAATTTCTCTACTCCTAATCAACACTTGTTATTGTCCAACTTTTTTATTATAATTATCCTAGTGGTTGTGAAATGGTATCTCATCGTGGTTTTGACTTGCATATGCTTAATGACTAATGATATTGAACATCTTTTTGTGTGCATTTGTATATCTTCTTTGGGAGGATGTATTTTCAAATCCTCTGACCTTTCTTAATTTTTCTCACCTTTTTGTCATTGATTTGTAAGACTTCTTTATATTTCTGGATACTAGACTCTTATCAGATACATGATTTGCAAGTATTTTTTCCCATTCTATGGCTTGTCTCTTTGGTTTCTTGATAGTGTTCTTTAAAGTTCAAGTTTTTAATTTTAATGAATTCCAATTAATCTATTTTTTCTTTGATTGCTTATTGCTTTACATGTCATTTCTAAAAAATGGCATCTAATCTAAGGTCATAAATGTTGTCTTCTAAGAGCTTTATAGTTTTAACTCTTACACTTAGGGCTTTGATTCATTTTGAGCTACTTTGTGTATATGGTATAAGGTAGGGGTTTAACTTCATTCTTTTGCATGTGGATATCTAATTGCCCCAAAACCATTTGCTGAAAAGACTGTTCTTTCTTCACTGAACTTTCTTGGTATCCTGTTGACACATTCATTCTTACACTTAGGGGTTTGATTCATTTTGAGTTAATTTGTGTATATGGTGTAAGGTAGGGGTTTAACTTCATTCTTTTGCATGTGGATGTCTAATTGCCCCAAAACCATTTGTTGAAAAGACTATTCTTTCTTCACTGAATTTTCTTGGTATCCTGTTGACACGTTCATTCTTACATTAAAATAAATACCTATTCTCTGTGAGTCAGAATGAGTGAGTCAATTGTAAGTCTGTTGTATTGCTTTTAAAAAAAATGTCTCAGTTGTTTCATCTATAAACTGACAGTGATACTACTTTTTGGTAGGATCATTTAAGGTGTAAAATATCTTGCTGAAGGCAGAGGGCTAGATCATATTACCTCCCAAAAGACTGGACACTAGCCTTAATTGTAAACCTCTAATTGATGCCAATGTGGTTGAAAGCCTTTTGAGTCTGACCAACATAGATCCAAATCTTGACTCCATTACTTACTAATTGCATGACATTGAGCAAGTTAGTTCTTTACTTGGGAATTGGTTTATTGTGAGGATTGAATAGGATAATGTATAAAAATATTTAACAAAATCACTCCAATTTATTCATTCATTTATCCATCCATCCATCCATTCTGGAAGATCTTGTTGAGTGCTTATAAAATGCTTAAATAAATTAAATAGACAAAGTCCCTGCTCTCATAGAGTTTACTTTGTACTGGGGACACAGACAATAAGCAAATAAATCAATAAATATATAATATAGTGTCAAGTAGAAATAAGTATATGAGAAGAAAAATCAAGCAGATTTTACAAAATAGAAAGTGAATGTAGGGTTCTTATAGATAAGATATTGAGGAAGACTTCTCAAGGATGGTGATATTTGAGGAGAGATCTAGATGAAAGGAGGTAATTAGCCTCTTAGATCAGGGGGATGAGTGTTCCAGACAAAGAGAATGTGGAGAATTGACAGTAGAGGGCAAGAATGAAAGCAGGGATGATGCAGTAGTCAGTAGGTGAGAGAATAGTGCTTGAAACAGGAAGTAATGAGACATGGTCTGATTGGAGTGCATTGGAAGGGAAGACCATCAGGTGTTGGTTGTAGGATGCTTCATTGTTGGATGACTCTTCAAGATTTAGTTTAAGAAACTGAGTGAATGAAGACGCTATTCAATGAGTTAGAGAAGCCTGGGGAAGAGCATGTTGGGTTGGATGGGCACAGAGTTCTCTTTGGGACATATTAGAGATTCAGGCAGAGATCACAAGCCACTAAGATAGAAGTCTGGAGTTCAGATGACAGATGGGATTTTTAGAATCATCAGGATATATTTAGTGTTTAAAGTCAGGAATGGATGAGATTGCCTAGTAAATGAGTGTATACAGAGAAGAAAGGAGGACAAGGAATGAGCCCTGAGGCACCACCATCTCAGAGGTCAGCAATGGAAGAATGTCTCAATGGAGACTGAGGTGGCAGGAAAATCAGGAAAGCCTGATGTCCCAGAAGACAACTGAAGACAAAATTTCAGGAAGGAGAGACTGATCACAAGTGTCAAAAACTTCTGAGATGTCAAGAAAGAAAAGGGCCAAGAAATTATCATGAGTTTGTCAAGACAGATGTCACTGGCACCCTTGATGAATGTGGTTGCACAGGAGTAGTGGGGACAAAGGCCTGATGGAGGTGGTGCAGGATAGAGAGGGAGATGAAGAACTGAATGCAGTGGGTAAGTCCTAGCAGGGTGCTGTAGTACATGCTCAAGAAATATCATTAAAGCATATAATTGAAGATCTAATTCAGAGGCAGCACAATAGCTTGGAAAGAGCACAGGCTTTGAGTTCAGCTCCCAGCAATATCACCTACTTGCTGTGTGACCACAGGCAAATCACTTCCTGGGTCTCTGGGCTTTATTTTCCCACATTTATAAAATAGAGATTATAATACCAATCACACAACATTGCCATGAAGATTAGAGATAACGAATAACCCGTCCTGGGACAGCTTCTGGCATGTGACAGTCACACTATGAAGTGGAAATCTTATATTACTAATTTTATTTATTTACCAGTCAGAACCAAGAGTATTTATTTCTACATTGCTCATAATAGACAAATCCATAGGCTTGGTAACCAGATGACTGGGAACACTTCACAAAACAGGAGGAGTCATTTCTGTGTTTTGAAGGCTGAATGGAAGCTTTCTCGGTAAAGAAGAGGTGAAGGCATATTTCTGATAGGGGAAACCACGTGTGAGAGATAGCAGGTGTGTCAGAAGGCTGCCTGAAGGGAATTAGAGAAGATTAGGTTGGAGAGGAAGGCAGAAGGTAGAGTGTGAAGACCCTTATAAACCATGCTAATCTTTATATAATCTTTAGAAGATAAATTGTACATCACGACAGTAATTTCCATTTTATTACCAGAACTCAATGCTTCCATAGATCTGAGTTTTAGAGCAGCCACCCTTACCAGCTGGAAGAACCACTTGGTAAGTAGAATGCACAACGACACAATAACCCCCGTGTACACCTTAAAGGTAAATCTACAACTGCTCCCCAAATGCTGGTTCCTGGATAGCAGTCAGATAAAACTCATGATTACACAGGAAAAAAATATTGTGTAGGATTTCCAACAGACATTTTTGTTTATTATGAGATTTTGACCTTTTTACTTTTTGATGTTTAAAATGTCATTTGTTTTAATGAAATGGCGGTGGTGATGTTGAATGCTTTGACCTAGCAAAATTAAAAGGTAGTTAAACTCTAGTGTTACTCTTGAACTTTCTTTTGAAATTATTTTCATCGGTAAAATCCTAAAGTCTGGGATCTTCTGTCTTAAGGTGCATGAAACCTGATGTCTGTAAATATTGGTTCACTCAATGAAGAAGGCGTCACAAAGAGTTTCTATTTACCGTTGCTGTCAGTGGGTGCTAACTATGCCAATTAAGGATGTTAAGGGTCTTCTCGCTCTGGAGGCGGCCATTCAAATGTCCCTAAAGAAAGTTTCTCTATACACACAAAAATGTAAGGTCTGGTATATGTAAGTAAATTCACAGCTGTGCTCTTTAATTTTGAATCCCAAACTCTGTTGAAAGAGTTTGACCAGATGCTCAGATCAGAGCATGCTGAATATTCCTGCTAATCTTTCTCTCTTCAGTAGAAGGATTTGATGAATTTGATGAAGTGAAAAAGTGAGATTTTGCCAGGAGCTTTCATGTGCTAAATCAAATTTCTGTAGTTTTTACTTCACATTTGTTCTACAAAGACAGGTATCTGAGGGGAACTCTGTTTTAATGAGAGTAAACTCATTTTAGTTTACATCACTGAAGATGAGCCTGTGAAGATGAGCCTGAAGATGAGTCTGTTCCTTGACAAAATATTTTGGAAAGTGTTTTCTGTTATTTCTCTCCAAGGATGTTACAGAGGACACACGTCATCCGGATCTTACGTACTTTATAACTTTCAACGAAAAGGTGCACACTTCCTAACTTTAAAAAAAAAGTGTTTGTGTGTCATTTGTTTTGGCTTTGTCTCGTTCTATAACCTAAATAATTCTTAGTCAACCATATGTACTCTCCATAGATTATATTACCAGGTACAGAGATTATAAAATACATCACTTCCAGTCTTAAGAACTTGATTGCTAGGTATTAAATAGGTGGAATAAAGCACCAATGCAAGCTAATACGGGGGAAGGAACCCAGAGAGCTGTGGTGTTCTAACAGACATGGGTTTGAATTCTGGCTCTACCACTTAGTTTTCTGGTCTTTTCTTTGTCTGTAGCATAGGGATAATAACACTGATCTCATTAGGTTCTCAGTTGTATTATTGGTTGTTTTAAGAATTAAATGAGACATTGGTTTAATTCACTTATCAAATATTTATGAAATGTCTGCTATATGCATAAACAAAAATACTTAACAAAGAGTCTAGAATATGGTATTTAATCGCAGTTGTAATTATTTTGGCTTTTCTTCCATGTCTTGATTCAGATAACTGGCCTTCTGCTATAATCCCTCATGCCAAGGTCCTTATCTTGATAACACATCTAAGCATTTCTCCATTGCCCATGACTTTCCTACCACCGTGGCTGTAGTCCTGCTCCAAATCACTATTGGTGCCCAGGAGTAACTGTTGACTCTTGCCTGCTTTGTCTGTTGCCCTTGAGTTAGCCATCACTGGGTTTTGCCCGCTATGGAGTTTCTCTGATGCCACTATCTATGCTGGACTTTGGGTACCTATCCAGTTCTTATCCCTCAGCTTGGGCTTGGCCTGACATCTACCATACTTAGATTTGTTCTTATCTCATTCCTTGGAGAGGGGTCTCTCTCCAGGTGCCAGTCCTTACCGGTATTCCTCCTAATGTTACAGTTAACTACACCATATCTAACTCTAAGGATTCACACACTGATGGCAGGGTTGACTTACTGATGGCAGTTACAGAAGGCATATGACCACAGCCACGTGCGTGATGGAGATACATGGAAAAGGATGAAACTACCTAACTATCATATCAAAAATATAATTATAGAAAAGATGGAGATTGGCCCAAAGGAGGTCAGAGAGTATTTTAAGGGAATGCATGTGGTATCTGTAAATGCTTGGGAAAAGACAATCATGAGTTGTTTTGCTGGGCAAAAGTAAGAGTTTTCAAAAAAGGTCAGGTAGCTACGAAGTCAGTCAACTAAGGAGAGTTTAATGATTGCCCTAGAGTGAGAAGACTTGGATTAGAGTATTGGCTCTGCTACTTATTATCATTATGATCTTGGTCATTTCCAGTCTCTCAACATCAGTTTTATTACTCATACAATAGAGTGAAGGAGTGGAATTGTGCTATATGCAGCCGAAAAACATCAGCGTGGGGTTCTGTGGGAGCCAACAAATTAGAGAAAGGTGAAGTTCAGAGAAGTAGATTGTGGAATGCTCTCCAGAAAAGAGGATTCTCAAGAGAATGTTTAAATCTAAGTAGAAATTCACCAGAGAATGGAGAAAAGGGAAGATGCTCTGGCAAGGATCAGTATCATATGCGAACTTTCAGGCATGAAAGATTAGCAAGTTGGAAGATAAAGAACTAGGACCATGGATCCCAAATCAGGGTGCCTGAAGGTCATACAAATGGAAATATTCAGTGGGATTGGTGGCTTCTGCTTATTGAGTTCCTGTTAATTTTTAATTAATAAAGCAAGCATTTATTCATGCAACATTGTAATAAAATTTCCCCTTGGATAGCACATTTCCTTCATTCCAAACACCCTGTTTACTAAAAGCAGATATCTACAGCAATGCACTCATGATAAATTTTTTAAAAATTCCCATCAGTAATACTTTAAATAATATTTACTTTTACTGGATGCTTATATGATTTCTATTTGTGTGTGTCCCCGACAATCTACAGTGTTTCATATCCAATAGCAAAATTGGCCATTTTCTGAAGGGATTAAAAGCAAATTATGAGCTTGGATTCAGCACTTCAGTTCCACTAACTAGGATCTAAATGTTTTGGAACTCATCACAGTTGGCTTAGAATTGTTATTACCTAGCAAGAATGTTATCACTTAGGAAAAGACTTCAAGTAGGACCCTGGAAAATCTGGCTCAACAAATGGACCCTGCTTCTTGGAATTTTGGTTGTTTATTATTACAAATTTTGTTGTTACTTTGATCTGAATAAGATGTTCTGAAATAAAATTTGTCTCTGTGTCCACCAACAGGTGCTGGCATACTCAATCAGCAGAATTTCTGTTTGTTTTGATTTGCAGAGGAAAGCCGTGTTGCCACATGTCTACTCAAATAAATTAACACCACCGTCTACACTGACTCATTTAGAAGGAGCAAGTCCACAAAGCAAAATGATAACATATATTAGAAAGTATTCATGCTAAACACATTGAGAATGAACAGATGTCTCATTTTTCTCCTTGTTTTAATGATACCGTCTTTTGACTTTTACCTGCATCCTGAGTCAAGCACAAATGTGGAAATGCAGAGTCATACAAAATGAGAGGATGGGGTAGTGAGGGCAGAAAAGGCAGGAGAAAAGGGAAGGAGCAGGAAAGGCATGGCTTAGTTTCTCTAGATAGGAATATAGACGCAAAACACCCCTGACAAGGGAATTTCAACTTGAAAGACTATCTTCCCCAGCTAGGTGGCATCTAGAACCCAGGATTGCCATTCAGAGAAAAGGAAAAAGAAAAAAAGAGGAACAGGAACATAACGTTTTGTCCCTAGTACACGATGACTTGTTTCTCTTTAATAAATGCATGAGTTTAAATATGGAACCTTTGGTTTTATAGTCAAAGCAATTGAAACCCTAAGATAAACAGTAAAAATGTTTGTTGATTACATGTTATTGCAGTTTTTATGTATATTGTGCAAAACAAAACATGGATATTTCATGAAATGCTTCAAGCACAACTTTCTAAGGAAAAACAACCACTTGTTCTGACACGAACTGCATATCCAATAGGAGACAAATCCTGTAGCATTATTTTTTTTTCTTACAGAAACAGCATTAAGTGTTTTAGGGGAACTGAAAGAATTACACTTTTTTCTCCCCTTTAACATAGAACTTACCTGACAATCCACACGCAAGAAAAGCATCTCTTGCCTACCAAGGTGCTTCCCACCTATGTTCAGAACAGGACGTGGCCCTGCCCTTGGCCTCATCTCTTCTCACGGCTACCTGCCTCCTCTGAGCCATGTGCTCTTGAACGTCTCAGCCTTTGTGCTTTCATCTCTGTATCCCAGAGCCTAAAACGAGTCCACTAAATATTTTTTCTGACTCAATGAACAGAGATGGATAACTTCAGACTACAAGTGATGAAACATGTAAATAAGATTACAACTAAAATGTATAGTTTACAAAGCACTTTTAATGATCTGATTAATACTCAAAATCATGGTATAAGGTAAACATCTTCTATCTGCATTTTACAAATAAAGAAATAGAAGCTCAGAGAGATTAAGTAGGCTGCCCAAGAGCAAAGCTGATGAAGTTGGTGAGTTGGGATTTGAACCCAGTTCTTTCCTAAAAATCCATGTCATATGCCATAAAATGATGTTTGGTCAACAGTGGACCACATATATGATAGTACTTCCGTAAGATTGTAATGGAGCTGCCCTACACAGGTGTACTTTTTTTTTAATCTTTATTTTTATTTTTTTAATTATATTTATTTACTTATTTAATTTATTTATTTTGAGACAGAGTCTCACTCTGTCACCCAAGCTGGAGTGCAGTGGCGCGATCTCAGCTCACTGCAAGCTCCACCTCCTGGATTCACGCCGTTCTCCTGCCTCAGCCTCCCGAGTAGCTGGGACTACAGGCGCCTGCCACCTCACCCGGCTAATTTTTTGTATTTTTTTTTAGTAGAGACGGGGTTTCACCGTGTTGGCCAGGATGGTCTCAATCTCCTGACCTCGTGACCTGCCCACTTCGGCCTCCCAAAGTCCTGGCATTACAGGCATGAGCCACGACGCCAGGCCTATTTTTATTTTTTTGAGGCAGGATCTCACTTTGTTGCCCAGGCTGGAGTGCAGTGGTGCAATCATGACTCACAGCAGCCTTGACCTCTCTGGCTCAAGAGATCATCCCACCTCAGCCTCCCAAGTAGCTGGGACCACAGGTGCCGCCACCACACCCAGCCTTTTTTTTTTTTTTAAGAAATGGTGTCTTACTATGTTGCCCAGGCTGCTCTCAAACCTCTGGGCTTAAGTGATCCTCCTGCCCTGACCTTCCAAAGTGCTGGGATCAAAGGGGTGAGCCACCTCACCCAGCCTATTTTTTATACTGTATTTTTACTCTACCTTTTCTATGTCTAGCTGGACTTAGATACACAAATACTTACTATTGGGTTACGGTTGCCTACAGTATTCAGTACAGTAACATGCTGTGCAGGTTGGTAGCCTAGGAGCACTAGGCCATATAAGATAGCCTGGGTGTGTGGTAGGTTCTACCATCCAGGTTTGTCTGCAAACTGTGATGCTTGCACAATGATGAAATCGCCTGAGGACACATTTCTCAGAACATGTCCTCATCATTAAGTGATGCATGACTACTTTCTACTACATCCTGCTGCCTCTGAGAAGTATTATACACAATGAGCAGAAGGTGAAAAGATTATATATTAAAATTCAATATGCATATTGAATTTTATTCAAAGTGAATAAGCAAGCAGTCTATTTTCAAAAAGTTCAGAATATTAATGATATTTCATGAATGCTCACATTCATTTGGTTTGTTATTTTTTTATAAAATAAAGAAGAAGAACCAGCAATGCAAGTTTTATATCGCAAGAGAGTTGGCAGTATTTTACTAACCTTCTTGCTCAGTTGCCTTCAGTGATATAATTACTGCTATTTATCAGTCTGTGCAGTTTTCCTGAATTACAGCCTAGCGTTGTGTAACTTTCACTTATAAAGAAGGAGGCTGGAGGGTGCAAAATATTCTATTGTAATCCTATGAAAATATTTTGTAAAATATGTTTCCCTTTTACAATTCCATAATTATTTCTTTTCCTGCAGTCTTATCTTAAACTCACTGATAGCTGGAAGAACCACCAGAACTGTTGCTAGCAAAGAGGGAATTAGGGCCATCAGTGCATCCAGGAGGGTGTTAGCAACATGGTCTCCCAAGAACCAAGTGAGCAACAGCTGCCTGCTGCCGTCTAACTTGCAGTTGAAAAGAACTCAGTGTGGCCCTGTATTCTAACTGTGCACACACTGGGAAGAAGAAAGCCTTTGCCAAGTCATTGTTCTCTCTATATCCATCCACTTTCTCCTCTCAGGAGAGCATGATGTCAATAGATCCTACATAAAAGTTGTAAAAAATGAATCAAAGATAGATCATTCACAGAGCTAGATCAAGAAATGTTATTCCACATGAAGGAAAAACACACAGGAACAGGTGGGTCAGAGCTTAAGAATATGTATTTTCCCCATCCCCGATCCCTCTGTTGGAGGGACTCAGAAGAGACTGGACCATTCATTCATTCCCAGTGGAGAATGTCAGTATTTCCTGCTGTCTTTTCTGCTATCATATTATGTGCAGTCTAAGAAACATTGCAAATTCTACAAAACTGTGGCAAATGTCCTGAGTGGGACTAGGAAATCCTGAACACAGGGCAGTTGTTACAGATTATCAGTGGTTTATAGGGTTCTCATTCAGTGTACAGTGTTCGAACGAACAGTAGTTGAATACGGCTGTTCTCTCTGCTCTCTCCTCTTTGCAAACCTCTGCTTCAGTGGCTCATTCTGTGCTTTGAAAGTGTTATCATTGCACCAGCTTCTCTCTCCTGCCTTCCCTTGGTCTTGACCTTCATCCTGAGACATTAATTGGTCAGATGTCTCCTTGCATACAGCTGAGAGCTGACCCACCACCCCACTTTTCATTATCAACTTGATTGTGAAGACTCTAACTTCCCCGCCTCCAGCTCTGCTGCTTTCTCTGGGCCCTGGATATATTGCTCGCATCCACGACTCTCTAATTTCACTTCAAACTCATTACGAGTTCAGAGAAGGGAGAGTGGGTGTATCATCCCAGGAGGGCTCATGGAGGAGGCGGGACTGGAGCTGTCATGTTAGGTTTTTCTCTATCAAAACCTGGCTAGAGCTTTTATATTCAAAAAATGTATTGAGTTATTAGAATTTAGTGTCATGCCTTGTACACATCCAGTGTTTCTCATTAAATCTGAATTGCTCATCTGAGATCAGTATTAAGTCCACAGAAAGCTGTGCATGTTAGAGAATCACAGAATAATGTAGTTTATGCCTCTGCTAAGAGGCAAAGTGCCCATCAGGTTCATCGGGGCTCTTACTGACCTCAGAGCTTGGAAGAGGCTCATAGCTTGCACTTACTGTGGGCATACAATGATCAGGTATGCTATGGGAGGAAATGGGTATTCCCATGAGACAAATCATGCTTTGCCAAGACATTTGACTAGAAATTAGAAAATAGGCTGGGCGCGGTGGCTCACACCTATAATCCCAGCACTTTGGGAGGCTGAGGTGGGTGGATCACCTGAGGTCAGGAGTTTGAGACCAGCCTGTCCAATATGGTGAAACCCCATCTCTACTAGAAGTACAAAAATTAGCTGGACGTGGTGGCAGATACCTGTAATCCCAGCAACTTTGGAGGCTGAGGCAGGAGAATCACTTGAACCCGGGAGGTAAGGGTTGCAATGAGCTGAGATCACGCCAGAGGGATACTCCAACTCAAAATAAAAAATAAAATAAAATAAAATAAAGAAAAAGGAAAAGAAATTAGAAAAATAAAATAAGTAATTAGTGGGGTTCAAGTTTAGCTCATGGAAGAAATGCAGATACGCATATTGACAGATGCTTTTCCAACACTTAAAATATATATATATATATGTACTATAAACCCTACACTTGTGTCTGTTTCAGGCATACTGGCCTGAACACAGTCTTCAGCTCTATTTTTGCCATGCACTCTCTGTATACCACTTATATGTAAAAGAACATTTTAGTTAGAAGAAATAGTCAAAGGAAGAAATAAGCAACAGCTAATTGGGAAACAGACATTCTAAAACCATGATGATGATCATTTTCAGAGGAGATGGCTGTGATTTAATTGTTCTTTTTCCAGAAACTACCAGTGGAGTGTTTTGCCAGGTGTCCTGAAGCAAATGCTACTACAAAGCTCCACGTGGAGCAGGACTCCTGTCTCTCCAAATATAGCCCCTTTGTGTTGAAGGCCAAGAAATCCAATGATGGAATGAAACAATGGAATTCTGCCCAGAAACTTTTGTAAATAATGATCCCTTTGATAAAAATTGAGTAGTAAGGAAACCACAATTGCTCTTTCACCAGTAATTGTTTAAGATATTTAATTATAAATGAACAATAAGTGGTAGTCTGTGACCAAGACGATTCTCATTTATTTTTTACAGTTAATTTTATTTTATTTTAAGTTCTGGGATACATGTATAGGATATGCAGGTTTGTTATATAGGTAAATGTGTATCATGGAGGTTTGCTGCACCTATGAACCCATCACCTAGGTATTAAGCCCCACATGCGTTAGCTATTTATCCTGATGCTCTCCCTCCCCCCATCCCCTGACAGGCCCCAGTATGTGTTGTTTCCCTTCCTGTGTCCATATGTTCTCATCGTCCAGCTCCCACTTATAAGTGAGAGCATGTGTTTGGTTTCCTGTTCCTGCATTAGTTTGCTGAGGATAATGGCTTCCAGCTCCATCCATGTCCCTGCAAAGGACATGATCTCATTTCTTTTTATGGCTTCATAGTATTCCATGGTGCATATGTACCACATTTTCTTTATCCAGTGTATATCATTGATGGGCATTTGGGTTGATTCCGTGTCTTTGCTATTGTGAACAGTGCTGCAGTGAACATACACGTGCATATATCTTTATAACAGAATGATTCATACTCCTTTGGGGGTGTGTGTGTGTGTGTGTGTGTGTATATATATATATATATATATATGCCTAGTAATGGAATTGCTTGGTCAAATGGTATTTCTGCTTCTAGGTCGTTGAGGAATTGCCACACTGTCTTTCACAATGGTTGAACTAATTTGCATCCCCACCAACAGTGTAAAGGCATTTCTTTTTCTCTACAGCCTCACCAAAATCTGTTGTTTCTTGACTTTTTAATGATTGCTATTCTGAGTGGCATGAGATGGTATCTCATTGTGGTTTTGATTTGCATTTCTTTAAGGATCAGTGATTTGAGCTTTTTTTCATATGTTTGCTGGCAGCATAAATGTCTTCTTTTGAGAAATGTCTGTTCATGTCCTTTGCCCACTTCTTTTTTCTTTCTTTTTCTTTTTTGAGAAGGAGTCTCACTCTGTCACACAGGCTGGAGTGCAGTGGCACATTCTCTTGGCACACTACAACCTCTACCTCCTGGGTTTGAGTGATTCTCTTGCCTTAGCCTCCCAAGTAGCTGGGACTACAGGCATGTACCGCCATGCCTGGCTAATTTTTATATTTTTGTAGAGGTGGAGTTTTACCATGTTGGCCAGGCTGGTCTTGAACTCCTGACCTCAAGTGATCCACCCACTTCAGCCTCCCAAAATGCTGGGATTACAGGTGTAAGCCACCACACCCAGCCCTTTGCTCACTTTTTAATGGGGTTGTTTGGTTTTTTTTTGTAAATTTCTTTAAGTTCCTTGTAGATTCTGGATATTAGATCTTTGTCAGATGGATAGATTGCAAAAGTTTTCTCCCATTCTGTAGTTTGTTTGGTCACTTTGATGATGGTTTATTTTGCTGTGCAGAAGCTCTTTAGTTTAATTAGATACCATTTGTTAATTTTTGCTTTTGTCACAATTGCTTTTGATGTTTTTGTCATTAAATCTTTGCCCATGGCTATGTCTTGAATTGCCTAGATTTTCTTCTAGGGTTTTTATAGTTTTAGATTTTACATTTAAGTGTTTAATTCATATTGAGTTAATTTTTGTATAAGGTGTAAGGAAGGGGTTCAATTTTAATTTTCTGCATATGGCTAGCCAGTTTTCCCGGTATCATTTATGAAATAAGGAATCCTTTCCCCATTGTTTGTTTTTGTCAGCTTTGTTGAAGATCAGATGGTTGTAGATGTGCAGTCTTATTTCTGGGATCTTTATTCTGTTCCATTGGTCTATGTATCTATTTTTGTACCACTGCCATGCTGTTTTGGTTACTGTAGCCTTGTAGTATAGTTTGAAGTCAGGTAGCTTGATGTCTCCTGCTTTGTTCTTTCTGCTTAGGATTGTCTTCACTATACATGCTCTTTTTTTGGGTCCATATAAATTTTAAAGTGGTTTTTTTCATAATCCTGTGAAGAATGTCAATGGTAGTTTAATGGGAATAGCATTGAATCTATTAAGCAGTATGGCCATTTTCACAATATTGATTAGAAGATTCTCATTTTTATGTGTGCTTCCCAAAGGAAGAAGTGATGGGTATAAGCACAGAAGGAGTAATATAAAATCTGTGATTTTAATGCATATCTCAGACATTAGTAGATATAGGATCTACCTCCAAGATGCACATGGAGAGAATGTGTGCCAGCTTTTAAACTGGATCATAAGCCTCCCCAAATACCTTACTGCTAATCCTCCACATGATGGCAAGGCCTGTCTGCAGGTTTCCATAGAGCCCTGTGCTTTAATATGTCTTAAGACTTACAGAGGGTATTATAATTGCCATTATTTCTTGTCTACTCCATGGAAGAAGAATCTATGCCCTTTGTTTCTTTATGCTCAGTATTTAGTATAGTGGATAGCACATAGTAGGTACTTGCTAATAATGAACAAATACTTGTGGAATTCATTGATAAAACGTGTAGTCAGCATGGATACGTTTTATCAGTGGGGACATTTATTGTTGATTAGCTATCCACTCTACAAGGTAAATTTTGCCTTCTTGATTCAGAAGGTATACACTTATTCTGTGTAAAGTGTCCTGCTAGTTACTGTGGAGAACACAGAGATGTAAAAGATACAAGACTCTACCTAATCCAAAATTTATCTCCAGGCTTATATGGAACATCTCTGCTTAACTCATTCTGAATCTTTATCTGTCAATTATTTGTGTGTTTAGTGACTGCAGTAAAGTAGGTGCTCATTAAATGTATTATGAAGGAATGGAGAAATGTACCTACCTGGCAGTCTTGGTTAATTTGACATCAAAAGCTTGGGACTGTTGTGGCTCATGCCTATAATCCCAGTACTCTGGGAGGCTGGGGCAAGAAGATCACTTGAAGCCAGGTGTTCAAGACCAGCCTGGGTCTTTGTTGTTGTAGAGATGAGACCTCATCTCTACAACAACAAAAAAAGCTTGGGGCTAATAGCTCTCACTGTATGAATGAAACCCTCCAAACTCTCACAGGCTCTTTCCTCAGCCACGTGTGTTCAACACTCTTAATATTTAACTGTAGCATAAGATCCCTGAAGCACGTACTACCTATATGGATTTTGTTCACCATTGCATTCTCAGCCTCAAACACATGCTAGATGATCAGTAAATCTTTGCCAGATGAATGACGTTGTTAATGTTTCCTTTTTAGCCTATATAGAGGAGATGCTAAAAGTAAACAAATAGCTATGATGGAAAATAAAGAGTTAAAAAGAAGTAAAACAAAATGTTTTAGGGGGTTCACTTGTGGGCAAGGCAATGTCTTGTGGGGGTACAATACACTTATAAATAAAATGTAACAATTTTTATATTATTTAGGGTAGATCTTAGACAGAATTTCAGAAGGTATAGCTGTCCGGAAGGACATTTACTTATATATTTTTAAAACTCACACATTAAAGTTATGGAATTCTTTGATTCAGAGATATGGAGTTTAAAAATTACATAGAATTCTTATCTTTATGTCCACAGGGAAAATCCAGTATTTTAAGGGGTTTTTATTACATGGAATGTTGACAGATGTTTCTTTTCAAGATTTAGAAGGGAAGGCTTCAAAATTTAATTATATGAAATTAATGTAAAGCACAAAAACACATTCCTACAAGAGTTTAAAGTGTTTTGGTGTCTGAAAATAGACCTTATGTCTTCTCAGAACTAAAAGCCATCCAAATGAATAAAATCTTTAAGAAAAATAATTTTACTTTTAACAATAAATTATATTTAATATATGATGTAAATAAAATAGAAACTATCAGAGCAATTCCTAAAGCATTTGCTAACCATGTAGACATCTATGGCTCAGTAACAAGGTCTAAAACCTCGGTAAGGGCCTTCGGCCTGTGCTGCATCTGCAGTCAGTGGATTTCACAACATGGGAAAATCCACACAGTCCTTTTCCTTATTGATGAAAAAATGAGCTATATTAGAAAATTGCCTCTCATTGTGCCAAGTCATCTGCAAATCTTGTTAAAATGTAGGCTCTGATTGAGTAGGTCTGGGGTGGGGCCTGAGATTCTGCATTTCCAACAAGCTCCTGGTGATGTCATACTGCTGGTTCTTGACCTCACCTTGAGTAATTGAAGTCTCCTAAGAGTCCTGCTGCCCCAGGGTCCTAGGTAAGGTTTCCAGGGTTCTAGTAAGAAGACTTTGTCATCAGACATCATCTGGGATGATGGTTCAACTACAGAAGGTGTCTGTAAGACCTTCTCACTGAGTGTGCACAGTGCTTTTCATTCCTTTAGCACTTCAGCTTGAAGCAATAATCTCCCTGATTGTCTTTGGCATACAGCATACTCCCTTCATCTCCCCCTGTTTAAGTGCCAGTATTTAAACTCCAGTATATAACAGAATATACCTTATGTGACTTCAGGCTCTTTGAGGAACCTGGTCAGTAGTTATTACATCATCTGTCAATCAAAACTTTTGATAATTTACTGAACCCTACTATCTGTCAGAGGCTCTCTGTATGATGCAAGGTATGTGTCACTACCATTTATTTTGCAGATGAGGACACTGAATCTAAGATGGATAAAGTGAAGTCTAGGGTCACTCAGTCATTAAGAGGAGCCAGGTTTTGAATCATAGTCCCATTGGTGCCCAAGCTTTGGTCCTTCTGATATACCACACCACCTCTCTGAGGGAGACACTAGGCTGCATCGAGAAAGGTTCAAACATGTGCATGGGATATTGTGGGTTTCACGAAGTTTTTCATACAAGAGCAATAAGACATGACGAAAAAGCAACACAGAATGAAGGGTCCAATGACTATGCCAGAAATCAGTCTCGTGGGAATGCAGAGGAAAGAGGAAGTGGTACACACAGGAGGGGCCTGGGAAGGTGTCCCAGAAAAGGGGACCTCGGAGTCAGGTCTTGAAAAATGAGTGGGAATTGAAGGAGTGAGAAGAGAGCCTCATAGGCTGTGAGAGCAGGGGTGGACTTTCCTTCCAAACATGAATGATTTTAAAGGTTTTTAAGGTGACAACAAGAAAGGCTACCATGATGGGCCTTAATGCCAGACTGAAGAATCTGGACGTTGTCCTTTTACCAGTGGGGGAAGCTCTTGATATTCTAAAATAATATATCAGAATGATATTGTAGAAGGAACACTGTATCAGAACTATACTTTAGGAGATCGATCTGACAGCTATATATGCAAACAGCTGGAGCAGGAAGACAGGAGGTTAGTTTCCTCATTTGTAAATTGAAGAAAAAACAGTAACAGCCGGGCGCGGTGGCTCAAGCCTGTAATCCCAGCACTTTGGGAGGCCAAGACGGGCGGATCACGAGGGCAGGAGATCGAGACCATCCTGGCTAACACAGTGAAACCCAGTCTCTACTAAAAAAAATACAAAAAACTAGCCGGGCAAGGTGGCAGGTGCCTGTAGTCCCAGCTACTTGGGAGGCTGAGGCAGGAGAATGGCGTAAACCCGGGAGGCGGAGCTTGCAGTGAGCCCAGATCCGGCCACTGCACTCCAGCCTGGGCGACAGAGCGAGACTCCGTCTCAAAAAACAACAACAACAACAACAACAACAAAACAATAACTACCTCATAGGTTGGCTTGTAGAATTAGATGAGATAAAGCCAGGCACAGCAACTCATGCCTGTAATTCCAACATTTTGGGAGGCCAAGGTGGGAGGATTGCTTGAATGTAGGAGTTCAAGACCAGAGTGGACAACATGGCCAAAAATACAAACATTAGCTGTGTATGATGGGGGTGGCTCATGCCTGTGATCCCAGCTATTTGGGAGGCTGAGGTGGGAAGATCACCTGAGCCCTGGGAGGTCAAGGCTTCAGTGAGCCATGATCACGCCACTGCACTCCAGTCTGAGCAACAGAGTGAGACCTTGTCTCAAAAAAAAAAGAAAGAAAAATTAAATTAAATGTAAAAATTTGAAAGAAAAGAATTAGGTGAGATATATGAGATATATGTATATAAAGCCCTTAGAATAGTGCCTGACACATACGTATTTAAAAACATGAGCTATCATTACTTCAGCACTCTAGTCATGAGGGTGAATGAGCCCAAATTCTGTATTTATTTACATTTAACACATGTTATTGTCAGTTCTTCATTTTAGAGTCTCTTAGTCTCTCAGTTCCAGGCCATGAAAGGTATTCGGCATCAGGTAGTGTTGCTGTTATCATCATTATTTCCCTCTTGCACTCTTCCTCTGGGTAGGTGTGAATTTGTTTCATCTTTTCTCTGACTTTAATTATCATCAGGGGGTACAATCACTTTCCTTTGCCTTAATGTTGCCTCTGTGCTTGTATCAGTCCTACCTCCTTTAATTCTACTCCAGTTATCACACAAGAAGCCTTTCTGAGCATGCTTCCTGCCCACAGGCACAAGTATATGAAGGAAGGGCTATAATTCTGAGAACAATTTAAGAAGAAATGGGCGAGTCCAGACTTTCTAAGAAAAAGAAACTCAAGGTGGAAATTTCCTGTAGAAGAACTTGATTGGGAGTGGCATTTGGTATACATCAGCAGCTCTGAGTCTTCACAGGTCAGCCCGTCTATACACAAAGACTTAACATAATGAAGTAAAAGGCATATTAGACACTATTAATTAGAACATAAAGTCATATCCAGAAGAAGAGAGAGAAGACAGGAGGCAGCACGGGGGAAGAGGAATAAAGTAACCATCAGGACGCCGGTCCTCAAGCTCCATCTGCGCTGAGTAATCAGATGCCTTGTGCAATTCACACGTGCCGGGTGGAAATACCATCCTTCTTACGTGTCTTTCACCCAGGATTTCATTCTATCAAAGTTTATTGTCCATTCCTATGTACCAGACACTGGACTAAATGCTGTGATGAGCAGAAAGACACATGGTCCCTACCTTCATGGATTGTACAAGCTAGGGAAATAGATATTAATCAAATAATCGCGTCCCCAAAACATCACGGGGCAAGTGTGACAGAGACCACAGTGGAGATGTACAGGGTGCTGCTTAGGCAGATGGAAAGCATCCTTTAGGAAATAAGTGTTGAGCCGTATTCATTATGCCACTGCAGGGATGGTTAGCATTTTAGCTCAGCATGAGAGAAGTGCATGTTCAAAGCCTCTGGGAGAGAAAGACCACTGTCCCTGGAATACAGAGACCAAGAAGGAGGCTGTGAATTTGAGGCTGCAAGAGGAAGTAGGAGCACAACCAATTAGGGACCTGCAGGCCTCAGAAAACTGAAGTGC
>NC_045455.1:82838519-82966987 GCF_002776525.5 Piliocolobus tephrosceles
GATGATGTCTGTTTTATGCACTGACGCATTCCAAGCACCAAGAACTTTGCCTGGCACAGACTAGGCATTCATGAAATCGTGACTAAATGAAAGTGATTCCAAATGCCTGGGCCCATTCACCTAGCTCCTTAGGACACGATGGTAAAAGGACAGTGCAGATGGGGTGCCTCTGTGCAGAATTCAACAAAACCACAGGATAACTTCCCAACTCTGACCACACAGGATCTCAAGGGACCTCCCAGGCCCAGGTTTGAGAAATTATGGGCCACATTTTGTTTTGTTTTGTTTCATTTTGTTTTGCTGTTTAAAGTCACTTCCTCTTCCTCCATCCTGAGAAAAGGATAATGTCTTTAATAGTTCCTTTTAAAATTTGAATTTGAGCTGCATTAGTAGAAATAGCACTTCTGGGTAATTTCCTAGGTAGTGTTTGGATAAAAAGCGTTTAGACTGCTTTAGGCAAATGGTTCCTAGCGTCACCATTGTGTTATTTCAATAGATTTGGCTCGTTGTTGTGAGACTGGAGCTTTAATATGCCGAAGTGTATAGTCATGCATTGCTTAATGATGGGGACATGTTCTGAGAAATTCATTATTCGGTGATTTCGTTGTTGTGTGAACATTATAGAATGTACTCACACAATTCCTACAACACACCTAGGCTACGTGGGGTGGTCTGTTGCTCCGAGGCACAAACCTGCACAGCATGTTACTGTACTGAATTCTGCAGGCAGTTGTAACACAATGGTAAGCATTTAGGTATCTAACCATATCTAAGCATAGAAAAAGTACAGTAAACATATGCTATTGTAATCTTATGGGACCACGGTCATTAAGCAAAACATTGTTATGTGGTGTAAGACTGTATTTGCAAATCTGAAGTAAATATCAGCTCTTAAGAAAATATTGTAAGGCTGTTCTATGGAATTTATCTCCGGTTTTAAAACCAGGAATAGCTATAAAGAGAGTTTTCTACATCTGGAGATTGGAACTGTGCAGTGGACAGCTCTTGCCATGCCCATTCAATCTTTCTCCAAAAGGCTACATGCAAGATAGGATACAAAATCCTTGTTTCAACTTGTTTGCTTTTGCTTGGCTTAGATTCTGATCTAGTTGACTGAAATAGTGGAAAAAGAATTGATAATCATATAGACTTGGTCTGCTTATATATATTCATATGAGATGTGTGTATGTGTGCGTATATATGTATATACGCACGCATGTGCTCATATACTTATAAACCATTTTTTTAAGATATGGAAAGAGAGCCCCTAAGAAGCTAAATGATTTACATAGTAAGTGGTAAAGGTGGTGCGTTATTTGGTGTTTTGTAGCAGGCAGGTGGTATGACTGCAGTGGTGTCCTGAGAAGCTAAACTGTGGCATTAAGTGTAGATGGGGGTTGGGCACAGTGGTTCACGTCTCTAATCCCAGCACTTTGGGAGGCCGAGGTGGGCGGATCATTTGAGTTCAGGAGTTCTAGACCAGCCTGACCAACATGGTGAAACCCTGTCTCTACTAAAAATACCAAAAAAAAAAAAAAAAAAATTAGCTGAGCATGGTGGCATATGCCTGTGGTCCCAGCTACTTGGGAGGCTAAGGCAGGAGAACTGCTTGAACCCGGGAGGCAGACGTTGCAGTGAGCTGAGATGGTGAGTGAGCTGGAGCCACTGTACTCCAGCCTAGGTGACAAAATGAGACTCTGTCTCAAAAAAAAAAAAAAAAGTGTAGATGGGATGGGGCCAGACTAGACACAGAGATCCAAGTAAAACTGTAAAACTGTCAGTGTGCCCCAGGCAGGAGGGCAGGTCCCTGTGTGCAGGACACAACGTGTAATAAGGAATGGATGTGAGAGGCGTTTTGAAAGAGGAATCAGTAAACTTTTTTTTTGTTTTCTCTTTCTTAGATGAAATTATTTTGAACACTGGAGTTTTGCATAACTGCATTAGACACTGGGGAGTTCAAGCCATGTAAGACCGTATCTATCATCGTTGTGCAGATTTTTGTTGCCTCTCTGTCTTCCATCTGCAATACACAGAGGTAACTGGAAATAAGCTAAGACGGAGGTTTCTTCTCCATACCCCTGTCATAAATCATCGGTTAGGCCTGATCCCCTAGTCATACAACAGAATATTTTAAAAACTGAGATTCAAGAATTATCACCCATCATTTCACCATCCTAAAAATGGTCATGATTGTCTTTTTAGTGCAGTTTCTTCTAAACTTTTTTTTTTCAAACATGCCTTTTTTTTTTTTTTTTTTTGATTTTCAAAACATTATAATCATAGTATATACCACACAGTTTTGGTCTTACATTTTTTCACATACAACAATGCACTGGCTGATTAACGGAGTGCTGGGAATGGATTTTTCCAAGGCAAGCCATATTAAGAAACAAGCCAAGGCCAAGGATAGCACTTGAGACTCCCAAAGTCAGGGAAGGAAAGAGAGGGTTTTAAGGTCATTGAAGATTGTGAGTAGCTTTTGATATGTTCTATCTTTCTGTGCAGCAAATACATTTTTGGTGCTCAGTAAATATTCTCTTGTGATTTATTAGTGTTGAGTCATTTTGGTGGGGCCATTAAGGAGTAGGTAACCATGCCTGGCTATCTGTGTTATACCAGATCTGTTTAAACAGGTCTGAACCAGAAGACACACTGTGATTATGGTGGTGCTCTGGGAGATGGGCCAGAGGTCACTGCGTGCTGTGATAAGCATCACGCTATAAAGATAAATGGTTGGAAAATCTCTGGAGTCTCTGCATCTTCATGCATACACACATATTCTCTAATGGGAAAGAACTCCTCCATTATTTTTGTGTCTGTACAAAACAGGCACAAAAATAAATGAACCTGGAGAACATTATGCTAAGTGCAATCAGCCAGACACAGAAAGACCAATGCCGCATGATTTCATTTACATGTGGAATTTTAAAAAGTTGAACTTGGCCAGGCGCAGTGACTCACACCTGTAATCCCAGCACTTTGGGAGGCCGAGGCAGGTGGATCACCTGAGGTCAGGAGTTCGAGATCAGCCTGGCCAACATGGTGAGGCTGAACTAAAAATACAAAAATTAGCTGGGCGTGGTGGTGGGCTCCTGTAATCCCAGCTACTCAGGAGACTGAGGCAGGAGAATCGCTTGAACCTGGGAGGCGGAGGTTGCAGTGAGCCAAGATTACGCCATTGCACTCCAACCTGGGTGACAAGAGCAAAACTCTGTCTCAAAAAAAAAAAAAAAAGTTGAACTCACAGAAGCAGAGAGTAGAATGGTGGTTGCCAGAGGCTGGGCCCAGTGACAGGGGATGTGGAATGGGGAGATGCAGGTCAAAGGGTACAAACTTTCCATTAAAAGATAAATAAGTTCTGGGGATTTAATGTACAGCATGGTGACTGTAATTAATAAGACTCTATTGAATATTTGATGAGGGAGTAGATCTCAACTGTCACCACACAGACACACACACACACACACACACACACACGTCACTATGTGAGGTATTGTATCATGATGATTTTTAAATTTTAAAATATTTAATTGACCGATAAAGATTGTATATCTTCAAGGTATGCAAGATAGTTCGAGATAGGGATACATTGTGTGATGATTCCTGCAGTGGAATTAACACACCCATCACCATGCATGCTGTCCCTGAGATCCCCTATGTCATGATGTTTTGTTTTTTTCTTTTTTTGAGATGAAGTCTTGCTCTGTCACTCAGGCTGGAGTGCAGTGGCACCATCTCAGCTCACTGCAAACTCCTGGGTTCAAGCGATTCTTGTGCCTCAACCTCCTGAGTAGCTGGGATTACAGGCATGCGCCACCATGCCCGGCTGGTCTCGAACTCCTGACCTTCCTGACCTCAGGTGATCCACCTTAGCATCCCAAAGTGCTGGTATTACATGCGTGAGTCACTGTGCCCGGCCTGTCATGGTGATTTAAATACTAATCTAATTAATTGAAGAAGGGGTATCGCATAGGAAAGTATTTATGCATTTTTTTTTCACTTCATGGGCATCTTTTCCCCTGTGTCAGCTTCCCAGCTTTCTCACCCAGGTATGCATCCCTCCAGGCACCCGCACCACCTTTCTGCCATGCAGAATGCCTCTATTCTGTTCTAACGTAGTCATCTCTCCTCTGCTCTCCCAGGCACCCTCTGCACACCTCTCTTGTAGCACCAGCGGCGCAGTCCTGTAATTGTCACTGTCCTCCTGTGTTGCCATGATAAATTATTGTTGAGAAGAGAGAGCGTGTCTTCTTCTTCTCTGTGCCATCAGAGTCTAGCCCTGTGCCTGGCATGAAGAATACATTAGAAATATTTGAATAAGAAAGGGTAAAAGAAATGGTAAGATGAGTTAGTGACTTTGTCTCTGTTGATGACAAACAAAATGCCAGAAAAAAATCTTTTTATTACCCCAGGATCACTTTTGGTTAAATTATTTCTCTTAACTCAAAAGAGGAGCCTCCCCTTGCTGTCCTGCCATTACCCTAAAATGTGTCTTCCAGTCACTTCAGAGCTACATGATGCCTAAATCTAGACCTCTAAGGGATATTTTGCTACTCTCTCAAATTCATAGTGCTCTTCTCTTCACAGAATTTTTAAAATGTTGCTACTCTTCTCTGCACCACTTTCAAGTACAGATTGACGATCTTATATTAGGAATATGGAAGGAAAGCATTCTATCATATTTTTTTGGTATACTGAGCTGCATTTATCCAAGAAGGCATATCTAAGAATTGCAATTGCATTATTCCTCCTGCGCCTTTATTCCTCCACAGTCATGGGCCGTACTCAATTCCCAACTGCTGCTTGACACCATGAAGAAAAGGATTGTATATAAGAATGGAGACAGAACACAGGGCAACAGGTCAGCAGACAATCGTAATGATGGTGTGCCTCTCACTGGGTAATCTCAAATATTTACAAAACAGATGATCAGAAGATTATCCACAGGATTCATCATAGGATTTCTTCAATGAGCAAGTGTTCATTTCATATTCAAATTATAATTTGAGTCAACATTAAGAAAACATATTCACTGTTGTTCAAGATGGGAGGAGGTTATAGAATCCTACCTAAAGTAAATGAAGGTAAGCCTCTAAGTGCAGACAAATTCTACCTAAAAGACTAAAAATTCTCTTCTAGTAATCTAAGCAATTCATTGAAAATAAAAATAAGCAATTGCTTTTATTTTCATTGAGGACAAAAATAAGTAGGTTTTAGAAAATACTAGATAGTAAATTTGTTAAAATCTCCAGTAAAATGAATTATTAAAGAGATATGTATGAGCATGAAGAAACAGAGACGGTTGATAACCCAGATGCAGTTTGAGTCCACGAAGAGCAAATGAAGCTACATGAACACAGTCTCCCACTTTGGTAAGGTAGTAAGACTGGCCCATCAGAGGAAGGTCATAGATGACCTCTGATATGGGGGGAAAGATGCCCATGAAGAGAAAAAAAAAATGCATAAGTACTTTCCTATGCGATACCCCTTCTTCAATTAATAAGATAGATTAGTATTCAAATCACCATGACAGGCTGGGCACAGTGGCTCACGCATGTAATACCAGCACTTTGGGATGCCAAGGCGGGCGGATCACCTGAGGTCAGGAAGGTCAGGAGTTCGAGACCAGCCGGGCATGGTGGCGCGTGCCTGTAATCCCAGCTACTCAGGAGGTTGAGGCACAAGAATCGCTTGAACCCAGGAGACAGAGGAAGGTCAGTCGGTGGGTGATCAACTCAGAAGATTCTGCCATCGTATCCCTATGGAAAAATATGGGCTACAAAAGAAGGTAGCTTGGAGCACTACATCTAGTTAATAGTTCTTCCCACAAAACACAGACCAGTGGACTGAAATCTCTCAGAAGAGGTATCTGTAGGGTCAGCTGAATGTAGCTGGCTCAGTGCTGCTCCACTGTTTAGTTAAAGGCACGGCAAGTATGCCTATACAATTTGTAACTGATACAAAGATAAGGTAGATATTACTCAAATTTTCTTATGCCCTTTAGCCCCTCTTTGTGGAGCAAGGGGTTTGCCCATCCCTCCAGGATCCCTAATTTTCACAAGGGACCTTAAACTGCCCTGTTTAATGGTCAAAGCATATACTTTTGTCACTAGCCAACAAAGTGAAATACATGTATTTGCATTAGTCAGGGTTCTCTAGAGGGAAAGAATTAATAGGATAGATAGATATAAAGGGGAATTTATTAAGTATTAACTCACTCGATCACAGGGTCCCACAATTGGCTGTCTGCAAGCTGAGGAGCAAGGAGAGCCAGTCTGAGGCCCAAAACTGAATAACTTGGAGTCCAATGTTTGAGGGCAGGAAGTATTCAGCACAGGAGAAAGGTGTAGGCTGGGAGGCTAAGCCAGTCTCACCTTTCACATTTTTCTGCCTGCTTTATATTCTATCCGAGCTGGCAGCTGATTAAATGGTGCACACCCAGATTAAGGGTGGGTCTGCCTTCCCAGCTCACTAAACCAAATGTTAATCTCCTTTGGCAACACCCTTGCAGACACACCCAGGATCAATACTTTGTATCCTTCAATCCAATCAAATTGACGCTCAGTATTAACCATCACAGTATTTAAGGCTCTTCTCTAAAACCTAGAATTATCTGCTGTCCAATCCTTATTCAATCCAAGTTGTATCATCAGCAACAAGAATAATACTTGTAATGATTGCCTTAAAAAATATACGTCTATTCCTCTAGACAGTCTAAATTTTATCTTTGGGGAAATTCATATAATCATTTATTCAATTACTGATTCAATCATTTGTTCAACCAATCCTACTGATATCCTCCTACTCTGTGCCAGGCCTTACAGTAGGCATCAAGTATAGAATGTGAATGAAATAGACACAGACTGCCCAAAGCAGTCTACTGGGAAGAATGAGCAACACAGAGGTCCATGAGCAAATACATATGTAATTATAAATTGGGAGAGGGGCTATAGGAACCTCTAAGGGGATACTGATACTGCCTTCACTTAGAGGAAGTCAGCAGGGATGGCTTGCCTGAGGATGCATCAGTTAAGCTGATACTTGGAGGCTGAGAAAGAGTCAGCCATGGGAAGGCTCCGTGCAACACTGCAGCTGAGGAGAAGCGTGTGCAGAAAGGCAACTGAGGCAGCAACGTGGATGACGCTAGCAGGGAGCTGGAGTTGATGGAGGAGGGGTTGGCAGGGACTGGATTGTGCGGGACCTGGTGGGCCAAGTAAGGAGTTTGATTTTTGTTCTCGGTGCAATGGAAAACTCTCCAATATTTTAAGCCGGAAAGTGCTGATATGGTCTGTGACATGGTTTAAAAGATCACAGACCATAGAATACTTGAACCATGGTTTTCAAAGACCCTCACAGAAATTACTTTTCCTAAATAATGCTTGTTATATTATTGTTGACAGTGAAGATACAGTTAAGAAACTGTGAACTATATTTTGCTACCTTATCCAATATTTTTGAGGGTGCTGATTTTTTTTTTTTTTTTTTTGAAACAGGGTCTTGCTTTGTTGCCCAGGCTGGAATGCAGTGGCACACTCATGGCTTACTGCAGCCTTGACCTCCCAGGCTCAAGTGATTCTCCCACCTCAGCCTTCTGAGTATATGGGACTACAGACCCTCACAAGCATGCCTGGCTAACTTTTGTAATTGTATTTTATTTTATTTTTAGAGATGGGTTTTTGCCCTGTTGCCCAGGCTGGTCTTGAACTCCTGAGCTCAAGTGATCCACCCACCTTGGCCTCCCAAAGTGCTGATTACAGGCATGCTGATTCTTTATGAGGACCTGGGAAAATCTTCCCTGGAGTCACCATACCTAGTGATCTGTATTTATCTTAACCACTGTTTTGCTTTTCATCTTATGGATCTGCTGAATTTTGTAATTGGTCTTGTTTCTGTTTTGCTTTGTCAGAGAGGCATCTTAAGCCACATTCTCACCCACTTCCAGCAAATGTGCAAGACTTCTTGGCTTGCATATCTGTGAATGGATTTTACCCCGGCTTTATTATTTTACTGCCCTTACTTTACCTTTCCCCCAAATTCAATTAGTTGTTTATTTTTTACTTTTATAATTTTGGGGTGGGGGGTTGTTAGCTACCAGAAATAACAAGGCAAAAACAAATAGCTGGAGGAGAAAGTCAGAAATTGAACAAAACTCAACTACTGCAATAAATTTAAAGACCTATTCTTAAGTTCAAAAGATTATTTGGTAAATAAAGAATAGAGAACAGTCACGTAACAGCAGATTTTATGAAAATACAAAAATAGCACTCAGCAATGTATGCACTTGGATATATATGATCTAATATATGTGCTTATATATGATCTAAAACAGATCATATATAAAAAACAGCATGAGGCAATAGAGATGGCCTCTAGCCTCCCACACTTCACTTAACATGTGGTATAGTGGTAAGTTTCTTTTCTGTCTTCCCTCGCAGACAGTCCCTTGAGAGCAGAGATCACATCATACTCACATTTGTACCTACTATACTTATACTGTTTCTTCAGGCATCCAATGTTAAATTTATGAATGAGTAAATATAGATTGCAGAAAATAAATAAAGCCTCCCATAATCTCAGACTGCATCAGCAAAAGTACAATGCCCTGAATGCAGGGAATATGCACACAATGTACCATATACTATTGTGCTGGGCCAAGTCTAGAGCTCCAAGCTTAGAGTAGATGCCTGCATATTTTTAAAGGGATACTGACAGACTGGAGCAGATCCAAAAAAGAGCAGTCAGCTGGATGAATGGATGAAAGTCATGTGGTTAGATGGAAAAAAATGTGAGACTGCACCAAAAAAATTCTTGTAAGGGCTTTTGACAAACATCTGAAGGACAGTTTGTGGAAAACTGTCCTTGTGGAAAAAAGCATAGATTTGTCCTGTCTGATTCAAAATGGCAGAATCAGAGCTAGTGTATGGAAATTAAAAGGAAGAACATTCTTCAATAGCTTGGGGCTCTCTGTGAGATAATACACTCTGTATATGCAGGTACATAATTAGCTCAACTACTGCGGTAGTTGAGTGGTTGGATTAGAAAATGTTTAATGTTCCTTCTAAATTCAAGATGTTAAAACTTTATGCCTGTAGTAGTTGCAACAAATGGATTCCATGTGAACATGTAACAAGCCAATCTAATTAATGTGCCACATAACAGTGGTTTACAGGCATTAACGTGACTGGTAAGACTAAAGAGCTTTGTGTTAGTCATGAAAGTGTTTCTGGAGGCAATAGGTTTTAACTGAGCCTCATGGGTGGAAGAGAAGGGAATCACACAATTCCAGATCTGTGAAACAACTGAGAAAATGCAAGAATTCTGGTTTGGCTGGAGTGGGTGGGTGTAGTAATGGTCCCAGGACAGGACAGACCAGGTTGCTGTCATATGGGCTGGAGCTGATGGTTGCATCTCCAGGGAATGCCATAAAGGGAGAGCACTTGCTCCTGGAGGCCCATAGATGGGAATTCAGCAGACAGTCGGGAGGGCTGAGACACAAAGTAAAGGAAATCTATTACCACCTACAAGTGTTTGCGGCGGGATCTGGACTCCAAATGAGAGCCGTGGTCTGGAGCTAGGAAAGCTGATCTGGGCCAAGCTCTTTCACGGAGTCCTGGTCACAGCTGCCAGTGTTAGTATCACCAGCTTGTCTGCACTGGGCATGGGACATGGGATGCATGCAGATTGAGAAGGTTAATTGGCACAGAGTTGGGCACACACATCACAAATCAATTGGTGAAAATCCTCAAACGCTGGCCTCCAGAGCCCACAGGAAGGCTTTGACATCAACCCACAACCTTTGGGTTCATGTAATTTCGAAAGCAGCCTTCCAAATCAGCCCTGCATTTTTCCGCCTGCCACTTGTATCTCAAACATTTTCCCAGTTGGCAGAACTACCTTGGCTCCCTCTGAACAGACTGACGAGGAGGCTGGAATGTGTGTGAAGGAGTAGAAAGGGCAGCAGACAGTGAGCCATTCCTGGCTTCTGTAAAAGCGCTCCTTAGCGTTCTGCCCTGTGTATACAAGATTCCATTGAGTGCTAATCTGGGATCATCTATCAAAATACTTGAAAATTCCAAATACCAAAAGTTTCGCTTAGAGGTCAAATTTCAGAGTTTTGACTGTATTTGGAGTGTTTTCATTGACAGTGAATGCTATGAGAAACTCAAGACATATGCAGCATTAGCCTTGAGGACGGACAGAATGCAGAGAATAAACAAACTACCCTGGAAAGAATTGGCAAAGAGGGTCAAGCTGAACTGCTTATTCATTTGAGGGTTGGGGGCTGGGGTGAGTCTCTAGTCCTCACCTATGGGTTACTCCTAAGAGGGCGTGTGGCTCCTATTGATTGATTAAGGGGTCTGGGCTCCGTACTTCTTACTTGAAGACACCAGCTCTCAATCATCACGGGATTTTAGCCGCCCCATACCCATATTTCCACGTAGGCATTCCAGTATCGCAGGCAGTTACATAGGATTAGGATGATTTTCAGGCTCTTCTTCCAACATGCTCTCCCCTTTCCAACTTCCACAGTGCCTTTTCGGTGCCGTGTTTTTCCTTCCCTGTCTCTCGTGTGTAATAGTGGAAAGAGTGAAAATAGCATCAGCTTGGAGATGCACAGAGGCTCTGCACTTGCTTGCTATGTGACTTCTGTGAATTTTAGCCTCCTTTCCATCCAATCAGATACCTCCAGTGATAGCTGAGGAGATTAATGTTAAAAAAACATAAAATGTGAAGCCATGAAAGCTTCAGGCCCGGCACATAGTAGGTGCTCAATGCTATTCCCTTCTCTCCTCTTTCCTTTCCCTTCTCTTTTGCTGTCTTTGATTCCCAGTAACCATCTGTTTATCTCATTCCTGAAATAGTCTGACTGAAGATCACAATTGATGACCAGATTAGGAGGGAAGAAAAGTAGGTGAAAACTGAACACAGGTGCCATCTGCCTTCTTCATTTTTAAAGGAATTAGAGAGGAAGAGATATGGTGTCAGTCTTGGAAGATGCTTGTGATTTGGGCACTCTCTCCCTGTTTGATTCCACAGGACTTCATGCACTCACTGGGGAAGAGGACCAGCTCTCTCAGTTCCCTGTAGAGGACAAGCCAGAGAGAGAATTAGCTATTTCTTAATTCTAATACAAGAGACCTGTCCACCCCAGTGGTACTTCTTCTAACATGGGGACTAAATGATCACAAAAAAGAATTTATTTAAAAAGCATAAGTTTCATAGCAATGGCGATACATTAGCATAAAACAAGGTACTAATGACATGCTAATGAGAAAATAATGTTACATATTTGCTTTAAATATAGTACCCTAGAAATACAAAATGACAAAAACATGGTAAGCAGGTGCATGCATTTATAGATACTACTTGAACCATGAAATAAAACTTGAGGGGCCCTGTATATGCATACAGAAGACCAAATGTTGTGTAACTATCCAAAGAGGCTGACAATTACCAACTACCTGACATAGGAGGCAACTGTCCCATGCTGGGCCCCAGAGAGCTTTCTTAACTTGTTTATTTACATAGTGGGACAATTACACAAGACGAGCTGCTTCTCAGAATCAGGCTAGCAACAATTCCCTCAGGGAAAGTTGTTAAGGCTTATGGGCCTCAGAGAGCCAGCGTAAGAAGAATCGAAGCCCTAATTTAAATCCTGTTAAACTTTTAATTTGAAATAATTTAGAAATAATTTCTCATTATTAGACTGTAAATTCCCAGCCAGGCTATGTTTCAGTTTGAGTCAGTCAAATGTAGAAGCAACTTGGTCATATACTTTTTTTTTTTTTTAAATTAAAGAACTTTATTCATTCAGCCCCAGGCTCAGAATTCGATAACATGTTTTCTGTGGACTTTTTCTCTTCACATCAAACAATGTTAAAGAAGAAAAACAGGGAAAAATCATAATGACGTGTATATATATATATATGGCCAAACTGGATTACTAGCAGTTTGCTTAAACCATACACTCTGGTTCTGGATCTGCACACATGGGCACCTAGAGTCTCTTGCAAAGCCCTCCCCAGCCTCTGCCTATCAGAATTCTCCCCATTTTCAAAAGCCTATCCAAATGTCTCTTTCTCCATCTGGCTTGCAGTCATCACCCCAGTCAAAAATAATATTGCTCACCTAGCATTGTGTTTGCGTCCTTTTTGAGACATATATATTGCCTCATGTTAGAAGCTTTTGTATAACTTCTCAATGGATCCTTAGCAGGTTGATGACAGTATCTTTGAAGTATCTTTGCAACTTCTGCAGTGATTCTTGTCTTAAATGATTCAGTGTCTTAAATGTGATAGGCACTTTACCTCTAGGTGATTAAAAATTGGGGAAGTAGAGAAATCAAAGAGGAACGGATGCTTAATACCTAACACTTGTGTACTTTGCCGCTCTGCGTCTTATCTGTAAGAGCCTCCAATTCCCATCACGTGAGGGTCAGGATCTGTGGTGTATTCGCTCCTGGTGTGAAAGCCCTTGAAGTTTATTTTTCACTGGAAAAGATTTTATTTGAGTTGTTTCTCGATAGTGAAGGGTGGTGGTTTACGCTCAGCTGTTGATCCTTGTTTGAAGTAGGGTTTTTTTTTTTTTTAATTTAAGAGATTTACCAGTTCCATCTTTCACCTGGCTGCAGCTGCCCTGTAGAAAGCGAAGGAGCTTTCTCTAATTTTTGACAGCCTGAAAAGTTTCCTGAGCCCTGAACTTGTTTGTCTTCTACTGATTTTGCACTTCCCTCTCTTTTTCTTTTAACTTTTTTAGTGAGGGCTGCTTTTGGGTGCTTCGTCAGCTCTGAGGCACGTCAAATACGTGTAGCTCGCTTTCAGCATTGTGTGAGGGACCCTGGCGGCTGGAGCTGCCTCTGCTCGGGGCTTAGGGCTGACTGCGAACGTTCCTATTTTCCTCTCTTCCTCTCATTGGTTCCCGAGGTCACGTGAGGGCCCCGGGGGTTGGAATTCTGAGTTGTGGCTTTGGCACTCCTTTTCCTTTTTAAAAATCGCTGGGTCTGTTGAGCTGTCCTGGGCTGGGTGCCTTGCTCTTTGACTGAGACTGGAGACAGACGGGAACAGCCACAGGCAGGCTGAGGTGACAATAGGAAATCTGCCGAGATGTTCAGTCAGGTGCCCAGGACCCCAGCCTCAGGCTGCTACTACCTAAATTCCATGACACCTGAGGGCCAGGAGATGTACTTGCGATTTGATCAGACTACAAGACGCTCTCCTTACAGGATGAGCCGGATTCTAGCACGCCATCAGCTAGTGACTAAAATTCAACAAGGTGAGTGGCCGGCAGTGGAAGGCTGTTGCTCATTCTGATTTCTGTTGGCTCTATTTCATGCTAACCCAGTTTTTTGGTTTTGTTTTCATTTTATAACGTGGATTTCTATGCCACACTACCCGTAACTTTGAAAAATCACTTCAGGCTGCAGTTTTCAGCAAACAGGACAGTCCTTAGCTGCCACATAGCTCAACATAAAGTGCCCAAAAGACTTCACGGTGGGACAGTGAATCATAAATTCCAAAACTTACGTGTGTCTACAGATGAGAACTGTTACTCAGTGTGTATCTTAGGAGTTTTTCTGCAGTTTCCTCACACTCTGTCACATTTAGAATGTGGACACTTGTTTAGTTAATGTCTACCCTGCCCGGAGTGTTTCGAACATCCTTAGTGAAGAGGCGGAAAGCAAGAATTCTCTTCTAAAGGCCATCAGGCTAAGCACTAGAATCGCATTCTCTTCCTGTTTGTATGTTTATGTCAGCAGTTGCCACTGACGTGTTAACATTGTTTTTCTGGTAAAGAATTACGGTGTTGATCTCAAAACAAATCCCGTAACCTGCACACAAAACTCCAGCTTCCTATTGCAAAGAGAAGAGAATATTGAGTATAGGCTGCTTGATATTCTTTTTATTCTCAGCCCCCCAAAATACCAGTCTGGAAGTCTGGACATTACTAAAATTTACCAGTCTCAAAAAAAAATTTTTTTTTTAAAACATGCTCCTTATAGGGTGTATCAGTAGAAAGCAGAAAGATGAACATTTCTAAGAAGCCCCCAAGACACATGTTTACAGTCAGTTGTCACCCTCCTTCTAGACTACAAAAAGAAATTATTATATTGGTGCTAAATAAGTTAACCAGGAATTTTTAGAGCCATTATAAAAATACAGTTTCCACTTAAATAAATGAGTTTAAGATTATATTGAATATTAGAGAGGAAGTTGGGGTTTGTAATCATGAAAATCTTATTGTAATGTTTCCAAAAAGAACAATATGTATTCTAGTGGGCAGCATTTGATGAGATTGTTTCCTTGGAAATTAGGATTTGTTTGTAAAGGTTCAGGAACTAGTTATGTGTGAAGGATGCTGGTCCTTCCTACATGTTGGTCTGATTTCAGGAAGGATATTATGTCATTCCATAAACTCTGTGTGCAGGTCTTGATTGAATAGAAACAAAAGTAATTATTTCCCTAGGGCTTGATTTAAAAAATACTTTGAGCTTAGAATACAAACCAGCTCCACTTTGGCTTTAGAAATTTCTGATCATGGTGCTTTTCCAAATGCCATCATCTTTATGTACACCGAGGCTTAATGATGCTCTATCATCTACAAGATATAAATGTTCCGCAGCATGCGTATCATATTAGAAATATTGCATACAACTAGCTGAAATTGCTTTGTAAACCTCCTTAGATGTATTTACAATAATTGATTTTATTTAAATATTATTTATGTTCTTTTTGGAATGAGGGTTATTTTTCCATTCAAGATTTGAAGTTGTGAACACATGCACTGTCAATGAACGTGCCCGGTCACACAGACATACGGGCACCCTCAGTTTATGTTTCGTTTTTGTCTAATAAGATAATTTGAGGATTCCGTCTTTTCTATACTGGGCAATGGAGTGTTTGAAGTCAATGAATGCCTAACACTTAAAACTGACAGTAAAGATCACAGGGAAGCAACAAAGATTTCCAACAGTCTAGTGATTCAGAAATCATTATGTGTTAACATCATACAGCTCTTTAGTAAGACAATGAGAAAGCAATGCAAAACAATTTTATTGAGTTTACTGTATTAGAAGATTGGTTTACTGTAATAGCAGAGAATGTGGATTAAACAGTTACAGCGTACCAAAATCATTATAGTTAATTTTTTTTTATTATGCCCATTTTACAGATGAGAAAACAGAGGCACACAGAGTTCAAGTATCTTATCCAAGGTCACCCAGTAAGAACTGGTACTTGAATAGGGCTTGACAGTCCATGCTCTGCAATACACTAGACTGTTTTTTAGTTTCTATCATGAGTGCTAAAGTACTGAACCTATGATTGAGTTTTGGATTATATAGTATACTAGAGACTTTTTACACTTTTCTACTCAGGATACAGCAATACACTGTATTATTGGATCAGAATTGGTCACTCATTATGAAATTTCGTGTCAGGTTATATTTCTCTAGTAGAAGCAAAGTGCTAAATGTTTTATTCTCTTTAAACAGTTACTATCCAATAACACAGGATGTCAAGTTATTTTACTAACAGCTTTGTATTCTTTGTGTTTTTGAGACAGAGTCTTACTCTGTCACCCAGGCTGGAGTGCAGTGGTGCGATCATAGGTCACTGCAGCCTTGACCTCCTGGGCTCAAGCGATCCTTCTATCTCACCCTCTTCAGTAGCTGAGACTTACAGGTGTGTGACACCATGCCTGGCTAATTTTTTAATTTTTTTTTGTAGAGACAGGGTCTCACTGTATTGCACAGGCTGGTCTCGAACTCCTGGGCTCAAGTGATCCTCCCACCTCAGCCTTGCAAAGTGCAGGGATTACAGATGTGAGCTATTGTGCCCTGCCACTAACAGCTTTTAATCATTCCATTAATCACATGCAAGTAAATTAATGACAGCATTATTTTCCGTAGTTTACAGGTTAGTATCTTAAAGTGACAGCCACATCACTAAAATTGTTTGCGTTATTCTGCTTTAGCTCTTTAAGATTTAGCATTGTGTTAATTTTATTTAAGACGTCATTACTTATAATTTCTCATGGTTGTTGGGAACAGTGGAAACGAGTAAGTTGCTCCCCACTGACCTCATTATAGTGAGATAATCATTGAATGGCGTGCACATGATTCAACAGCAGATACACTCATGGGGAGGAGAAACAAGGAAGAGAAATAAAGGAATCTTTGATGATACATAGAATCAGAATTCATTACCCAAACCCAGGATGAATCTCAACTTGCTCATCTTCGGCTACACATCAAAACATACATGCGTCATTTCTCTAGCCTGTTTTTTAGTTCTGGGGTTGCAAATCCATTTCAAAAGAGAGGAGATGTTTAAAAGAGAGTGTTGTTTTGAAGAGTGAAAGTTTATCGTAAGTCATACTGCCCATAATCCATACCCCACATTCTTGCTTGAATCAATAGGGAAATTGTTGTAGAGAGAGAGAATGGAAATAATAATGGTCCTTATTTGCCTCACTAACTGGTGCTTGAGAGTGGACAGGAGAGAGGATGCTGGGGGTGGTGAAAGACCGTGTTAGGCCAAGGAAAGGGAGGACTGGATTTTTTTGTAATTTTTTTATTTTGGTAAAATACACAATACATTAATTTTGCCATCTTAACCATTTTTAAATGCATGGTTCAGTGGTATTAAATATGTTCATAATTCATAATGTCCAACCATCACCACCATCCATCTCCAGAATTCTTTTCGTCTTGCAAAACTGAAACTGCATACCCATTAAACAAGAATTCCTCATTCCTCCCTCCTCTCAGCCTTTGGCAACCACCATTCAACTTTCTGTCTCTATGAATTTGACTACTTTAAGTACCTCGTATAAGTGAAATCATACAATGATTCACTTTGTGTGACTGGCTTATTTCACTTTGTACAATGTCTTTGAGGTTCATCCATGTTATAGCACATGGCAGGATTGCCTTCCTTTTTAAGGCTGGATAATATTCCATTGTATATATATACTACATTTCACTTTCTGTTTTTTTGTTAGTAGACCTCTTAATGGGTGTGAGGTGGGAGAATTGGATTTCTTTGTCATTATTTGATCGTTTTGATTTATTGGTTCTATGTCATTATTTGGTGGTTTTGATTTAGTGCAACATGACGGATGCACCATGTTTAAAGTCTACACACACACACACACAAACACACACATATTTGGAAAACCCAAATGTAAGCAGAAACATAAATGTGATTACTTGCTTTGTGAAAGAACTTATCACACTATTACACTTTTTATTTTATTTTAAATGCTTAGGAAACAGCATAATCCAGATTGCAGTCAAGTCCGCTGAAGTAGGATAAGGAGACAGGGACCCAGGCTCTGTACAGATTCTCCTTTGCTCCTTTACAGTGTTGAGTTCCAGAGCTTTACTGGACCTTTGGTTTTCGATGAGAAAGTGAAGTGGATGGACTATGATTGCTCAAGTTTATTCTGTGTCTCATGTTCTGGAATTCTCTCTGTGGTTAAGTCAGCAACTCTTTGAACAGGATTGTAGAAAGCAGGGGAACATAAACCTAACATACTAGAACCTGAAAAGGCAACAGAGCGGCTTTATTATGTGGAATATATCAGTGGCTTACAGTTGTTCTACAGTTTCTTAAGAAAATGGTAAAGCAGAAATTAGGTTTTTGTTCTACTTTCGCCACTAATTTATTGTGTGATCTGAGAGAAGTCACAGCTTCTCTAGACCTCTTTCCCTTCTTCCATTAAATAAAGGGTTTGGATTAAAGAGTCTCTGAAGTCCCCATCATCTTGCAATTCTAGGATTCTGTAATCGCAGGAGTTACCTTAAAACTAAGGCAATGCTTATTTACATTTTCCTTATTACATCATTCAACATATAACTGGACATGCTTCCTTGAAACCTGTGTAATGCTTTCATTAATATCGATGTAATAGGAATGTTAGGAAGTTCAGTCTTGTGGACTATTTAAATGTCGGTATAACTATAATTATACAGAAACTTGTAAACACCCTTCTTTCTCCAAAATCCAGGCCTGGAAAGTGGAGTTATCTTGATGCCTGATCTATAGCAAGGATTGCAGGGACTGAAGAAAGTCCGTGTGTGTGCCTCTTACCTCACAATACAACCTCTTTCTTTTCTTGATAGAAAATGTGGAATGCAGAAAGTTTCACTACCGGGAAAGTAGTGAAAGTTAGACTCTCATTTGAGTTGCCATTCTATCTGAGGCTATTTTTAAGTATATATAGCACCTGATTTGAACTCAACTAGAATGGGATATACTGCCTTTTAAAAATTTCCCCAGGGAATGCCAGTGGGCATGAGTGATGTATTCCCCCTCATTACTATGTCAGAAGGCATCTTGGGAATTTGCCCAACCTAAGTGGTGAACATGGCCCATCCCCATGGCCCATACCCCCAGCAACTGGGTAATGTCAGCCTAAATTAAACAATCATTTGTTCTTTTGGAATTGCCCTTTCTCTATGTTTAGTACTTTCTTACCCAACTACTTTCAAACCTGGAGGATGAATGCACTGGCAGAAAGACAGATGGAACACAGGAAGCAGACTGAGAATGCATCAGTCATGTATTGCTCAAGTTCTGTCTGTTTTTTTTAAGAGTGTCAACTGTCATAAATTCACATTTCATGAATCAGAGCCTCCTTCTACTCAGTGCTGGTGTTTGGAGGGCCTATACAGAAAGGATACTGTTTAACCACAATTACAGGAAAATCTGCTAAGTGAATTAAATTAACTAACTTTGAATAACATTTTAAAGATTACTACATAGTAGAACTGTAAGAAGTCAAGAAATGAGTACTAGGAGAAAATTAACAAAAGGACAATATGCTTGTAAACATACAAAACTTGAGAGTTTAACCAAGTTGTAGGTACAATAGCTACACATCATTGCTTTATAACTCACACATTGGCCAGGGTGGCCAATCCATTGGAGTTGCCTGGAGCAGCATATGACACAGTAGCATGGGGTGTACAGAGATGGGTATTTGCCTTGTGCCTTCTTCTGTGCCAGTCTTCCAGGGGTTACTCTGTTGGCAGAATGTAGAAACTTCTGTTGGTCAGATGCAGGCAGTTGCCAAATTTGGATTCTGTAACTTTAGCTTAAGTGAATAAAAATTCATTTTTTTTAATGTCTTTCCATCTCCCACCTTCCCCAATCATCAGTACATTAGTTCTTAGGAAATTTTGGATAATGGTCAACTCTTATAATGCAGAGTTCCTCATTTCATTAGCAAGTTAATCAAGGACACAGATAGAAACACAAGTTAGAAGAAACAGTCACTACTAGTGGTCTTAGCAGTATCAATTGATGACCCAAAACAAATTTAAAAAGAGAACAAATGATAAGTGAGTTTTGGCAAAACTCTTATATAAAGGGACATAAATAGATGGAGATTTAGTGGAGACATGTCATTAACAAGAATATACACTTTCTCTGTGTTTCATTAGCTATGACAACAGGGTAGTTAGGCAATCAAGAAGATTCAAGAAGATAAGAGAACCTGACCATGAATTGCACGCCAGATATTTGAATGAACTAAAGATCATATAAAAAATATTTGCTGTCTCCCTAGGAGCAATTGAAATATGATTTTGTTATGGGAAAAGATACTACATATTAATTTACATTCCACCTCGTAACCTAGAGGATTTGACGTCATTTATAGAAGAATATATAACTAAAGATGAATCTGATGAAAAGAGAAATGTTGGCCAATTAATGAGGTAAAACTAGGAAGATATATTATGTGGAAATATAAAATGTAAGGCTTTGAATAATTATCAAAAATGGACTGCAAATTTGGCTTGAGCTTCCCTGATCTAAGCAAAGAGGAAAACACAACCAAGGGAAGTTTTTCCCTGTTCATAAGGTAAGAACCTACCAGCCAAGCTTTTCCTGGAACTTGCTCTTTGGGAGAATTTTCTCCCAAGAACTTGACCTATGAGAGGAATTTCTTATACAAATCTCATAAAGGTAACACTGCAAGCTATAGTGAATGGTGCCTTCAACCACTCCTACTGTGAATTCAGCAGTGAGTCTCGTTTCTTATAACATCCTGCAGTGAAAGTGGGGGCATCACAATAAATTGTAGTCCAATAGAAATATTTGGGTGTGGGTGGGTGGGTAAAAACAAGAGGTCAGGTATGCAGTCTTCGGATTCTCCGTCTTAACCTAGAAATAGCATGGAGATTATCCACAGGCAATTTCTATTAGTGCGCTTCGCAGAACACTAGGCCCATTAGACAGATATTCAAGGGAGAAAACATTTCTGTGGTTAAGTCATTTTGGGAAATGCTACTTTCCCTTTCCCCTGGAAATTCAGACTTATGAAAGGCTCAGGAAAATCTTGCACAAAGTAGTTTAACTGTGTTTACACTGGTATGTTTCATCTTGAAACCACTTTTCACAGGATACTGGGAAGTCACATATTGCAAAACCAGCTTTCCCTGGGGAACGCATTTTGGAAATGCTGATCTAGGAGAGTACGTGGCCTATGCTTCCTTCAGATAATTTTCTCTGAATATACTTCTTGGATGATTTGGGAGTAGATACTTTGAAGTTGTGTTTTAGAGAGTAACATTGCAAGTATTCTATGTTTTCCAAAAAGGCCAGCCACAAATACTTTAAAAGTCAACTGAGTAAAGGCAAGATGACCATCTTTTTATGAAAATGAACAACCACATAAAGATTCTGTTTTGGGTAGGCAGAACAGAAAGCTGAGTCGGTATACGGGCAGAGTTAATAATTATAACATCAAGAATACAACCATTCCTCAAATAACTCTACAAGATAGGTACTGTTGAGCCAAAAGGAAGAAATTACTGCCTTCTAGCTCTGGCTTTGTCTTACCATGATATAGTTGAAGTCCTTGGTGAGGTCCAAATGGTTCTAACATTACTGTAGCTAATTCAGGATTTTCCATTACTGCTAGGAAGTGGAATCGTGCCCCACAGGAAAGAAGCAAAAAACTCTTCAGAAGTCTCACATTCTCCTTTGCCATAGGTGACATGGGATATGGACTCACTGAAGCTCAGGCACTGATGAGTGGCTCCGAGAATTGCTGAATTCATGGTCCAAAAAATATCTTCGGTTGTATAAAAGCTCTCCTAGTATGACAGAAAGAAGTGAATGAAGTAAAATTATGTAGATAATTCTAATTAGTAAAATCTGCTTGCTTTAGTTATAGCGGCAACTTATCAATTTCCAGGAAGTCTACAAATATATTCTTAAGATGTTTTTCCTCCTGCTGGCAAAGAGATACACATTAGCATTCACATTATGAATGATGCTTCTGGAGAGAAATTCACACAATATCCAAAAGCTCCAAGAGAATGCATAGGAAATTACTATACTGCCTAGCCCAAACCACCACACTGTGGATTCACACAAGACCATGGTGGTCATTCTGGCCTGTACAGTCTAGGGCAGGACCGAGTGCCCTGGAAATTTATATACTACTGTTTGAAAAGACATGAATTCTCTCTCTCTCTCTTGTTTTTTTTCAGAAGGTTAAGTTCTATAATAATCTAAATGGAGAACTTGGAAAATAACTTCAAACTTACAGAAAATGCTAATGCTGTTAGCAAAAGAAAATCAATAGAAATTGATCTAGTGTCTGGCTAGACTGTCAAATGATTTTCCTCACACAGCATAGGAATCCTGAGAATTTTAAAGATCTGACAGAGGCAGAGCTGACTCAAATACAAATGATTTGTGTTGCTTTGCCTCCTAACAGTTGGATAAAACACAAGGGCGAAACAATGCAGAGAGATTGGAAAGGAACTTGGCACTCACCAAGTACCTAATTTACATGTCAGGATTTCGAGCTGAAGTAGGCATTCTCTTCCTGCATTCCAACTCTCCCCTTCCTGCTTAATTCTGAAAATCATACATATGGATGGCAGGAACCTTTGATTAGTATTCAATCTCTATGAGCGAACAGTAGCATTTCATGTACATTTATATTCACCAAATGACACACTGGATTCAAAAAGTATGTATAGTCATAAAATCACATTTTCCTCTGAGAGTTATACTACCCTGAAATTATGTATAATATTTAAAATTACTATAAGAAATAAGAATGATTGACAAGTCCTGCAGTAATGATATTCCAACCATTCTCACTCAAATAGACTGGAGTTCTTATTTGAGAAAATTAAAGAATCTTCTCCAGATGCTTTGAGGGACACAACACGTTTCCCACTACATGCATTTTTCAAAATAGAGCATGAAATCCATCGCAAGGCCCTTAGTGTCCGGACTGCTGTAAACCCATGCATTATGTTTAACAGGTTCTTAATCATCAAACTACCTTCATTTTTACCACTGGTCTCTTTCAGATAGGAAAGTCTACTGACCTCCTTCCCTGAAAATTTGGATCCTCATATTAGCATTTCATTGCACCTGCTGTACTTTTAGGTGGAAGGTCTAATGCAGACAAAGCTGCTTAAATATTTTTATCACTGACTTCCTAGAAGAAGGAGGAAAAAATCTTGGCAAGAAGAGGGGAAATCAGTCTTGCAGAATATCTTGAAGAGACCTGCAAGGGAATTCCACTGACTGTGTTCATTATCTATTGGTCCCCATACTGAGTGGAATTTTTATGTGTTATCACTGGCCAGGGTGGCCAATCCATTGGAGTTGCCTGGAGCAGTACATGACACAGTAGCGGGGGGTGTACAGAGATGGGTATTTGCCTTGTGCCTTCTTCTGTGCCAGTCTTCCAGGAGTTACTCTGTTGGCAGAATGTAGAAACTTCTATTGTTCTTAGAAGCAAATAATTGAAACATGTTGGTTGAATTTCAAGACACCTTTTCTTCTCTTTTACAAATAGCCCTGTGATTACAAATAGCTTTGATTCCTGTGAAATCAAGAATGTCTCAGGGATGTTATCCATCAATCCAAACTCCAAACTTTCTATAACTCTAATTTAGAGGGCTTTGGAGTCGTGTACACTTGAATTTGAACTCTAGCTCTACATCATCCCCATAGAGTGACCTTGGACGAGTCACTTAATGCTTCTTAGCTTTTGTTCCCCTGTGGGTAAAATGGCATTAATAAGAGCAACTATCTCAGTTATTGCAAGGATTAAATGAGAGACTATAATCAAACACAGATCACCGTGTCTGGCACATACTAAGTGCTCAATTTAAGACAAAATGATTATTAAACATCCATGTACATATGACCCTTCAAACTGCTGAATCATCAACTGAAGAGTAAATTATGTTTGAGTAAATTACACACTCTGTATCATGTTTAATATGGCAGACATACATAATGCCACATTTTTTGTGTGTGTCCTGAAAAAGGTCTTCCAAAAAATTTGAAACAAAAGAGGTTTTTTTTTTCTTAAACCGTAAAGAAAACCATTGCCTTTTCCAATTGTGGTTTCCTATGGATAGCAATCACTTTCTCTCAAGTTGCCCTGAACTGGCCTGAAATGGTGGATTTAGGCCAGTCTTCAGGTCCTACAGATAAATGGTAAAGCCCGTCGAACTTTACCTTGTAGCAGTGAAAGACAGTTTTTGGCAGAAAGTGTTCCTAGCTCTCGGAATCACTTGGTGGTAAATGCTAAGCTGAGAGGGCAGGAGTGCTGGAGGAAAGGGGCTGTGCCTCACATTAAACTGAAGGGCTGGGAGGTTCTTGGTGGGGGTAAGGGAGTGGGAATGAAGTCTGAGGCAAGCATCATTAATTGCTAATAGATGGGACATTTGGGCTTAAAACTGTATTCCTTAGAACTGAAATATCTGTTTAACAGCCATCTTTTCAAAGCAATCCAGTATCTATTTTTGTTCCTCCAGTGATGGCAGCAGGAGGCCACCAAACCCAGATTGGGGTGATCTTGGGTAAGTCACCTAAGTCTTCCAGATCTACATTTTCTCTTCCATGTGAGGGGTGAACGGATCAATCTGTAACTGAGGTTCTGGAAAGCCAATTTGCACAAAGGCTAGCGCTACATTCGTCGTGGAAAACAACTTAAAAATTATAAAACATGCTAATGCTTTGAATGACTGTCTTAGTTTGCTGGGGCTGCAGTAATAAAGTACCAGAGACTGGGTGACTTACTCCCAAAAATATGCTTCACAATTCTGGAGGTTGGAAGTTGAGAACAAGGTGCCGGCAGGGTTGGTTCCTTTGGAGGCCTCTTTCCTGGCCTTGCTGACAGCTGCCTTCTTGCAATATTCGCCTGGTCTTCCTTCCGTGTGTGTCTGTGTCTTCATCTCCTCTTGTAAAGACACCAGTCATACTGGATTGGGACCCACCCATATGATCTAATTTTATCTTAATGACCTCTGTAAGGGCCCTATCTTCAAATATACTCACACTCTAAGGTATTGCAAGCAAGGACTTCAACACACGAATTATAGGGAGATGCATTTCATCCATTACATGAATCAAATATTTATTTCCCAATTTTATTTGTTACATAAAAAAAAAAAAAAAGGGAGACTGATGTTTATGATATGCCTCTGCTTACCAGCATTGTGCTGGTTGCTTCCTTGTTTTTGTCTTATTCAACACTCATAACAGCCTTCCCTTGAAGATCGATATTAGTATCTACCTGTTTTCAGCATAGGATACTGAGAAAACCTTCATCAAAAGCTGGAAAGAAAATGAATGAAAGAATAAGAATATATCTTTAACAAAATCTGAACTCCTCTCTCAAATTCTTGTGATTTTTCTAAACTGAGGTTAACTTTGAGATCTTTGTTAATTTTGTAAACCTTTCCAGCTTTACATCTCTTTGTGGAGAGAAATAGAAAGTGCTGTACAATGCATGTAAATTTTCTAATGCCCACTTGACAACTTCAAAACTAAGCTCTCGTACTAATTTAAACAAATTATTCAAGAAACTTTAATTGCCCATTTCCTCTAAGGATTTAATTCCTTTTGATTGAGGAATATGCTTCATATCTGTTGAATTCTTCAACTATGAAAGACTGCCTACAAATCTGATCACTATCAATTTGTTTAAATTTATTCTTAGAGTTTAATGGACTAAAAACAGTTAAACATTGTGGATTCTTTTGCTTTATTTATTTTATGGAATATGTATACTCTTAAGTCCTCCTCTATTTAGAAATTCTTCCAGAAAGAATAGAAACATCCTTTAGTACACTTTTATACATCATGTTATAAATGTTAATCTTGAGCCTTGCAAAAGGCTTGTTTTGTAGGATGAAATATTGGTTGTCTGCATATGGTATCTTGGAAACCCTGAAAAGCGATTTGTCGTATTAATTCCTTCACCAGTGTATTGCATAACACTTTGTGGAGCAATTCCACATGCATTGTCATTTTGAAGATGTGTCCAATGAAATTATAGTCTTGTATTAGGAATCTCTGTCCTCTGAAATCTCTCAGAGAACTGAAAAATGCATAGGCAAATTTTCCTACTTTGACATGTTTCTGATTTCATTTTCCTGAATCATTCCTTTGGAACCGAGTTTTGTTGTATGGAAAAGCACATTTATCCAAGAGGGTGCTATCAATAGTGGAGACTGACTTGATACAATAAGGAAACTTGGCTGCATGCAGCTGCAATTGTAAAACATTAACTGGTAAAAGAGCAATTGTTTCAGAGTCCAGTTTTTCCTCCTCCCCAACCCCCATTTAGAGTAAAATTACTTCCTCACCTCCCAATTGATAATTGCATTTCTGCCAAAGCCATTAGATTTCTCTTGGTTTCCCATGGTTTTCTTCTGTCACTTTTGCCTCCTTCTCTATCTTTGGTTACCTTAGCAGAGCTGGCCCTGGACACTGTAGCTTCCATTCTGTGAGGTTTATTGCTTTGTTCGATAATGCCAGGAATGACGTTGAGTTGAGACAAGTTCTTTTCAGATCATTAACTGTCAGTCACCTTTCCTTCAGGCTGCTTGAGTCTGTGCAGCTGTACCCAGAGGCCCAGGCAAGCCATGCCTCTGGCTATGGGAGAATATTTCCACTGAATTACCCGTGAAAAGACTCAGGGTTTGTCATGGACAGGCAGGTTGTCAGCAGAGTTTATTAACCTTTAAGATGTACTTAGATGAAATATTTGGGTCTGGGTTGGTCATTTGACTTTTATATTTCTCACCACAATATTGGGCCCTTGAAATATTTACATTTTAAAAAGTAGTAACAATATACTTATGCAGGTTGAGTATCCCTAATCAGAAAATTCAAAGTCTGAAACACTTCAGAATCTGAAACTTCTTGAACACTGACATGACACTCAAAGGAAATGCCCATTGGATTATTTTGGATTTCGGATTTGGTGATTAAGGATGCTTAACCAGTATAATGCAAATATTCCAAAATTTTTAGAAATCTCAAATCTGAAACACTTCTGGTGCCAAGCGTGTCAGATAAGGTCTACTAAACCTGTAGCTACTTTTGTTGAGGACCTACTATGATGTACCAAGAACTGTTTTCAGCACTACCTATATTAATATTTTATTTAATTTTCATAAAGACCTGAGAGTTAAGTTTACTCATCTGGAAAATAAACATAGTAAGAACTAAGAGGTGAGTAAACAAATTCTCCAGGAGTTCAATAAACTTTCCCAAAGTCACACAGTGAGTGGGAGGTGGAGCAGGGCTTTGTACTCAAGTCTGGACGATCTGGGAGCCCACGTTATTCTTAACTATGCAACCCTGTCTTCTTCATAATTATAGGTAGCAGTGTTTACTGGGAACCAAGAAGTGTTTTTTTTTTTTTTTTTCCATCACTATAGACATAGTTGGTTCTCCCTTCCTCACCAACCCCTCATGTTGTTGGAGGACCTCAGTGTGCTACCAGCAGCAAAGCCGCGTGCTCATCCTATACCAACTACCCTCCCACTCCGCTCTTGAGGGCTGGCTGCTCTTTATCAAGAAATCTGCTTCCGAAGTAAATGTCCAAGGCATCAGGATTCCCAAGGGCAGGATCCAGCATGGTGCCTAACTTACCTGAGGTTCTAAGTTCCTACCTAAGGAATAGGCATCACAGAAAGTATGGAGTCTTCTTCCCACAACCTCCTCTCTCTACTTCCAACCCTTCAAACTGCTGCCCTTCTTCCTAGAAAGTGCTGGGGTGGGGTGCCCATTCTCCCCCAAGTTTTCTCAGGGCTCCCGGGGCCCACAGAGCTCCGAGGCTCCTGTGACTTCACAGTGGACTTTTCTGATACTAGGGAGTACAAGGAGTGAGGTGGGAATTGGGTGAGACCTGTGTTGTTCTCTAGACAGCGGATCTGGAACTCAGCCATCCTCTAGTGCAAGAAAAGTGTGTATTAAAGGAGGGTCCACATTTTCAGAGAGAAGTCTTGGGTGGAGATTTTTTTCTTCCGGATTTTACAATTCTGTCCTCAGTCACAGCTGAGGCCTGTAGACCAGAATAGTTGCAGTTGTACTCTGCACTTGTTGCTAGCTAACAGTAGCCAGTCAGAAAAAAGTATCAGTGCTCTGCCAACTTCTGGTGTTTGTGAAATTTTGCCAGAAGCAAAACAGGATCAAAAATAATAAACAGACCTCCTCCCTGGCTTCTTGACTGCTATTTATATAAAGAGATTGATGAACTGACTGTGCTTGTGGGAGTGTGCAGGGAAGGGAATTTTTAAGGAGAAAAGGTTAATGTTGGGGTCCTTGGTTGCGTGTGATTTGAGGTTTTCTTCACTAATTGGGTTTCCAGAGACAACCTTTACTATAGATAGTGTTGCTCCTCCATTGTAAGCAGCCTAAACTACGGATAAGACCACCTGACATATGAATTACATGCAGCTGTGAAACTTCCACAGGGAAAGAAAATGAACCTTGAAAACAAAGGAATAATACGAGCCTTAAGTGGAACACTTACGTTCCCAGTAGAGGGAGAGACCCAATTTGTATGGCAAGCTCGGGAAATCTGGGTACAGGAGGCCTGGGTGCTCGAGCACGATTGTCCTAACGTAATCATCGATATTTTTATTAACCTCTCATGTCTCAGTTTTTGAATCTGTGAAATGGGAATAATATTAGCTCCTGCTATTCTGTAAGATAATTGAGGAAAAAGTAATCCATGTGAAATCGATTCAAATGGAAAGCATGGTGCTCAGTTCTGGAGGGCCTGAGGGATACTGGCATCTGTTAGGGGTCACTAAGCTTGCCTGCATACACGTGCCATATAAAGCCAGACCCAGCTCTTTGCTGTCCTCAGTTGCATCAAAATATAACCATATTTGCTTCTCTTCCTTGAATAATAATTCATATCACTCCTCAAGGATATGGGAATAATGGGCCACTCTGTGTTTTTTGTTTTGTTTTGTTTGAGACTTGAGTCTCGCTCTTTTGCCCAGGCTAGAGTGCAATGGCCTGATCTCAGGTCACCACAACCTCTGCCTCCCAGGTTCAAGCAATTCTCCTGCCTCAGCCTCCCAAGTAGCTGGGATTACAGGCACCTGCCACCGTACCCAGCTAATTTTTGTATTTTTAGTAGAGACGGGTTTTCACCAGGTTGGGCAGGCTGGTCTCAAACTCCTGACCTCAGATGATCCACCCACCTCGGCCTCCCAAAGTGCTGGGATTACAGGCGTGAGCCACTGTATCCAGCCTTGTTTTGTTTTTATTAGGTTCACAAACAGGCAACATCTACTTGACTAATTCTCAGCTTCACTTTAAATCTTCTTTTTATATACTTGATGCACTGTGAGCGAATGTATATAATTAATTAGGGTCATTTCAAACTCTAGTTTTCCCTCTCATTTTTCTTTCTTCTCGTTTTTCACCTTCATTCTGAGGTGTCAATAATTATATTTTGTATTTTTACTCAGCTAATAAATTTTGTTTCACCTTTAATAATTTCCCATCAGCAGGAGGAGAATAAAACCTTTTAAAGTGAAAGATACTGTGTCATAGACTGAGGGACTCGGACAAGTCCAAGTGTCATAAGTCACAGCTTTCAAAGTTATGAATTTCCGAATGTCTGTTGGGCTTTCTGCCTAAGGCCATGATTTTGTGTGGCCGGCTATTCCTAGGCAGAAAAGCCTGGTGTGGGTGTCTAGCTGGAGGCTTCCAAGTACTTATTGTGGTCTCAGTGGGCTGTCTGACTCTGAAGAGACTTAAGGACCCTGATGTTACACAGCCCACATTGTCTAATGAGGGATGCCGGGTGCTCCTGTGCCATCCTACCTAGCACAGCATGAGCTGGAAAGTCTTAGAAAAGTAGGGTGAAAGTTGCCGGAAACATACACTTTATAAACATATTCCTTAATGTGTTTGAGTTTTGTTTGATAGTTTTGATATCAGCATTATTTTGTTTGCTTTACGTATTTGAGTACGCTGATTATAGTAGATTTTAGGGGAAAGGGTAGTTACTAAGCTGATACTTATGTGACAGTCTTCAAAAATTGGTTACACCCTACCCATTTGGTCATGATTTGGAAAGTCTGGGTATCCTGACTTTTTTTTATCTCCTGAGTTGAGCTTGAGGGGAATGTGAATGAGGAGAGAAGGCACTTATGTGGCAGAGGAGTACCCAGCTCATAGAATGGCTGTCAAAATTTTTGACTCCAACAAAAACTTAGACTCTCCATTGACTTCTTTCTTACGCAAGAGGGTGAGACTAACTTCTCATGCCTCCAAACTTCCCGGCAGCCTTTGGTTTAGCAGAACACATTTCTCGTTTATAGCTGGCTCTGCTCAGTGAACAACTACTTAAATAAATTACCATGTTTTGTGATCGATGCTAATAGTTTGAGGTGGAGTTATTAAGACTTCAGATCCTTGATTTATTAGAGAAAGAATCTTTCAGACATTTCTTTTGTTGGGCTCTGAGAAGCTGTACGTTTTCTGAAACTTGTAGTCGTAGAGGCCATGTTCATTGCTCTAAAGCATGGCTTTGGCGTTAGCTGGACCTAGGTTCAAATCCTAGTTCCACACTGATGTGCTGTGTGACCTTGAGTAAGTTCCATGAACTCTATAAGCCTATTTCCACATCTAACATGGGAATAATAATAATAATAACATCTTCTGCCTACGTTGATTTAAGAATAAGTGTTCTCACGCCTGCAAAGCGCTGATCACAGAGCCCGGCTCTTACTCAGGGCTCAATGTGTGTTACTCTAAAGGGAAAACAAAAAAAGGACATGAACATTCAGCCACACAGCCAGTTCTGCTACGGATGAACTACTTATGGGGAAGATGAAAATACCCAAGCTTAGATAAATACATAAAGTGGAAGCTAAAGAACAGCCACAATCTTACTGGATCTGAAATGAGTGTTTAAAGTATCCTCAGAGGAAGAAAAAGTATGACAAGGGTAGCTCAGAAACTGTGCGATTTTAGCAGGGAGTTTTCTGATCCAGGGTATTTACCTGTGAAAGCAGATACCTATCGAAGTCTTGGTAGGATAGATAATATGTTTTGTCTTTAAACAAATGAGACCAACCCCCAGAAGTCCAGTGTATGAACTTCGTCTCTAGCATGAAGTTGACAGAAGTTGTCTACTCTTAATATTTCAAGTCCGACTTCCCAAAACGAAGCATAGAATCTTTCAGACATTTGCCTTAGCAGTACAGCTAACAGGGAACTAATAATATGTGGTCCCAACTCCTCTCAGAAGATGTGGTAAGATAAGCCCAGGAGAAGCCTGGGACAGCACCCTGCACCCCACCCTCTAGTTTGCAGCCTGCTCCACAGCCGAGAAGGAAAGAGACGGCCCAGCAGCAGAGACAATATATCTTCCATGGCCAGAATCTCCTCGGCTTCTTGTCAAAGACAGCCTGTTAAGTCTTCTGATCTAACTACATTTTGCCAAACTCAAAACATTGGATCTTGAATTTGTTGTAACCCCACTGGCTTACAGAAATTGAAGTGCATTTATTGTGTTTCTATTTCTGTACAGGGGAACCTAGTCATTCATTCACTCAATCGCTCACTCACAGGATTGTTCGTAAAATAGCTATTCTGTGTCAGGTGCTCTCAGGTCCTTGGGATATAACAACGCATTCAAATACAATCACAGCAGAGTTTGATGGGGGAACCTTAAACAGGCTCCGAGGAGTGTCATGGGTGTGGGGATGGATGTCTGTAGGGAGAGTGGAGGCACAGTGGAAGGGTTTCAGTTCTCACGATAGCTGTTGGGTGGTTGTGGTTGTTGGTTTAGGGTTTATTGTTCCATCGCTTCAGCTTCTATCCCTTCGTCAGAGAGTGTCCATGCCTGTCATTACTGGTGGGTTGAGCGAGGATTTCTTGTTAGCTGTCTGGGTAATCATGAGGTTATGACTTCATCAGTTTTTGCCCTTTTATGTGTCTTCCTTCGAATTTGAGTAGGTGGGTTCCAGTCTGGGAACATGGAAGCCTCTCCCTTCTATGAAAGTGTACTGTCCTTGAAAAACCAAGACCCACCCTCTACAGAGACTTTAGCTGTCTGCTGACACTGCTGCACTCGAGTTTGTGTTCCACCTGGAAGGATTACGATAAGATAGTGGTCAATTTCTCATGAATTCAACTTTAGTAACGTAGCAGTAACTTATCACAAGTATTTAAGAGAGACTACATTTCAGAAACAGGGACCGCTTTTTCTGCATCAGCTCTTCTACTGGAGAACCTAGCCTAGTCAATATCTCAACAAATATTTTTTCAAAGCCAATTGTGTGCAAGATCTTTTCTGGGATTGCGTGTGATGCAAAAATTATATAAAACATGATCACTGCCTTCAAGGAGATTATAAGTAAGTGTGATAAGACATATAAACTGTCATAAATGTTGACAAATCAAGGGAACATACGGCTTAGTGACTAACAGGCTATCAAAACAGGCACTCAGAAGTATGTGTAGGCAACAGAGTGGTAAAGTAAAGAGGGAAGACCACTGGGCCTAAGCCGTAGGAAGAAGCTGTGTTTCCACCGGGCAAATATCACATAGTTGTCCTAAGCAGGGCAACAGAATGAGTTGAAAAGTATGACTCGAGCAATTAAGAATGTAGTCCGAATTCAGTGACATGTGGCGGTTATAGGAAATAGATGATAAGGTTGGAAAAAAAGTTTGAGGCCAGACTGCAGTGAGTTTGAAATTTATTTGATAGGTAATAGGAAGCTCCTGAAGGCTTTTAAGTAGAACAGTAATAGGATACAAAGAGCAGCCTAGAAAGATGAATAGATAAACATGGGTTTGAAGTGGCCAGACTGAATGTAGAGAGGTAGTCATCGTGGTTGAGCATGTATTTTGTGCAGGCCCTGCCTAAACATGATCAGTAATTATATAATCCTCAGAAGAGGAAGTACCATTGATGTTGCCATTTTAAAGATTAAGAAATGGAAGCCCAGAGAGGTTAAAGTCACTTGTTCCAGTTAAACCCAAATAACTAGCAGAGCCAGGAAGTGAACCCAAGGCTGTCTGTCGCTGTCTGTGTTCTTTCACAGCTCCAGGCTTCTCCTTAGAGTGGTTGTTGCTTCTGCTGCTGCTGCAGTTGCAGTGACTACTCAGAAAATTACCATGAGGGATCAGGATCTTAACTATGGTGATAAAGAAATTATAAATACATGAGATAGCTCCATAACTTTTCAGGATGGAAAATGTTTATATGCCTTATAAAATTTTTATGTTTATAATTCCTAACATATCTCTTCATGTTCTCTCCCCACTCCCCATGATAAGAACCCATTAATTTGAATTTATTACTGTACCTTCTGCTTGAGATTTTTATTCTACTTCAAGACACCTCTTCAGTGATTTGTGTCATCAGTAACTCTTACTCAGTAAAGTCTGGGTCACCTTACAACAGAAATTTCACTGGAACTGCATACATTTTCTTCCTGCCTTTGGCACGACTAAAAATGTATTGAAAAGGAATAAATATAATCAACTACTAACATTGAATGAATTTAATATGATGGTAAGGGGATTTGAATTTTAAACTGCTAACATTATAGTTAGCTTGAACTATTTCGTATTTTATAATTCTTACAGTAAAATTTGCCCAAATACAACATAATTTAGTGCCTGATTTTAGAAATGTAAATAAACCAAAACACTAGTTAAATTGGTACATGTTGTCTGAAGTAGCTGTGAACCCCAAGATTAATTTGTAAAGAAACTCAATAAACAAATGTCCCTATAGGACACCTGTTCATATTGTTTATACCAAATTCCTACGTGGTCAGTCGGCATCTTATCAAGAAGGAGATTTTCAAATGTGAACTCTTCCAGAAGTAAAGATGTTTAAATATTTAACAAAGTAGGAAATTGCACATAATTGCCTCAGGCAGCTGCCCCACTGATACTGAATAAAAAATACTTATATATTAGAGTATTTATAAGAGCTGTTAATATAGAGGTTAACTTCTCTACCTGAATTGTAGTTCAGATTCTGAATCTAGCTGCAGGTTAAATCCAAATTAAATGAGATGAGTAAGGAAGCTTCAGGAAACAGTTTGTGTGCTTCAAGGAGGAAGAAGCCAGCTTGGAGAGCTGGCTCACTCTGAAAATGCACAAACGATCCTGAATGATCTCTGTGCTCATTAGCGCCCCCGCACACATTCTGCTATTCTCTCAGCACACTCTAGTCTCTTAACTCCTGTTTGGAAAGCAGTGTTTCACCATTTCCCTCAAATCCAGGCCACTTTTATTTTTCTTCATCAAGACAGGTTGTCTCTAGGAGTCAAGATGGGCAGAGGTTATGTTGAGTCAGCAGAGACTCTCTACTTGGCAGGTCATGGTCACAGCCATTCCTGTGACTTCTCCCAACATGCAAGAAGTAGAGGTCACTGCCCAGCCTCTGAGTCAATGCCAGGTTGTTCTCTAGAGCAGGCTGCTCCTGACCCAGTAACCAGCTCTGGAAGTTTCCAGCTTCTCAAAGGAGCCTTCTTCTTTGAAGGCTCCCACTTAGTGTTCTTGTCCCATATTTATATGTAAATGCAATTCTCTCTTTCCTGCTGATTAAGCCTTTCTGTTCATGGTGGCATGGAAGAGGGCACAACCTCTGCAACCCTTCTATGTGTCAAGAAAGACCTCTAGACTCTGCTGATGAAATACGTGACCCTAATCGCCTCTCCATGCCAATGGCAGACTCATTCCCTGGTTGTTTCTGACATTACTACCAGCTAAGCTAAACCAACAGGACCCAAATTCCCCAGGGAGCACATTGTTTGGGCAATTAGTGGTTGAACTCCATGGAAGCGTGTTCCATGACTGTTGCTATGTGACAAACTGCCCCAAACTTAGTGGTATTCAACAACCATGTTACTATGCTCATGGATTCTGTGGGTCAGGAGTTTGGAAAAGACACAGTGGCGATGACTTGTCTCTGTTCTTTGATGACTGTGACATGGGCTGGCAAGACCTGCAGGCTATGCCTGGCTCAGTGACTGGGTTCCGGGAACATCCGAAGCCTCCGGCACTTACATGACTGGCAGTGGATGCTGCCTCTCGGTCAGGACCTCAGTGAGACTGGCAGCTGGTACATCTACATTTGTTCATGTGGTTGCCCAGGCTTCCTTCTTCCCCACATGGAGACTGCATCCCAAGAGTGAGCCAGGCAAAGTGTGTGACTTTTTATGATCTAGCCTTGGAAGTTGCCTCTTGTCACTTTTTCTGTATTCTATTAGTCAACATAGCCATAAAGGTCTGCTCAGGTTCAAGAAGAGCAGACCCATTATTCGAAGGGAGGAGTGTCAAAGAATTTGCAGATATAAAAATATATATGTTTGACACATTCGGTGATGCTGGGTTCCTGTCATTGTTTCTGGCATGTGACTGGCACCTGATTCGTTTGACTGAATGCTCCAACTAGAATCATCACGCATTGTTCTTTTGTCCCCAACATGAAGAGAGTGCCCGGGTGACATTCCATGTATGCCAGCCGCATTGCACTAATTCTTTGGTTGTGACTGGGTGAATAGTTGCAGGCATCATTCTGTGCAGTTTCAAATACGTTAGCTCGTTTAAGCCTCCACAACCCCGTGAAACAGGAAAGAACATACTCCTACTCCCTTCCCAAGATTAAAACAAAATCCAGAACCTCTGAGGAAGGCCAGTTGGTACTCCATTTTACCCCAAACCTGGTTTTCCACCGAAAGTTCTCTCATTTCACTTATAGCTGTTTACTTTGCTGCTCCTGAATCCTTGGGGGTAGAATTAAAGTTTCTGGGTGATGTTTTATTAAATATTTAAAGGAGAGGGGGGCTTCTTTACAGCAAAGGCTTATAAGCAGGTGCAGTTTTGCCCTCCAGGGAACATTTGGTAATATCTGGAGATACTTTCGATGATCACAACTAGGGGGTGGGTGCTGCTGGCATCCAGTGGGCAGAGGCCAGTGATGCTGCCTAACTTCCTGTAATGTACAGGATGCCCCCCCACACCAAAGAATTATGTGGCCCAAAATAGTGCCACTGTTGAGAAATGCTACTTTACAGGGGGTTTTATAGTCCTTCTAATAAAATGAGGAAACTGGGGTTCAGAGAAGCTGAGTGACTTGCTTAAGATTCTACAGCTAGTAAGTGATGAGCCAGAGTGTAGACTCTCATCTTGAGATCCTCGGTCTCATGTCTTTATTTCCTGTGGTACTTGAGCTGGCCTTGCCACCTGCCTGTAGAGCGAGGACTTGGAGTGGGGAGTGGGTTTTCTTGCTTTCCTGGAATTCTGGGTGTCCACCGCACCCATCTAATGAGCAGAAGTCACTGGGATGGACATTGTGCTCCTGTAGTTTTCTTTACTCGTTGGGAGGCAGGGGCAGGGCTTACCTGAGCAGAGTGAAGATTTCGGTAAGGCCTGGGTAGGAACTGGACTCTAACCTCCCAGACAGAATTGTAAATAACAACTGAAAAACTAGAGCATATGTGTGTGTGGGGGTGTGGGTGTGGGGGTGTGGGTGGGTGTGGGTGTGGGTGTATGTTGTGTGTGTGTGTATGTGTGTGTGGTCTGGGTGTGGTGTGGGAGGGAAGTAAGATCTTATCCCACAACAATAAGCAAACAGCTAATTACTTGTAATTTTGGAGAGAATTGTTTTCTCTTCCTGCAAACATGCCAAATAGGAAATTAATTTAAACCCCAGAAAGTTCAAATCATCTGCAGATTGTCAGGAAAGAAACACTTATTATCCTCTTAGAGCCCCCATCATATCTAACAGGCAGGCTGAAAAGTGCAGCTGTAGCATAGGGCTGCCACCTCTGTGCGAGGTCCCCCCCACTCGCTGGTGGCTGGAGAGTAACAGGAGGGAGCCTCTAGCAGAGGCAGGCCCCAGGCAGGCAGGCAGACGGGACCCAGCTTCCCATTGACACCTGATTCATGCCACCTGATGCAGAATGTCTCACTGAGAGTCATCCTTTCTGATGGACCCATTCATCACTTTGAATTCCATGTCAGTGCAAGAGCTGGCTTCATTCGGCCTTGGATAAATGAGTCTTCAGGTAATAGATGACAGTTAAAATGTCAGACAAATGTTATCTCCAGTGAAAGACTTGGCTGTGCCCGCTCAGTCTGTTTTGCTTCTCAGCTTAAGGCAGTCTCTCTTCACTTCTAAGAGGGAGGATGAATACAATCCAGATTGCTCACTTAGAAGAAGCATCTTCCTCCCACTAACTTCTCACTGCTAGTGGGCCTGAGTTCACCAGGGAAAGCCTTCTAGGGTTGAGCAACAGAACAAAAGGAACGGGCTGCCCTGCCTTCCGAACCCAAGCAACCCTCACATACAGTGTTTTAACTGTTCTGGAAAGAAAGAAGCATTCATAAGTCCTTCCATTTTCAAGAAAAAAATTTCCTGTGACATTTTAATCCCCTTTTGTGCTGGAGAATTTTTAGAGTTTTCCCCTGCCAGTCATCTCAAATGTTTTGTATCTTTCCCTTTTAGCTGAATTGCATATTATGAGCCATGACCCGCAATAAAAAATAATGCCCCTGTTATGGAATGAAAGTCTCGTTCTTTGGGTTATTCTGGGCTATGGGGTCAGCATATAAATGCTGACCTCTGAAAGTCCAAAGATGTTATCTAGTTGAGGCTTATGCCAGGAGAACAAAAATGAGCTGTGAGATGAAAATGACCACCTGGGATCTCCAATTTGGTTTATGTTTCTGTGAAATAGTTTCTATAAATGATATGAGTGGGTGCCCACCGCATTTTTTCTAAAAGGAGAGCTGGCTTATTTCTGAGATCTCGTGTCTGTGTATGGAACTTTTGTAGATACTCTCTGTCTAAATTGGGGGTCTCAGTCTCCCCGCTATGGACATTTGGGGGCCAGGTAATTCTTTTTGTGGGGGCTGTCCTATGCGTTGTTGGATGCTAAGAGGAATCCATAGTTTTTACTGCTGGATACCAGAAGAGACCCAACCCCACAAGTTGTGAAAACCAAACATGTCTGCAGACATTGCCCTGTGTTCTCAGGGGAGCAAAAATCCCTCTAATTGAGAACCATTGATCTAGATAAAAATCAGGATCCCTAGATAGAGACAAATGAATTCATTCCTTTGTTCAATCTTTTAACAAATGTCTCTTGAATGCCTTCTGTGTACCAGAGTCTTTGGAGATTATAGATTGAGAGATGACTAGATCACAGTTATTGCCCTATAGGGACTTGGAGAGAAGACAGGCATGAATCTAAATAATTACACCAGGAATGCCCTCTAATGAAGATGGGAAGGACGCAGCTTAGGAGTTCAGAGGAAGAAGTCTCTTGAAGTTATCAAACTTCCTGAACATTCTGATTCTCCCTTTATTCAGGAAGCACTTATGTTTTCAAGGAAAAAAATCCTGTTTATGAAGATATTACACTACAGAGAATTTCAAAGTCAAACTTATGAATTCTTTTATGTAAATGTTTTGGTAAGGTAAATTTTGGTTTCTAATGTAGACAAAAGAAGTCCCAATATCTAGATATGAGCTGATGTACAAAACATATACATGAAAGGATCTGAATGAATGGATTGGGTAATAACGGTTCAAAGGGCTGAGTGAGCCCTGAGCTTGGACAGTGTCCAGGCTCTGTCTTAGGAAAGTGTCTGCCATGCTTTGAAGTCACAATTTTGAACCTTTGTTCACAGTAACAGACGAAAGTGGATGTTTACACTTCCTGGGGCTTCAGATTTGATGACCTCTCCATAAAATGTGGAGGGCAGTAAGATGAAACAGAAATAGATCTGCCTCCACTGTTGAAGCAGCATTGGCAATGGCTGCCCACTGTGCGCTGCAGCGAGCACATCTCCCAGACCACCGGCTGGAAATCTACCCCATTCTCTTTCATCGCAAATAAGTGTGAAAGGTGCTATGATAAGGTTTTGTATCTATGGCAAATGTATATTTGAAATCGTTTGTATGTTTTAACTATGTGGGAGGCAGTGTGATGTCATCATGAAGAACACTGGCTAGAAAGTTAGAAAGACCTGGGTTAAAACCCAGGCTCTACCAGGCCTAGATGTTTGACCATGGACCAGTTATCTAACCCCATGCTGCCTCAGGTTCTTTGTAGAAATTAGACTAATACTTCCCACCTCAAAGGATTGTTATGAGATAATTATAGGAGATATTTTAACTGTCTAAGTTTTTTTTTTTTTTTTGAGATGGAATCTCACTTTGTCCCCAGGCTAGAATGCAGTGGCACGATCTTGGCTTACTGCAACCTCCACCTCCTGAGTTCAAGCAATTTTCCTGTCTTAGTGTCCTGAGTAACTGGGATTACAGGCACTCACTACCATGCCTGGCTGATTTTTGTGTTTTTAGTGGAGACAAGGTTTCTCCATGCTGGCCAGGCTGGTCTTGAACTCCTGACCTCAAGGGATCTGCCCGCCTGGGCCTCCCTGTGTGCTAGGATTACAGGTGTGAGCTACCGTACCTGGCCTAGTACTGCCTAATTTCTAAGTGTTTGGTGAACAGGGTGAGGCAGTATTGTTAGGAACACATTGCTTGCCACACACCTCAGAGTGGTGTGCCCATGACTTTATGGCTGAAAACTATTGTTGTAAAGATAGAAAGATGTAAAGCTGGGAAGCGCTATAGGTCCATAGAGTAACTATGTTTCTTAAAACCAAAGATCAAAAACTGTTGCCTTTCCTTCTAATGCTAAGAAGCCTTTGGAAGTTCTTTAGAATAAAGCCAGAATTAGTGAGGCTGGGGTAGCATTTACCGTGGGATAAAGAGCTGATGCATTTACGATGAACTTTTAGAGAAGCTGGGATTGGAAATAGGGATATCTGTGTATTAGTCCAATCTCTCACTGCTAATAAAGACATACACAAGACTGGGTAATTTATAAAGGAAAAAGGTTCGATTAACCCACAGTTCCACATGCCTGGGGAGGCCTCACAATCATGGTGGAAGGGGAAGGGGAAGCAAGACATGTCTTACATGGCAGCAGGCAAGAGAGAGCTTGTACAGGGGAACTCTCAATTGTAAAACCATCAGGTCTTGTGAGACTTATTCACTACCGCAAGACTTATTCCTACTATGAGAACAGTATGGGGGAAGACCCACCCCATGATTCAGTTACCTCCACCGACAGGTCCCTTCCATGACACGCGGCAAATTATAGGAGCTACAGTTCAAGATGAAATTTGGGTGGGGATACAGCAAAACCATATTAATCTGGAAGGTCATCATTGCCTAGGAAGGGCCTGCATAAATAGATATAAATCAAGCCTTTAATTTGCTTTCAGTTCAGGTTAAATTTGGAATATTGGTAATGATTTTTAAACTCAAGCAAGTGTATTATCACTTTTTGGCGATTTCCTAGTCCCAACTGAACCATAAACAGAGAATTCCTTTGTCCTTGATCTTGTGAGACCTAATAAGAATGCACAAACCACTTTCAGCGCGCTCTTTGCATGACAACTATGTAGATGTGATGGAGTCTGGCAAAAGAAAGGAAGCATCCCCTACCCAGGGTTGAGATTGCATCAGATCATGGGAACTGACACCAAAGCCAGTGTGGAGTTTAAGAGTGGAGGCATTGCTGAGAGTCCCATTTTGAAGAGGTCCTTTTTATTCCTGTGCACATTCTTGCCTAATATCCTCCTTATTGATATATGCTTCTCTATTAATTTTTAATTTCTACCAAAATCTCAGAAAGAAGATACTGTCAGTCCCTATGAAAACAAGGACCATAAAAATCTTACCAGTTTGTTTCTCAGAAGATAATTTTTCTCATCCATTCCTGCATTTATTCATTCAACATTTATTCAGCACCTGTTAGATGCTGGGCAAGACAAGATGTGGGCCCCGCCCTCCAGGAGCTTCCATTCTAGTGGGGGCAGGGGAGGAAGGGAGGGAGGTAGAGAGGTAACGACAGTAAGGGTCAGAAGTACAAGGGTAGGCATCAGTGCAGGATTCAAGGGGAGCCCCAAAATCCACACTAAATGTTTAGGGAAGGCTTCCAAGATCAGGCAATGTTCTTGCTGACTTCTAAAGGAGACAGCCCAGCAAAGATAGAACAGAAAGATGTTGTTTTCCAACAATATGGCACAATACTTGAAGAACAGAAAGACACTTATAGGAGAAATATCTCACGTGCTGTAGTCAAGCAGAGTGAGAGAGCATGGTCTGTTCTAGGAAGAGCAAATTAAGGAGAAACCTTGTTTTCTGTATGAAAGCAAAGGCCTGGATAGGTCACTGTGGCTCCAGAGTTGACCACGCATTGCAGAATTCCATTGTACCGATCCCTGTCATCCTTCTCCAAATCAGCCTGACCATAAAAGGGTGTGTGGCTCTATTTAGTCCTTGTGTAAGAAAAACTACACATAAAGATTTAATTGAAAATAATTGCAAGAGTGGTTCTCGGAAATATTCCACTACTCTGCATTTAGAAATAGCCTGAAATGTTTTGTAATCCATCCGTGTGCCTTCCAGCTAGAGAGCGTGTCAACAATACACACTGAAAAGGCCATTCTTTTTTTGTTTGTTTGTTTCTTCCTAATCTCCAGTGTTGATGACTGCATGGTGTCTTGTGTGTTTCTGGTCTTCATAACCATTAAACTGTTTCTAAGTTGAATCGAAATCCAATGGAAACCTGTTCTTTTTTGCTCTCCTTCTATTGAGAACACAGAACACCTGCTCTCTAGCACATCTTTTTTTTTTTTTTTGTAGGAAAATGGTTATGGAAGCATTCACTCCAGTCATATGCAGGTGGGCAATTGCTTGCTTTAACTATGCCAGATAAAAGATGACCCCCAATTCTCCATGGCAACCAGAATCATTGACGATAGAGCCAGAGGAAGATGCTTTGTGTAAATTGTGTAGCTAGAAGGAGATTTGCAAATGAGGGGACTCACTGGCTTAACCCAAGAAGCTGATAAAGGGGAGCTGTCCATTTAAAATGCATCAGAGCCTTATCACATTCATATAAAACAAAATGACTAAATGAAGCAGCTGGAAGATTATCATGAGTTTTAATTATCTTTTAATAGCCAAAGGGCTCTTGCCAACACATGCGGATAACCTGTCACTTGTTATGTGTCATATAATCTCCATTTATGAGTCTCAGCTGTTACAAATTAGAAAATATATTTACAGTGATGATCTTTCCTTGTTAAATGCAAATTCCCAGAAATGTTCAAACTGCAAGGTAGCCTCACAGCTTTATTTCTGTTACCCTCTTGTGTGGAATTGAAAAGGCTGGTAATACTAAACAAATAATAATAACCAACCTCCTTGTTCATAATTTATGACTCTCATTATGAGTATAATAATCCCAATTCTTAAAAAGTAAGGGTAAAATAATTCCTGAGGCTCATAGATTATATTTCTGAAATTGCTTACAAATCCTTTTTTAATGGTAATCCACATTTTTTTCAAATCTGCCTGCCACCTTCTTCCCCTCTCCTTAGGTGTATGCATCTCAAATGTCTTTGGGCTCCAGGGCTCCAAAGACAGCTGCTGTGGTGTCATTCATATGCCCTCTATATTCCCTAGATAGGTAAGTAAAGATACAGGTATAGATATTGATACACGTTTATATACCATGCTTAGCATTCAGTACATGGGAGATGAAATGAGAAAAAGTCTTTCAAAGTTGCTGGCCCCTCCTACTTGTCTTCGTGCCTTGACCTTGCTGGTATCTCATTTCTCTGCTTCTCTTGACTCTTCTGCTGATGTCTTTGATAGCAGCTCTTATTCCTCTGCCCAGCTCTGTTTTCCAAGATTTAGTTCCCATTCGCGGTCTTATTACCAAATTTACGTGGATAGTAAATAGGTCGCAGATCTACATCTGCAGGTCAGACTTTGCGCCTTTTATCCAGTTCTGTATGTCAGATGGCCTTAATTGAACATCTTTAATTTTATAGTCATGATCGCTTCCAATCAACAAGTTTAACAACTGAATATGTTAATTTATGTCTGGAAACTTTTCTTGTTTTGGTTAGAGCTTCATTTGCTCTGCCTATCTTCTTGATAAGAAACTTAGTGTTATTTCGGAACTTTTGTATCTGTATGTAGTGAGTCTCTAAGGACTACCTTTGAGATCTGGCATAAGGATTAAATTATTCTTTATTTCCACTGCAAATATTGTGGTTCAAATACAGAAACGTGTCTATTTACTTTCAACTTTAAAAATTTAATATGCAAACCAATTATACTTTATTGAAATCTTCCTCAGTCCTGCTCATCACCTACAGATGGGGTTAGCAGCAATGAGTCAACATTTTTGTTTCTGCCATCTTGTTTGTTAACATGCTTGTCTTGTTTAAGCTTGACTAGGAAGGGTTTTTGCAGTCATTTTGAACTGATTCTGGTTTGTTAAATGCAAAGCAGTAACCATTCAGAATTTAAAAGCAGTTCAAAGTTCTATTAAGAAAAAAATACCCCTATGATTACCATGGAAACAAAAGCAGATGTTTCAAAAAAAATTTTTAAGAGAAGAAAATGTGCTACATTGTGGACTTGGGATGAATAGTTTGCTAGCTGCCGAACTGTCAATGTGCTGACGGGTTCTGAAGGAACAGGAGTGAATTATAGAACAAGTGACAACCGTGGGGCCTGGGTACCTGGCGATCATTTGCAGGAGGGGAGGAAGCGAGGTGGACACAATGGCAACACTGCTGACTATAGGGCTGGAGGAGCAGCCTCTTAGCCACCAGAGCCAGCAGGAGCCTTCTCAGGAAGGCTGAGCCAGTGAGGGTGCAGTCATGAAATGCACATCATTGACCTGGGATCATTTCTTAGGTCCCATGCCTGTAAAAATCTGCACATCAGAGTGGTCACAGCCCAGGGCTTGTGACAGGTTCAAGGCACGTTCAGAATTTGGGATGCCATGAAGCCAAAATTGAAAATTCATTTCCTTTTTTTATTGCTGAGTGTATACTTGGCTCCTTTAGTATTTCAGTAGGCTTAGTTAATGAACACATTTGGAAAGTGGTCAGATGAAGATAATCAACTTATGTGTGTATATTTGTGTTTTTATTTATACTTGGTGTAAACATTGACCTGCATACATGTGCTCTTTCTTTGGTGCTTATGAAGAGTCCTATACTACCTGTAGACCATCATGATATGTGTCAGTTTGGGGAAACATAAACAGAAGGGCCAGAAATCACTGTTAGCTCCTCAATTGGGAGTAGATAGAACTCCTGGAGGTCTCTCCCCTGCACAGTTGCAAGCAAGGGTTTGTGTCTTTGCCATGAGCCCTCCCCTCCCTGCCCTGGAGGGAGTGTGGCAGAAAGGAAGTTAAGGATGGAGATCTCTTTATGCACAACCCTTACTTGTTGGGGAGGAACAGGTATTTTGGGGCTCGCTTTGGTTCAGTCTGATTTTTTCTGTCTCTAGCAACCTCAGAAGGTGTGGCCTTTGTAATAAGAAGAGACAACTCATCTCTGTGAAAAAACTTACCATCAAGGCACACCGTACTATGAACACCCTCCCTTCCCATTCACCACCGTATCTACTAGGCTGGGGGAGGGTGGACAGGGGTGTGGTTGATGGCAACAGGGTGTGCAGGCCCTGGGGGATGGAGTTTGGCCCAGTTTGCGGTGGTTCTCTTTAGAGAGGGTGCTGGATAAATGTTTTACTTAGCTTTGATGATAATAGTGAAAGTCCCTCTCAGCATCCTAAAGGTGAGGATTTATCCGTCTCTTATCATAACAAGAAGAGTTGCGACACGGGTCCCTCTGAGGAGTATGAGTGATACACACATCAGCCTACACATCTGTATGAGGCTTTCAACTTTGTTGTATTCACGGTGAAATGTTGTATTCACCAGAGTTCCCTGGTCCCCCTCGTAGGACTGGCAACAAGGGTGCGGCTCACCTGTTCGGTCCCTGAGGCTGATCGAACCTCTGAGGGGAGGGGAAGCACATAGATGGAAGGTATAGGAGCCCAAGTGGGCACGTGTTACAGTGGGCCCTTTTAGCCCTGCTGTCCGCAGGTGGTGTGAGTGTTATCCAGCTCAGTGGACCCTCTGAGGTCCACCTTTTCACAAGGTCAGAAGGCCAGTGTGACAGCTTTCTGTATCCTGAGCTCTTGTCCAGCGTGCCGGAAGAATCCAGTCACACACAGGCGTGAAGGATGAATGTGGGAGTTCTATTGAGTGGTGGAGGTGGCTCTCAGTGGGATGAATGGGGAGGCAAAGGGGGATGGAGTGGTAACATGATCTTCCCCTGAAGCCTAACCATCCAGTGGCCAAACTCCTCTCTGACCACCCCCAGCCAAACTCATCTCAGCATTCAGACATCCCTCCTCTTCTGTCTTTCCACAGTTTGTCTGCTTGTCTCCTCACCTACTCGTCTGCTTCTGGAGCCTGGGGTTCGGGATTTATATGGGTAGAGAATGGGGGGCATGGCAGGCCAAAAGGATGTGAAAACAGAAATGCTGTTTCCACTTAGGTCTGTGGGTCTTCAGACCTAATGGTAGGGCCTTTGTCAGATAATCACCCACTAGTATCCAATATTTCCCTGCCTCCTGTCCATATCAACAGAATACTTTCAAATGCTAGAATATAGGCAACAGCTATAAAGGCATTGAGATACCTAAAACAATACTCAACAAATCAGCAGTAATGACAACTCAGCACAGTGACACTGTCTCACAGCGCCTGTAAAGGTGCTCACCTGTGTCACATGCATGTCTTCTCTCTCCAACACTGTTAAACCTAATGTCCTGACTACCCCTTGGCATATCCACTCTGTTCAAGTGTCTAGCATGTCAGGTGTACTAATTATCCTCTTTGCCGCTGACCTGACCTCATGCTGTGCCTCTGACCTCAGTCTGCTTTGCCACCTACTCCCCTATCAGCCTAGTGTCCCATCTGCTGGGGACCAACCAGCCATTTTGTCTGAGATTCAATGGTTTCCAGAGATATTAGACTTTCAATGTGAAAATAAGGACCATTCCAGTCAAAGCGGGATGGCTGGTCACCCTGTGTGTGACAGACTGCATCCCAATAGTGCGTATATTCAACTGCAGCCCTAATGCATTTTACAATTTGATCACGAATTGACAGCACACTTGGAGAGGGTGTTCCCCCACGGTCTGTGGCAGGCCTGGTGAAAAACCTTCATTCATGTTTTGTTCCTTGCTCATCAAATTTGTTTCCATTCAAGAGAGGCCTTTATTTTTATCCCACTCAGTCTAAGCATCATCTTTAGATCATACTATTTTGAAAGTTCAATTTTAGGCTTTGATGATATGCTTATAAATCAGAGCTACCCTTGACATAAATCAGTAGAATCAACCCCATACATTGAAGGGGGTCACCGTGGTCTCCGGGGCTACATGAAGCAGACGCAGCTGTCTAGCTGTCAGCAGAGGTGGCCGAGAAGGCAGCCCTGCCCTTGTCACTAACCAGCAGCCTTGTCCTTCACAAGGAGGTCCCCCTGGGCCAGCAATGCTGCAGCTAGAGCCCAATCTTAGAAATACATGCTGCGGCCCGTGTTGTAGGTGGAGTCTTCATTTAGTGCTCAACTTAAGTTCTGTCTGGATAATTATGTTCTTTGGGGTAATTGTGTTTTTCCTGGATGAAACATGCACTGCATATATTCTTTCCAGGCATGTTTACACTGTCCATTGGCTTAATATAGTTTTTAAAATGGTCTCTGTGTTAACATCTATTCTTAATTGCCAGAATTTGAGCTCAAGGGCAAGAGTAGTGAACATCACACCATAAATCCATGTTGGAAAGAGGAATACCAGCACCTGTCTTTCTACCAAGGTCTAAGAAGTCTTTTAGGAGGTCCAGCTGTCCATAGTTATTGCCTTAAGACCATAAAAACTATCCTTTTAGCAGGACTACAATGATGGTAGGCAGAGAACACACATGGTGTTCTGGAGGCACAAAGGTAGGGCTGTTCTGGTTCATGGAAATACCACATGATACTAGGATCTAGGTGTCATGGAAAAACTGTTTGGTGGTGACCTTTTTATATATCCCTAAAATAATCAAGACATGGAAAAGGACTGGGTCAGATCATTTGTGACATGGGCCCAGGGTCAGTACCTTAGGGAAGCTCGCTTAATGAGTAATGTGCTCACTGTCTTCTTTAGCCCACCAGCTCTCTAACATCCTCAGGCAAAGGCAGCACATTTTCATCCTTTACAACCTTCTCATCCCACTTACTGGCACTGTAAAACTTCTGCAACCTGCAGCGAATCCAATTTTATTGGAAAAGTACTTTCAGATACAAATCTTGCTAAATGATTTGATGTGGGAAAAGTTAGAAAAATGTCTAAGCAAACATTCTCCTAGATGCAGTCTTCCATTGTGTGATTTCGAGCAATTCTTCCGTAATTCAAGTGAAACACACACCTGCTGGGTCACTACCATTGATAGTGACAAAATTGGTTTCCTTCTGACAGTTTCAACATGATGTTGGAAGCCCTGCATATGTAGATCTTAAAGATCAAGATTTATAAAGTGAGAACTGTTCAAAGCTGAAACTGGTTGTTTAGTCCATTTGAAAATATGCGGAAGGGAGGGACCTGAATACGGCCCATAGAGTGAAAATCTTCTCCGTCCCTCACTGTGGTTAAAAACAAATGACAGAGGGCTGTTGTGCAGCTATTTCAGTATTATAAATGGAACGTCTAGCACTCTGTTACCACTGCTCCCAGGGCAGCCTCTTGAGGCCCTTGGGTCATCCCAGCCTCACCATGTTCTCCTCTCCATGTTGTTAAAAATAGGCAGGATGTAGAAATGTGGCAACCAGAGAGGGATTAAAGGCAGGGAGTTCCAAATAAAGGGCAGCCTCTGAGCTATAAAGGCTACTCACAATTTTGGATACATCATATATATAACCAGAATAAATTGAATTAGAAGATGATGATGTTTCCTTTTTAGTGCCAGAGGGCCCTTTATCATGTAGGAAATACTTAATGTAGTAATGATAGGAATGCCTTATTTAATATGTGATTATTTTTATATCTCTAGCCTTTCAGGATGAATAAAGGTTATCGTTTTGATTTTTAGACCTTACCAGAACTCTGAAGAAGTCAGGTTTTGCTAGTTTGTCTGTTTTGAAAAGGACAGGAATTTACTTTGAAACTGTGTTCAGGATTAGATGTTACTCGTTTAATGTAAGTAGCAGCCTTTCTTGACAAGCTAAATAGGGTGGTAAATCTGAGGTTTGCAGAGAGTAGACTTTTAAAATTCCCATCTAACATTAAAAATGTATTTCATCATGACTTACCATCAAGGGAAGGACTAACCCAACGTATAGATATGCCCATACTTTACACAAACAGCCAATTAGACATGTGTATTTTCTTGTGATGAAAAGAGAAGCTTTTGGAAATGCAAACATGTGCATCCACTTACTAAGAGTCTACCAGCCTCTTATGTGGGACGGACATAATGATGTCTTATGCACTTCCTCTTTTAAAATACAAAAATAAATGGCACTGAGACCAAAAGCTCTGCAAATTAGTGGCTATTCAGGCTTGATAACTGTAGTGAATGCACATGGTTTCCTGGTGACGGCCACAGCTGGGGTGGATGAATCATCCTAACCTGGCAGACTGTTTTAGTAAACCTTTCATTTTAATGAAGTGATTCATTTGGAAAGAGGGGCAATGCAGCGAGCGTAAGGCCCAGATACTTCCTTCAGCAGCCCGAAGTGGCTCAGAGCCACAGAATCTTGTCATTTGATCATCCTGGCAGCCTTGAGAGTGAAAGAATCCCAGGCGGCCTGTCAACCTCAATGAGTCCTACCTCCTGTAGACCAGATGTTTGTGCAGCAGCATCTCCCCTCATGCTCACAACAATCCTGTGAGGTTGATGTTATGATATTTTATAAATAAAAACATGAGGCTCAGAGAAGTTAAATAACTTACAACTCAGGCATCATAGATTCTACGCTGTATGTGTTGCTATTCCTTGATCTTATCTTGTTCTCTCTCCTTCCTCTACCTATAATGTCTCCCTTCCTTTCCCATCCCTTCCCTTCCCTTCCCTTCCCTTCCCTTCCCTTCCCTTCCCTTCCTTTCCCTTCACTTCTCTTCCTTGTCCTATTCCCATTTCCCCCCTCCATCTATGCTTTCACTTATTCAAAGTGTATTGAGCTTCTACACCATGCCATGCCCTATGATAAATGCCGGGATCCAGTAGTGAACAAGACAGACATAAGTCTTGTCCTCATGCAGTTTATGGTCTAGCAAACCAGAACAGATGTGTTCAAATAGAGACTAAGGAACATGGGAGGAGGGGCAACACATCTGGAAGGGATGCTTCATAGGAAGATAGCAAGTGACAGACAGACTGAGAATATTTAAAGAATATTTAAATATTGACAGACAGACTGAGAATATTTAAAGATTTCAACATTATGGGCCAATGGGCCAAAATCACTGGTTGAAATTACACAGGAATAAATGTAAATCTGCCATTTCATATTATATAAATAGAGAACTGGGACCACATGACTTCATAGGGTTCCAGGTGATGTTTGAAGCCTCAGCAATATGAAATAATGCCTTAAAAAGGATGCAGTCTTAGGCTATATCTGTACCAGCATGGATTCCAAAATGAGGGTGCTTGTAATTTCATGTCACATCTGCAACTCTCTACGGGGCTTTTTTGTTTTAAGGGAGACATTGGTTACAAGACAGTGAATACTGTTTTTGAGAGAATAAAATTCTCCAGAATTATATGCTTCCCTTGGTAGAAGGTGAGAGACACACACTTAATTCTTGTTCATTCCTCTCCCCTAATGAGCTTTCCTATAGGGAACTTTTGGCTTGGTAGATATGAACTAGGAGGAGATAATTGCCACCCCCCCCTCCCCCAAAGCAGCTGACTTTCTTTAACAATACCTAGCAATGTCTACTGCTCAGAATTTTCAGGGAATTATTCTCCAGATTTTTTATTGTTGTTCCTATTTTAGTTTGATTAAGGAAACAAAATAAGGGTGTGTAAAGCTGCTGAAAAAGAACATAATTAGTTTATGATGGGGGCTGGGCACACTGGCTCACGCCTGTAATCCCAACACTTGGGAGGCTGAAATAGGAGGATCACTTGAGCCTGGGAGTTCAAGACCAGCCTGAACAACATAGTGAGACCCGATCTCTATAAAAAATCAAAAAAATTAGGCAAGCACGGTGGCAAATGCCTGTAGTCCCAGCTACCCAGGAGGCTGAGTAGCCTGAGTAGCCTTATTGTTTAAGCCTGGGAGGTCTAGTTGCAGTGAGCCGAGATGGCGCCACTGCACTCTAGCCTGGGTGACAGAGTAAGACCCTGTCTCTAACTAACTAACTAAATAAATAAAATAACAGATAATTGGTGTATGATGTCTTTAGGAAGAAACGCAAGGGAGACAGTTTGATGAAGTGGAAAGGACACTCATTGGAATTAAACATACAGATTTAAATACCAACAATACCTGTATTAATTGATACAGACAGGTTACTTAACATTCTCTGAGGCTTAGTTTCCTTAATTGCAAAATGGTATACACATATCTGCATTGTAAGATTGTTGCAGCGATTAGAAATAATATCGGCAAACATGACCAAAGAGCCTGGCACATTGTAGGTGGCTAAGGAAATCTTGGGAGTTAAAGATGAATTCTTGGAAGAAATGCTTTTTTAGATTCATACCTAAGAAATCACAGATGTAGACTGACTGAATATTAAGAAACCCATTACAGACAGAAGAAGAAGTGACAAAATGAAGAAGTAAAATTAAGGCCTTTTATAGATGCTATTGTGTTTTCTTTTTGGACAAGTGAGTCATCATGCGTTAGTGTGTTCTCTTAGGATTGGAATTTATTGACAGCTGTTTGTGGTCAGTGATAACCTCTGTGTGTCTGTTGATTTCCCTGCTTTGAAATCCTCCTACTATTTAGAAAATGATGTTATGGTGTTCCCAACTTTTTTTTTCTCATTTTAATTTACAAAGCTAGCGGTCATTTCAATGTCGTGTAGCATGTCACCTATTTTTCATGAAGCACATTTGCAATGGTTGCCTTTAAAAGATAGTACTCATTTATCTTCCTTTATCAGAAATATCTGGCAAGGGGACAAGGAGTTTTGTTTTCTTTTCTCTTCTTTAATAGAAATGATTTCCCAACTTATTAGTGAAAAGTAACTTATTTAAAATTTATTGTTTTAAAGAAAACTAGATGATATGTTCAACTTGCCACCCTAAAATCTAAGACCAGGGAGCATCAAGCTCATTCAATAAACACAACTAATAATTGAAAATACTGTATAATCCAGGTGTTTTGGGAACACCCAAACACTAAATAAGGGAAAGGATAATGATGAAGAAATAAAGTGATTGGAGAAGCGGAGGAAGAAGAAAAATCAAAATGTGGGAAACAAAAGGGGAAAGAAATGGGAAGAATACCAATAAAAGAAGATAAATGAAGGAGAAAAGAAAGACAAAAAACAGGGAAGAGGGATAGAGGGATGAGGGGGCCAGTGTGGAGTGGGGGTCACTATACCTAAGGCCAGACACCCTTTTGCTCCTTCCCCACCCACCATTCAAGTCTGGACCGCAACTGGTAGGTAATGCCAGAAGCTACAGCTCACAAATCTCTTAATGCTCTCACGTGCCCGGGATCGCCATAGACTTCCAGTTTTAAGTAGTGACTAAACATTCCTTTGTCATTAAAAATCTATTAAGTTACATTCCTTTATTCTTTTTTTATCTTCTTTTTTTTTAAGAGCGAAGTTCTGTCACCCAGGCTGGAATGCAGTGGCACGATTATAGCTCACCACAGCTGGTTGCCACCACACCCAGCTAATTTTTTATTTTCTGTAGAAATGAGGTCTCACTATGTTGCCCAGACTGGTCTTGAACTCCTGGACTCAAGCAATCCTCCCGTCTTGGCCCCCCAAAGTGCTAGGATTACAGGCGTGAGCCACCATGCCCACTCTTCTTCTTCTTCTTCATGATAGCCCTGACTCATTCAAAAGTCAAGACCATAATAGAAATGTAAGTTTAAAATGTTATATGCCCATTTATTCAAAATTAATATTTTTAGCCTCATTGGGTCTATAGTGCAATAATATAAGGACCTCAAAGTGCAATAATATAAGGACCCCCCAGAAGATGATGTAAATCACCTACGTGAAAAAAACCTTTGTGTCAGTGGTCCCCAACCTTGTTAGCACGTCACAATCACCTGGCCAGTCATGAAAACCTGGGGTGTCTGGGCACCTCAACTGAGAGTTGTCTGGATTGGGGTCTCAGTACCCGTTATTCTGTAAGCACTTCGGGTGATGGGAAGTTCAGCCAGTGCTGAGAATTGTGCCTTTTGGGCGATAGCAGTAGAGTGAGTGAATCATGGTTGCAGCACTTACTAGTGAGGGCCATTCATACACATATATAACTGGGATATCTATTATATAGCAAATTGAAAAGCTGCATATACAATAGATATGTAATATATTTGATATTGTACTTGATATTATATTTGGTGTCTGTTATATATACAGCAAATTGTGAAAATATATGATAGAAATATATATTATATCTAATATAATGTATATTAGACTCCCTGAAACATGTTATGAAAAGACTAGCTCCAAAAAATGAGAGGGCACTGGTCATGTGGAGCAGTTGTCCTGGTGGTGGCGTTGCAGGGACCTCATGTTGAATTGGTGTCTGCCTGACCATCATCTGAGCACACTGCCCATCATGCTGCCCCTGTGGCCTGCTGAATTGAGCACTAGGTCACCACTCAGAGTGTCCCTCCATTCTGACTCTCTGCTGCCTGGTATCTTGGCTCCAGACAAACCAAGCTGCACTTTCTCTTCTGGATTTTTTTCCAGCCATTCCTTTATTTGTTTGTTTGTTTATCTATCAGATAAAGAGTCTCACTCTGTCACCCAGGCTGGAGTACAGCGGTGTGGTCTTGGCTGACTGCAACTTCCGCCTCCTCTGTTCAGGCCATTCTCCTGCCTCAGCCTCCCAAGTAGCTGGGACTACAGGCATGTGTCACCACACTCGGCTAATTTTTGTGTTTTTAGCAGAGATGAGGTTTCACCATGTTGGCCAGGCTGGTCTCAAACTCGTGACCTCAGGCGATCCACCCACCTCGGCCTCCCAAAGTGCTGGGGTTACAAGCATGAGCCACCGCATCCAGCCCAGCCATTCCTTTAAACTAGACCAATCTAGAACTCTCTCCATAACCACACCCTTGTCATTGTCTATTGAAATTTTATCCATCTTTCAAGGTCTTCTTTCAAGAAGCAATCTTAATTCTCTTGCCAACAGATAATTCTTTTTGCTTTTGAAATCCCACCTCATAGCGTTTTATTCTCTTCTCTCTCTCTCTCTCACTCTCTTAGTTTTTCTGTTTTTTGTTTTATGGTCATCAATATTTGTATTATTTTATTTGTCTAATAAGCTGAGTGAAAGTTTAGGCCATCTTCTATATCTTTGGATCCTCTGTTGGACCTTCCTAGCCCAGTGTTTTGCACAGAAAGTGCTCAACAAATATTTATTCAATAGAATTGATATAACTTTTAAAAAGATATTGATGGGATATAAAACCCATTGGAATATGAAACTTAAATTTAAGTAGCTGTGATTCCCTACATAGAGACTTAGACCAAGATACAGCCATGAGAAGCTCAGATGGACTAGAGATGTGTGTGCATGTCTGGGGTACTTTAGGTGCATAGAAAGTGAATGAGTAGGTAACGTTCTAGCCAACCCTGACTTAATGACGGTAGCGCTTTCCTCTTCTGTGAAGCAACACAGCCACTTATTCATCTTAAGTCACTTCTCCTTATCTCTCTTTGATACACATGTCTTAATTTGTAACCCTGGGATTTATTATCTTTTGCTTCAAGAGACATACAAAGGATTTATGTCTGTGAACACGGTGCAGTTGCCCTTCTACCCACACACTGAAAAATGAATTAAAAATTTGCTAAGCTTGAGCTTATTCATTACAGTGTTTCTCTGGATAACAGGCCCACCCCATCCCTTCCTGCACCCTCCAAATATCTTTACTGTACAGTGAATAAAATGTAATTGTTCTCCTTAGGCTATATCATTCTTCTGCTCACAGTAACCAAGAGCATCCATTTAAAAGTAGAATCTGGCCTCTTGAGTTTACCAGTTAATTTAATCAGCTCTCTATAAATTACTTAAAAAAAAAAAAAAAAAAAAGCTTGGGGGAGAATGAAAGAAAAGAAAATCTATTTTAGAAACAAAAATGTATCTGTGCAGCTTTGTTTGCTCATGGAAGACAAAGGATCTTTCCAATAGGACGGAATGGCAGTTCCACTTATCTTGGCTGCACAGAAATTAGATCAGTAACATATTTTCTGTTGAAGAAGAAACCTTATCTTAGTGGCTCCATTTGAGAATCAATCATCTGCATTTCAGTCCTTCCCGTTCTCACAAGCAGGGAACATTATACAATTTGTATGTTTCAATTAGTTTGCCATAAAAAATGAGTAGCTCAAGGGCATTAGTTTATTACTGGTATCCAGCCATGTTTTCTTTTGCTAAATGACATTCTGAAAGCCTCCATTCTGAGCATAATCACCTTAGGGTACCCACAGAATGTGGCCCCAAATGATTGAATTACAGGTAGAAGTTCTCTTCCCAAAGCACAAGTGTTTTGCATTCACAGGATATTTTTTCCTTCGTAAACATTCCTGCAAGGACGTAAGTGCAGGTGAAGATTGTGTTCTGTCTTCTCCTTGCTGTCTTTTTGTCTGTTTACTCTGACTTTATAAAATGCAGTGTTTTGTCTTAGGACAAATTATCCTCAGTTTGCCAGCAAGTGAGTTTATAAATTATTTTATTCAAATGAGAAACATTTTCCCATAGAACCAATAGTAAAGGATGGTGAGTTTCCTGCTTACCCACAATGACTTATTTAACTCACAGTGAAACTCAGCTCTCTGGTTTTAATAGTTTCCTTTTATTTCTGAGAGCAAAGGAGCCTATGTTTCTAATAATTTGACATGTCTGGGACTGTCCCTAACATTTGACAGTTTTTTCCTCCTTGCCAGTGATAAGGAGATTCTTTCTTCCTCACTTCAGAGACAGCCTAATGTGTTGTATTTGGATGTAGGGATGTGTCAGTTATCTATTGCTATATGGCAAACCAATCCAAACTCAGTGGCTGAAAACAACAGTCATTTATTGGTTCATAGTTCTGTATGTTGGCAATTTGGGCAGGGCTTAGCTGGTGAGTTCTTCTGCTGGTTTCTCCTTTCTTGTGCAGTGACAGTTCATTGGCAACTTGATGGAGTTTTGTGGCCTAATGGTGTCTCCCTCCTATGGCTCATGGTTGGTTTCAGCTGTCAGCTCGGCCTTTCTCTACATGTGGTCCCTTATCCTCAAGGAGGCTAGCCTGGGCTTCTTGTCTCAGAGTGCCAAGAGGGTGAGCGTAGAAGCTGAAAAACCTCTTCAACTTTTGAGCCCTAGGCTCATAAGTTGCATATCACTTCTGCTTGATTTGTTGGTCAAAACAAGTTGCATGGCCAAACCCAGATTTGAGGGCTCTTCCTGATAAGAGGAGCAGCAAGGCTAAATTTCAAAGAGATACGGGATGTAAGGAATTATCACAGCAGCAGTCTATGTAAAAAGTCTGCTAGAGGACTGGTGGGGTGAGTGGTGAGAGGTGACAAGTGGTGAAAGGAGTGAGAGGGTGACTGATAACTTTGAGATTCAGAGGACCTGGATTCTAGTGTCACTCTACTGTTTCCCAGTGATGTGACCTTGGAAAAACTACTAACCTATCCAAGCTTTAGTTTGCTATCTCTTGAGACTAATTCCTCATCCACAGAGAACTTACTAACTCTCCTCCTTCACCTCCCCCATCCTGATTTGCAGCTTTCATGGTATTGGCATTCCCAGATTAAGGTACAAGTTGACCATCCCTAATCCAAAACTCCAAAATCTGAAATGCTCCAGTGGGCATTTCCTTTAAGCATCATGTTGGCACTCAAAATCTTTCAGATTTTGGAGCATTTTGGATAATGCAAATATTTTTAAAAAATGAAAAAGAGCCAGAACCGGAAACACTTCTGGTCCCAAGCATTTCAGGTAAGGGATACTCAACCTCTATTCCCATCCAAATAAGTGCCCAAGTTAGGGACCTGGGAACCATACACTCCCTTACTCTCATCTCACTCTTAGCCATTGGTTCCTGCTTTCCACCTTTAAACCAGTGCTTAAATACCTTACAGGTGCCAGACCTGGGCTTAACAGGTAAACAAGGCTGACATGGTTCCAAGAAACTTGCACTCCACTGGTAATATGAGAATCTCCAAGTTCTGTGAAGGAAACAAATGTTGTGAGAAGCAGTAAGGGCCCCAGGGACCCTGTTTTTGCCCACCGATATCCACAGCACCCTGCTGAATCCAGGCCACCATTATCCCTGGCTGGTCACAAGTGTCTCAGTCACATGGATTCTCTGTCCTTTATGGTTCACCCTTCACACTCACAATACCTGTAGGTATTGTTTTCGAGAAAAAAATAATTCCATACTTGAAAATCCCTGTGACCCAGAGGATTAAAATGTGAACACCTTAAGGTGGCATGAGAGGCCCTTCACTCTTGGCTATGGTGTAGCCCTTCCCACACACACCCAGGTACTCTTCACCCTGAGGAGCTACACTCCTCACAGGCCGTGGGATTGGTCATACACTGGCAAGAATCTGTGCCTTCCCTTTGGGAAAGTCTTTACTCTGAAATGCCTCTCTTTGATGCCTACCATCTCCCCTTCCACACTCCAACATTTCTATTTACTTTTGTATTTTAGAACTGTAGAACATGTAAGTGCTCAATAAATGTTGAATGAATGTTTGTGGTATTTAAAGGAAGGGTAGCTGAGTATGGTTGTGTCCACCAAAGAGTACCATGAGGAAGAAGAGGAGGTACATTTTGCTATGGAGTGGGCCCTAGGGATGGAATGAGGGGGCCTTCCTTGGCAAAACAGCAATAGAGTGGGAATAGGAATTCCTGTAGCCACATCATCCAGGAAGGAGAGTTGTGATGGAGAGGTGTTTTCTGAGGCTGAATACGTGCTTGCAGGAGCCAGCAGTTTGGAAAGGACTGGGACTGTTTTTGCTGTACAGTGAGAAGTAATATATACCTGCTAACTTGGAGGAATTAGTAGGAAGCTCTAAGAACAGAAAAACAGACAAAGACACACCAGCTAAACCTCCAAATATATCAGACTCAATACATAGTAAAGATGTTTTGAAAATAGTTTTAACCGTAAAACTATTAACTCCATACTATTTAATTAAATTTTCTTTTCCATTTATACGTATGACTGAAATTGCCTAGAAAAATACCTTTGATTCAGAACTCAAAATGTTTTATCATAGCTTTTGTTGTAGTTTAACATTAATAAAAATGTAGTTTTTATTAATAAAAAACTGCATTAATAACAATTACGGTTTTATTCTATTGTGTTGAATACCCAAGTTATTTCTTAGCTAGATTTTTAACATTCACTAGGTTCCTTTTACTCATGCCATTGTTTCTATCTTTATCGACCTCCATTAGTGCTAAGAATTAACTTAGATCTACTTTCTATGAATAGAGGTCTGTTTTGACACTTAATTGATTGTAGAAATCAATGGCCCTAAAATAGTTTACAAAACAATTTCATACCCATAAGCTCATGGAATCCTCACAACAAATTCAGAAATATGACAAAACACAGTTTACTCATTTATAATACAATCTTAATAATGGCACCGTACACAAGACATCCAACTTGGGAAGTGATAAATGAAAGTATCCCTGTTTGCAGATGACATGATCTTATATGTGGAAAACCATAAAGACTCCACCAAAAAATGGTTAGAACTAATGAGCAAATTCAGCAAAGCTGCATGATACAAAACCAACATGCAAACATTAGTTGCATTGCTATACATGAACAATTAACAATCTGAAAGTGAAATTAAGAAAACAATACCACTTATAATACTATCAGAAGGAAATAAGGATACCTAAGGATAAACTTAAGGCTCCTTAAGGATAGAATACTTAAGGATAAACTTAACCAAAGAGGCAAAAGACTTGTACATTGAAAACTGCAGACACTGCTGAAAGAAATTAAAGATACAAGTAAATGGAAGGACATCTCATACCATGGATTAGAAGACAATATTGTTAAAATGTTTATACTACTCAAAGTGATCTAGAGATTCAATGCAATACCTATCAAAATCCCAGTGGGATTTTTTATTTTGCAGAAGTAGAAAAAAAATTCTAAAATTGATGTGGGGGTCTCAATGGATCCTGAATAGCCAAAACAATCTTTAAAAAGAAGAACAAAGTTGGAGGCTTCATACTTCCTGATTTCAAACATATTACTAAGTTTCAGTAATCAAAACAGTATGTTACTGGCATAAAGATAGACATATGGACCTATGAAACAGAATGGAGAGCCAAGAAACAAACCTTCGTGTATACAGTCCAATGATCTTCAATGAACTCATCAAGACTACATAATGAGAAAATGACAGTCTCCTCAATAAATGGGAAAACTGAATATTTACATATCAGTGAATAAAGCTGGATCCTTGCCTTATGCTACATATAAAAATAACAGAATGGATAAAATATCTGAATGTAAGACTTGAAAACTATAAAATTTCTAGAAGGAAATGGGAGAAAACCTTAATGAATGACATTGGATTTGCAAAAATTTATTTGATATGACATGAAAAACACAGGCAGCAAAAGCAAAAATAGACAAATGGGACTACATCAAACTTAAAAATTTTTGCATAGCAAAGGAAACAGTCAAGAGTGAAAAAGCAACCTATGCAATGGAAGAAAATATATGCAAACCATACATCAGATAAATGGTTAATATCTAGAATATATAAGAACTTCTACAACTTAACAACAACAACACAAACGAATTGCCTGATTTAAAACCATGGGCAAAAGACTTGAATAGATATTTCTTCAAAGAAGATACACAAATGCCCAAGAAGCATATGAAAAGATGCTTGGTATCACTAATCATCAGGAAAATGCAAATAAAAACCACAATGAGATATTACCTCATACTCATAGGGATGGTCATTATCAAAAACAAACAAACAACAAAATAAGAAGTCTTGGCATTGATGTGGAGAAATTGGAACACTTGTGTGTTGTTGATGGGAATATAAAACAGTGCAGCTGCTACGGAAAACAGAGTGGAGGTTCCTAAAAGATTATACATAGAATTGTCATATGATCCAGCAATTCTACTTCTTAGTATACCTCTAAAAGGATTAAAGCCAAGAGTTCAAAGAGATTTGTACCTCAAGTTCATTGTTGTGTTAGTCACACTAGCCTAGAGGTGAAAGCAACCTAAATGTCCATTGATGATGAGTGAAAGCATGAAGAAAATGTGGTATATACATGGAGTAGAATATTATTCAGGCTTAAAAAAGAAGGAAATCTTGTTATGTGTGAGCCTTGAGGTCATTATGCTAAGTGAAATAAGCCAATCACAAAAAGACCAGTTCGGCTTGATTCCAATTCTATGAGGATTCCAAAGAAGTCAAACTCATAGACACAGAAAGTAGAATGATGATTGTCAGTGGCTCGGGAGAGGGGGAAATGGGGAGGTTGTTGCTTAATTGGTATAAAATTTCGGTTTTGCAAGATGAAAAAGACCTGGAGACCCATTATACAACAATGTACATAGAGAAAACACTAATGTGTTACCTCTTAACATATTAAGAAGTGATTTGTTATCCCTTAAAAATAGTTAAGATGGTACATTTATGTTGTTTTTTTAACCACAATTAAAAAACATGCTACCTCATGGGGATATCATAGGATTACAGAGATAATGTATATAAAGCACTTGACTCATTATATGCACTTCCACAGTAGCTATTATTATTGCTACAAATTAATCAACCCAAGCCTAAGGATAAGTGACTTGCTCAAGGTTCCACAACTACTAAATGGCAGCACTGGACCATCAAGTCAGGTTTTCTCACTCTAGAGCTCATAGATTTTCTACTGTTCCTTGCTTCCTGAAACTGAAACTTTCTTCCATATGGTAAAAATTTACACCCTGGAATCCCCAACCAATATTTCAAAATCACTAGTCTGTTTCTTACTAAGCATACACATAAAATAGATGTTCTACTTTTAAGGCTATGCTGTTTTTCTAATGTAAACTTTTTTATCACTCACTTTACCTTTTGGGGGATATATATTAATTTTCCCCAAATCTTTCACTTTATTTGAGCCCATCCTTATTCCAATCTCTTGGGCAGCCCTTCTTAGTCCATTACAGTGCCTTAGGACAAGCAGATCTTTAGGTTTTAACTATTAAATAAATCTTTAGTCTTGAAATCTGGCTTTGCCATTGAAACTAGCCAGGGAGTTGGACCAACAAAGAAAAATCCCAAGGGAGAGAGGATTATGTCTGTTGTGTTCAATGTTGAATTCTCAGGGCTTTATGTGGTGCTATATTAATGGATGAGTAAGTACAAGTGCTATCTAAAAGACAGTCTTAGATTATCTGAGCTGGAAAGTAATCCAAGGTCAGCCATAACTACTCAGTGGAAGAGCTAGTCTCAAAACATATTTCTACTTAATACTACCCCACTCATAAGTGCTACTGATCAGTTACTCTGTGTGGTTTACATAAGATGTGTTCTTCAAAGACATAGTTTTGTCTGTCTCTTTTTATGAAGACACTAATTAAACATTTCTTTAGACAGTGATGAAACAGTTCTTTGAATCTAACATACTCTTGGTTTTTGTCACCAGGTAAAATGTTTCATTTCATTATAAGCCATAAAAACTCTTTTCAACCCAGTTGGTATAGTTTAAAAGCAAAAATCATTTCAAAGGAAATAGGGTGTTTCTAAGAGCATCAGTAGAGATTGTGTTAAGCTTTTCCTTAAAATTTTTTGACAAGTGTAGTCAAGTGGGTGTAGGGGATGGTGGTGAGGGGGGAGATGGGAAGTTTTTAATCAAGGGATCACACTGGTAAGTGCTGTGATCCAGAAATGTCTTTTCTAGCACCAAAGTTAGGATTAGCTGGAGAAGCAAGATGCTGGAGGCAGGAAGACCAGAAAAATAGTTCATTGCAATAGTTCATGTGGGAAGTGAGGCTACTGCAAAACAGGTCAATGGCAGAAACCAAAAGGAGGAATAAGATGTTACAAATTGAGGCTTGTTTATGTTCTGGAAGGCAGGGCCCAAGTCTTAAATCTGCAGTACTAACACAATGCCTTCTTGCTGGCAACGACTCAATCTATAGAAGTTTTATGAATTTATGAACCAATTGAAAGTGAGGCCAAAGAAAAACAGGGATTACAACATGACTTCATTATTTAACTTTTTTTCCTAGTTAGCTGAGAGTGGTGACTCCTTTAAGAAGTTAGAAGTCTGGAACTGGAACTTTGAAAGAGGACAAGAGTGAAGTTCCAGGAGAGGTGCAGAGTGCAGAAAGAGATTAGGATATGACTAGGAGAAAGCTGAATTCCTTGACATGGATGAGATTGTAGAGGGCTGGTTTAAGAAGAAAAGAGAAAAAGTTAATGTGTAGATCTTTGGGGAAAGCATGTATATATAAGAAAAGGAAGAAAGAAGAAAATTGAGCAGTGAAAACCAAAGGTAATTCCATAAGGGTATATATCCAAGGGAAGAAGGAATTTCAGGAAGGAATCAGTGGTCAAAAAGTATCAAACTCTGAAAAAAAGACTGAAATTTTTAGGAGAAAGGAATTTATACCAATCTCAGAAGATGGCCGTAATTTAATTTCTAAAAGTAATAACATTCAGTAACGCAACAACATTGGGGAAAGCTATTGAGTAGCTGTTGTGAGCCAGAGTGGTTGTAATGCACTGTCCTCACTGTCCTCAAGGGATTGAGGACCAATTGATTCCTGCTGTCACCTCAAGGTCAAGCACTGAAACCATTCCAGTATCAGAGGATTCAAGAGGATAAATTGCTCTTCTCCTGTATCCACATAGATGCACTTTCCTGACTGGCTTCCTTATGCTCAGCATTAGACCACCATATTGCTAAGGAAACAGGGGATGCCAAGGAAGATCGTTGCTGAAAGCTTCTGATTTAGCACTCCAAAGTTTGGAAGTCTCTGCATATGTACAGAGGCTTAAGGGGATTAACCAGGATAAAAAACTGAGGTCTGCTATTCAGCACAGGAGATTTTCCTCAAAATCTCTAACACTCACACAGCCATGCATTTCCACTGAACCCAGGGGCCTTCTTGCACCTCGTCCTTCCTTATTCCTCTCCACAGAAACACTAACAAGGTGTATGAGGAGAGTCCTGCTTGCCGCCAAGTCAGAAGAGAATACAAATCAGATTCCTGCAAAAGATTTTGGATCATGCCTTACTGGCCAGCCATAAATTTTGTCTTCTGAAAGGACTGATATGATTCATTCTCAGCAATCTGAAGCATTCAATAATAGAGTGATTCAGTCTTCAAAAATCAAAAGGCACTTCGGGTTCCCCAAAATGCCAAAGAGAAAGCACAAATTACTCACACTTTGTAATGAAAACAGTACGTTTTCATCATTTTAAGAGGCTGGAATGAGGTTTAAGACAGCAAAATATATGCATTATGTATTTATGTAAACTGATTTGGGGGTGGTTTTTTTTTTGCCCCCAGTTAGGTCATTTCTGTACTTTCTCATTCAAACTGTGAGATTAGCCTGATGTTAATTTACCAACGGAACATCCACCCTCCCAAGCACACCTACTGCTCTTAGGACATGAGCTGCTAATGCAATGTTTCTTAAACGTGCGCATGCATTAGAATCACCTGGAGGCCTGTCCAAAGCACAGATCACTGTGCCCCACCCACAGAATTTCTGATTCAGGAAGTCTGGAGTGGACCCAAGAATTTGCATCTGGAGCAAGTTCTCATGTCAGAGGTTTCCAGACTTCCTTGGCTCCTGGTGTCCTCAAGGCCTCAGTAGTTTTTGCACAGTGTCCTTCAACAGGGCCACCAGACTTTTCTGATAACTCTGTTTCTAGGCCAAAAGAAATACCTCACAGTTGCATTTATTAAGTACATAGACTGAAACAGCTGAACAAGTATTTATGTCCTAACAACTTAGCAGCTATTTTTAAAAACACCCTTAAATTGAAAGAAAAATAATATTTTATTTCAATAATAACCACAATTACTTAATAATGAGATGTCTGCACTGGCTGGACACTGCACAGTTTCTCGAACCTGGGAATCAGACGGGCTATTGCCAGCCTTACTTTCTGTTCATATTGATTTTCACATAGCACCTGCTTTTTATCACAGCATCTGCCAAAACTCCAGCTAGATATGGACTCATGGAAAGGAATGTTGTTGACAGAATCTCACGTTGAAAGCGTGAACTACTTTGGACTAGTAGTTTGCTGAATGTCTGACAGAAGTCCCGTGTTGCCTGTGAGTCTCTCACGAATTTAAAAAATATCCCAAGGCTCCTGTGTGAGTTTGCTACAGCGCCCCAGAGTGCACATTTTGGGAACTGGCGACTCAGGCTTTCCTGATGCTAGTTTGAAGATGCCACTTTGAAAACCACTGTACTAGTGGCTTCAAGAGACCAGAGAAAGGAGTTCTCTGAACATTTTTACATTTTCTGTGATATTACGTAAGATCCTGAAAATATTGAAAAGGAAGAAATGCAGATAAATACATACAAATTCAGCACTAATGACTTTTTATTTCTATAGCAGAAGAACCACATATGGAAGAAATCAGAGAAGGAATAAAGATATCAAAAGGAGTTGTATGCTATCGTTGTTATGAATAATTTACAAAGCAATTTTTATAACCTTTTAAAGTCATAACTAATTAAACCTGGCAATCCCAGTGAGCCAGGTAACAATTGTTTTCCATGCTTTACACACAGGAAACTGATATATAAGATTAGGTGACTTGCCTCAGGCCAAAGAGAGGTAGATGTGTTGGAGGCAGAATGCTAAAATCACAGTTTTTTTACTTTCATCAAAAAAAGTTATAAGAAACGGGACTATCATTTCATATCATTAAAAAAAGTCCCTCAAACTTCATAGTTAATTTTCACAAAAATCATGTAAGGTGACTGAACATCAAGTAGCACCATTTTATTAATGAGAACTCCATGGCCAGTTGTGGCCTTGTGCAAGGGGAATGTCAGTGAAGCATTTGAGAGAGCCCGTGAGTGGAAGAGAGAAGGTGGCATGATGAGTGTGAAGACAAGAGTACAGGGAGAGGAAGGCTGGTTTTTACCTTTGAAAATAGCTGGGACTCTGTTCCTGTATCCTCAGGAGCATTTTCTCAAAAGACCAAAATTCAAAGCCACTTGAGGTCAAAGGGGCAGAAAACTCAGCTTATGACCAGAGAAGCAAGTACCAGTCAGTAGTTCTCCATCTCGAGGGGTGGAGGTTCTGCATCTGTTTGATGAAATCATTACTTCGTTGGGGGCTGGAACCAAGAGGTTCAAGAGAGTCTATTCAGACACAGCCAGCCTAGCATATTTTTCTATTTGTACACATGCTTATAAGCCACATATGTACACAAATACGGTCATATATATCTTTGGCTCATCTGCAGTACCTGGGACAGTGAGGGCCTGGTGCATTTGATGCAGGATTTTTCTTGGCCCTTTCAATGGACTCATAGAAGGAGCACCCCACCTATTCAGTCTGCCATGCTCAACCCCTTGCAGGAGGGAGCACGTGAGCAAGCAAGTGCAGGATCCGGCTGGCTGCTCTGGCTGCTGACACAGGAGCAGCTTCTGTGCAGGGCCTGCATCCAGACCAGGCATGTCACCTTGAGGGGAATGCAGCAACACCCAGGTAAGGATGACTGCAACCCCAAAGCCCCAGAGGGGGTGTTACAATGCTCCTTTAGTTCTGCCATCTGCAGACTTGTGTCAACAGCTCAGTTGGCCCCTTGCCTCATCGTGTGGGGTGGCTGCTCCACCAGCAAGGGCAAAGGGCTGCTGTGACAGCCTTTCTGAGTACCCGCACTTGATGGGTCCTGAGCTCTCATCCAGCATCCAAGACGAATGAGATCACATAGACAATTGAAGGATGGTGAAGGCAGAGAATTTTATTGAGTGATGAAAATGGCTCTCAGTGGAGAGGGGAGCTGGAGAGGGGATGGAAAGGGCAGGTCATCTTCCCTGAAGTCAGGTTGTCTCTTCCCTGCAGTCAGGCTGTCATCTCCTCTAATGACTGAGTCTGGGGTCTTTATAAGCACAGGATGGGGTGTGCACGCTGATTGGTTTGTGAGTATGCAAGAAAGGTTAAAGCAAAGATACAACTCAAATGTGGGCCTGACAGAATAGAAAACCAATTAGGAAAGGGTAGGTATATGGAAAATAGATGAAGGGTGAGGATCCATCAGAGGAAAGCACACCAAAGAGGAAGACAAGCTCTCAATCCAATCCTAGGATTTAACCTGTAGCTTGACTTTCAGGCTTTAAACTCTCTTTGGCTTGGAGGTGGGGTTTCACTGGGTACCTCCCCTATATGCTGAGGTATTTGGCTGCCTCCTGACGCTATCACATTGAGCAGTGCTTGATATGTTACTAAAATGTCAGGAGTTTGGTCTAGGTCTTGCTGCTCTCAGCACAGAATGTCAGTCACTGAGATAACAAGTATTGCCAGAGAAGGAGGCTTTAATCAGGTGCTGCAGCAAAGCAGAATGGGAGACTTAGTCTCAAATCCATCTCAACAATGGACTAAAATTAGGAAGTTTATGCAGGAAAACAGGGAACTAGGAAGAACAAGGAAGCAATCATGATGGATGAGGGGGTCTTATGTCTCATCGTCTGGATGTAGTGATTGAGTGAGTTTCATTCCCCTGCCTGAGGGTTGATTTGCTGAGGAAGGCACTCAGAACAGACAAATGTAAGTTTCTAGTTTTAATTCAAAGGGTCAATTTCTATGTTTATTGAAAAACCTGCAAATATCATTTCTTTGGGACAATTGAGCTGGTTTCAGATATACATCGTCAAAGTTTTTGGAGCATGATTGCAAGATTCTGGAGGAAAAGAGAAGAGATGAGAGATTATAAATTGAGTTACTGTGTTTTCACTTGTCCTGGAATCTATAAGATTTAACACACTAACCAGTGATCTGGATGACTAAACAGAGTACAGTAGTCCCTCTGCATCTGAGGGTTCTTCCCCACTTGTGAGTCAACAAATCCCAGATAAAAATATTTGAAAAAAAAATTAAAAATAAAAGAATAACAGTACAATAAAAATATAAAATTTAAAGTACAATACAAGAACCATTTACATAGCATATTTGTTTAGTTTTGGAGACAGAGTCTTGCTCTGTCACCCAGGCCAGAGTGCAGTGGTGTGATCTTGGCTCACTGCAACCTCCACTTCCCAGGTTCAAGTGATCCTCCTGCCTCAGCCCCTCGAGTAGCTGGGATTACAGGCACACGCCACCATGCTTGGCTACTTTTTGTATTTTTAGTAGAGACGGGGTTTTTCCATGTTGGCCAGGCTGGTCTCGAGCTCCTGACCTCAGGCAATCCATCCGTCTTGGCCTCCCAACGTGCTTGGATTACAGGCATGAGCCACCATGCCCGGCCTTTTTACATAGCATTTACATTACGGTAGGTATTATATGTTATCTAAGGATGATTTAAAATATATGGGGGATGTACTGGGTTACAAGCAAATACTATGCCATTTTATATCAGGGACTTGAGCATCTACAGATTTTAGTATGGGTGAGGGGGGCCTGGAACCAATCCCCTGTGGATACTAAGGGATGACTATGTACTAAAATGACACTGAATCATGAAGCTGTTAAAATCTTTAAAGTGTCAGGTAAACCTCAGTCATCTGGAAAAGCTATGGGAATGCCCCGGGCCTGCAGTCAGAAAGAGAGTCTGCAGTTTGCACTCCAGCTTTCTCCTGCTGGCCATGTGACCAAGGCCATTCTTTAACAGTCAGTTTTCTAAGACGTAGGTCTAAATAGAGGTCCAAAGGGAGGTGGTAAATGTGAACGTATGCCACAAGTTTTTATTATGTTCCCTTCAACTCAAGATGATGCGCCCGGCCCAGACCACAACTCCCCCAAATCTGCCCCTCCTGTGGTCTCTCATTCATAATGTAGGGTTCTCTAATGCCCTAGCCTGCAAGGCAGTGAGGCCGGCCTGAGTAAGCCCTCATGTGTGTTAGAGGAGTCCCAGGATTACAAAGCACCAGAGCTCATACCCTGTCTATAAAGAGAGCCACTCAGCCACCACCCGTGTGCCAGGCCTGAGCCTCATCTCCCTGGTGCCTTGTGCAATGTGTGGCACGGTGAGAACCTGGCCCTGCTGTCCTGAAAATCTTCATCCTGTCCAGGGCCTTATGTACCAGTCTCTGCCGAGTCAGCAGCCTGAGGGCTGATCAACCCCTCATCTCCACTCCCAGCCCATTGTCTTCACTGTGTCTCACCCTTGAGATAAATTCGAAGTTATAACTGTCCTTTATCACTAGGCCTGCCAACTGAGGAGTGTCCTGAGATGCAGGACTTGAAGTTTTAAAACTGGGATGGTAGGTCATCCTATATATGGCCCAACTTAAACTCTATCTCCTTCTAAGCTAGTGTCCCAATCTCTCCAGTTGGAAGTAAGTGTTATTTTCTCTCTTCTTTATATGCCCATAGCATTCTGACTATGCTCATATCTTGGCACTTTGCAGGTATTACAGTTCTTTCCCAAGTGTTTCTGCTTCTTTCACCAGGTTCTTAGCATCTTGCAGTTATGGTTCTTCCATCCTCCTCAGTGCCTCGCTGGCACTTTGCACATCAGGGGTACTTAAGAGTACTTTGTGTACGTTGAACAAATTAATCATTCAAACATAAAATGAGTAAAGACCGACCTTACGCGTCATAATGGACTAAGTAAACAGTGTTTTAGAAGAGATAATGTGATTCTCAGATGAATCAACATGAGGATAACAGGAAATAGGCTAAGATTTCAGCAAAAGAGAATTCTTGTGCATCAGAAAGCAGCCCTTGACCGGAAAGGGTGATGAAAAAAAGTGGATATAGCTTACAAAAGAAGATTACAAAAGCTCCACTCTCAAAATCGTTCAACAGTGTCCCATCATTCATGGATGTTTGTTTAAAATGAAGATTTTTCTGAAATAAAGGGCTGGGCAAAGTAATGTTGGAGGTGGTGTTCAGGCAGGCCGCCTCCAGGAAACGCAGGGCACCAGGATGAGTATTCTCCCTATTTCTACCAGAGCAGCCACACCTCTTCTTCTTTCTAACCAAGGTAAGGTGTGCATGTACTGGCTTTTTCCTGTCCGAGTTGTGACTGTTTGGGTTTAGAAGTCAAGAGCGTGACAGTAAAGCTAACTAGCCGCAGATGATGATCTTACGTTGTAGGTGAATACTTTTCCAATACGGGATTTATCTGGGGACCTAAGGCTCAGTGAATTACCATTTGCCATGGTCTTCACTGGAGAACGATGGCTCCAATCTCCTTCCCCATGTGAACTGACCATCTGCTCCCAATAATTGCAAATTCACTTCCAGGCCTCATAAAGTCTCCCTGTGTTCTTGCTTGTCTTTGAAATGCCTCAGGCAACTGTTCTTCTGTCCAGTGGAGCAGCCACAACAGCTGTGGGATTCACTAGGGTTTGTCTCTGCTCCATTTTTGGCAGCAGGCAACCACCACTAAGCCACTCTCCAAAAAAGCCTGCAAATTGTAAACCCATTTAAGGTTTAACTCCTGGGGGACAACAAAGAGAACTGCCTTTGAATGTGAGCTCTGTGTGCCTCACTGAGGCTTCTGGCACAGGGGCTTGTCCTCAGGGCCAGGGTGATGCGTAGGGAAAGTTACAAGCTTCTGAGGGAGTATTTTCACAGGTTTTCCAAACAAAGAGTTCTTTCTTCCAATCCCATACAACTCTCTTCTGATTGCCAATTAACCAAAGCTAGTGAAAAACAGGCCGTTTCTGTAAATAGACTAGAAGTAGTGTGTGCGTGTGGCGTGTGTGCACACGTGTACTCGCGTGTCCGTGCCTGGCACGGGTGATGTGACTTTTAATATTTTTCGTTTTTGTTTGTGTTTGTTCAAGCAGGCCATGCAATGAATGAAAGTCTGTTTTGAGTTCGACAAGAGATAAAGGGATGTTACAGGGCATCTTGTCCTGCTGGTAATTTTTCCAGTACTCACGCAGTCTTGCAGTTGTCCTGGCAACTTGAGTATGTTAAGTGTTTTGCTTTAAGTTGCCCTCTGTCCTCTTAAGTTGAGAGTTTCCACCGTCTTCACCATAGGGTCTGTTTCGGTCTGTGTCATCTCACTGTCCTGACCATAGCTCACCTGTCTTCCCCTGTTTACTTCCATGGAGTCACTATTTAGGAAGTCCCTTCTCAGCCCATCTGCCTTAAATCACCGCATTGTTTATTTTCCCACCAAGGAGGCTTCCCTCTGTTGGTTGCCTGTCTTTTAGATTGAGTATGCATGTGAAGATCTAGAAGCCCCTTTCCTTAGAAGCCCATACAGGCTGCTGGCAATTTTTATTCAGGCTGCTTCACCACTTGGTGCAGTCTTCCACCTAGTCAAAGCCTGCCAGAGTCTGATGGCCTTTTGGAGTGGTTGCTGAAGTCTTCAAAACCCTACTTCTTTTAACTTTGCTTTTGTGGTTGCATATGAGTAGTTTCATAAGTTTTGCAATTTGGTATCTTGGAGTTTTGAAACAGTGGTGCATTTTGATTATTTTATCCACAATTATGATGCTTACTGTGAGGTTACATACCAATTAGATCGTTGTCTTACTAGTGTCTCATCAATATTTCTTACTTGTTTTAATTCTGGCCTTTTTGGTTATCAGACACTATGTGATGGGGGAAAAAAGCTCTTCACAGGCCTCTAGTGGACATGTAGTGGAACTGCAGAAATCTTGTTTTCGAGTGCGGTGTGGCCCATGTCCAAATGAGCAATCACAAACATGTTATTCATTTAGTATTTAATTTAAAGATAAATAGTATGCATGGAAGCAAGGAAGATAGGGATACTGGTGAAATCAAACTTGATTGACTAACTACAGCATATGACCAGGTTGTCCACCGTTGCCTGTTGTCCTCTGAACTGAGTTTCTTTGACTAAGGAGTCCACGCAGTCTCTGTTTTATAACAGGAGCTCAATTTCAACTTCCAGAGAAGAAATTGTAAATGAACTGTACTCTTAATTCATTTTTATCAATAATTTTTATGAAGAATGTCTGATATTTTAATAGATTCATAGTTTAAATAAGAAACAATCAGTTTAAATGTTTCTTCTCAAAAGAGTTGAAAATAATATGTCTCTGTAAAGAAATACATGAGGGAGTAATGTGGCCCAGAGGCAACCTCAGCCTTCGCCGGAGGCTGCAATCCACCAGAATCCACTGGGGCTCCCTCCCAGCCGTCAGCGGTTTTCCATGAGCACTCCATGTGCTCTTCATGCTTCTGTGCTGTGCTTTTATGTTGCCTTTGCCTGAAATAACTCCTCCCTTCCACCACTTCCCCACCTGGCAAAATTCTTCATATCCTTGCAAATCCGAATCAAATGTTCTGTTTTCTTTGCATCTCCTTTCCCCCACCACACAACAGTTAAAAACTGCTCTGCGTTGTTTTGTTTTACTATCGCACATTCAATCTATCATTATGTTCATTTGTAAAGGGCCTGTCTCTTTCTGCTGATGGGCTTTGAGCTTGTCATATGTTGTTAGGATGGTGTTGTGCTTCGCAATATTCTCATCATCGCTTTATCCTCAGTAGCTAACACAGCTCCTGGGGTCTCGTAGGGACTTTTTCAATTAACTGATACTCCTTATGTTGCTTGTCCTAGGAAAAAATGAGAGTGAGGGAAGTGTGCCTCATTTTGTCTTTGATATCTAGGTTTGCATCCAGCATCTTGCCTCCCTATTGTTCCCCCTCCATAGTCATGTCCAGGTTAAAGTGGTCCTAATACCCTAAATTACCTTTTTCAGGATATATGGACTATAAATCTTATCTCAAATTTAAAATGAAATGTTTTGCCCTAGTGTTAAACAAGAACAGGAGTTTCAAGCAGTTAGGCTGGTGAGAGAGTTGTTTGGGGGAATGGAATGCCTAGCTCTAAATATAGAGTAATGGCTGTCTCTTTTCCCTAAGAATTGGACCAGCTTCACTCTTTGTAGAGGGAGCTTCCATGCCTCCTTTTAGATTTAACTTACAAGTATTTTCAAGGTATTGACATGGAAAGTAGTTCTGGAACAAATTAGCTATCCGTTGAAATTCACAGAGGGTTGAACTACCTGGGATCGTATTTTAGCTATCTATGAGGACAGCGAGATTCTGATGAGTCTGTCACTGCCAGCAGACCTCGAACTAAGATAGAAAAGACTAAAGATGGAACTTTCAAGGGAATGGCTTTATGGCTAGAGATCTGATGTTACTTCACATTAGAGGGCTGAGCAAAGCTTGCAGGTTGTAGATGAGAGCAATTCAAAGCAACTGATCACTGAGGCATTTTGTAACGGCCATTTAAAGGTTAGGAATGAAGCTTGATTTGCTGAAAACACTCAGTTTGGTTTTGCTTTGTTTTCTTTGAGGCAGAGGTTCTTAGTCTGGTGACTTCTCTGCAAAACTTCAGAAATTATATAAGAACAAATGAATATACATATGCCATATGTTTAATGGAGAGAAATTTGTTAAGATCCCTAAAAATTTTTAAAAACAGTTAAGAAGTATTGTTTTAAGAGAAAGGTAGATGTTTTATAGTATGAATCAAGTTACTAGACTTTTACCTAAACATTGCTTGGACTAGCCTGAATATTACATTTTCATATATTGTCCAATTGCCTGCTTATGAAATGTTCTTATCTGAATAATAGAACTAGATTTGAGGCCGGGCACGATGGCCCACACCTGTAATCCCAGCACTTTGGGAGGTCAAGGTGGACAGATCACCTGAGGTCAGGAGTTCAAGACCAGCCTGGCCAACATGGTGAAACCCTCTCTTTACTAAAAATAAAAAAATTAGCCAGGCATGGTGGTGTGTGCCTATAATCCCAGCTACTTGGGAGGCCGAGGCAGGAGAATCGCTTGAACCCAGGAGTCGGAGGTTGCAGTGAGCCGATAGTGTGCCACTGTACTCCAACCTGGGCAACAAAATGAGATTCATCTTAAAAATAAAAAAAAAAAAGGAACTACATTTGAAAGCTATTTTTCAAATATCCTAACACTTATAGCAATAGCTGGCAGTAGACTTTTACTAAAGACTTCCTGTACTTTTATGAGGCAAAAATGAAGGAATTGGAATAATTTGTTGGGGCAAAAGAACAACTTATTTATAAAAGAATGAAAGAGCACAAATAAAGTTTGTCTCTAACAAGAAGCTGCCTGGAGCTTGCATTAGTTTGCTCAGGCTGCCATAACAAAATGCCATAGACTGAATGGCTTAAACAGCAGATATTTGTTTTCTCACAGTTCTGGAGGATGGAAGTCTGATATCAGCATGCCAGCATGGTTGGGTTCTGGTGAGGGCTCTCTCCCTGGCTTGCAGATGGCCACCTTCTTACTCTGTCTTCACATGGTGGAGGGAGGGCAAGCTCTCTGGTGTCTCTTCTTATAAGGGCTTAATTAACCCCATCATGAGGGCCCTACCTCAGCTAACCCTAAGTACCTCCAAAAGATCCCATCTTTAAGGATGCAGTCACACTGAGGATTAAGGCTTTAGCATATGAATTTGGTGGGGAGACACACTTCAGTCCATATCAGAGCTTAACCCATTTTGTGCAAGTGTTACTTCAGTTATGTAGTTTTCTAAATTTGTAATTAAATGTTACCACTAGAAGAAAATCACATATTAATATGAAGAGTTTTTTTAATTAAGAAAAGATTTAAAGAACACAAGGCAGTATTTTATAAAACATAAAAAAAAAATCAAAGATAATTGTGCCAAGGAAATGAGAAAGCTAGGTGTTTCATACCTCTACATTGATGATACAGTGTTACTTCGCTTACCCAAAATTCAGCTCTGTGGTAGCATGAACTATACAGAAAAGACCTAAAAACAAGCAGCATAAATATTATGTACCAAAGCTCTTCTGTTTTATTCGTAGGACAGTTCCTGACATCTTTACAACTTGGTTTATTTACTCTTATTTTACACATAGTTCTAACAAGCTTTGTTTCCAGGACTTTAGAGAATGAAAAAGTAAAAGTTAGAAGGAAGAGGAGGACTGCAGATGTACAGATGGCAGACAGAAATGGTGACTGACTAGTTGATAGCAATGGAGGAGAAGAAAATAACCATAAAAAACCAATCTGGCTCAAAGACCCTGCACAGCTGCCTGAGGTCAGGAATGGCTCTATTTCCCATGTATTTCCCAGTTTCTGGCATAGAATTTGGTATATGTTTGTTGAATGAATGAATGTTTTATTTGGTACCAAGGACATCACAGCATAGTGTCTGATATTCATAATGTTTATCTTCAGTGATTAAGAATATATTAAATTATGTATGTATTATTCTGTTTAGAAAGAAATGTATCTATTTTTAAAATATCATAATCCAAAAAAGTTATTGTCTTTAAGTTCAGATACTCTAATGTTAAATTTGTAGGTACACACACACACAAAACTCTGTTATCCTGACATATCCCATTCCTGAAATATTCAGACTTTACTGTCATTTGTTCCTGAAAAGAATGGAATGACGTAGGCAACTGTCCAGCTGCTGAATCAAAGGTCAGGTGAGCCATGTATCTACACAGTGGAGAAGACTTGGTTATGCTTAGAAAAGCATGGTTTTGAGAGGAAAATGTACAAAGATGGTGATGTTTTACATCTCATATGTGTTCTAGTCAATATTGCTGATGTTGTTTTCTGAAGGAACAGAGACCCATTCAAACTGGCTAAAGTATTAATGGTGGATGTAGTAGTCAATTAGCTATTGACAAAATATTCTAATGTAACTCTTTCTTTTGTCGTTTTTTATATTTTTTTTATTATACTTTAAGGTCTAGGGTACATGTGCACAACGTGCAGGTTTGTTACATATGTATGCATGTGCCATGTTGGTGTGCTGCACCCATTAACCCGTCATTTACATTAGATATATCTCCTAATGCTATCCCTCCCCCGCCCCCCACAATAGGACCTGGTGTGTGATGATCCCCTTCCTGTGTCCAAGCGTTCTCATTGTTCAGTTCCCACCTATGAGTGAAAACATGCGGTGTTAGGTTTTTTGTCCTTGTGATAGTTTGCTGAGAATGATGGTTTCTAGCTGCATCCATGTCCCTACAAAGGACACGAACTCATCCTTTCTATGGCTGCATAGTATTCCATGGTGTATATGTGCCGCATTTTCTTAATCCAGTCTATCGTTGTTGGAGATTTGGGTTGGTTCCAAGTCTTTGCTATTGTGAATAGTGCCGCAATAAACATATGTGTGCATGTGTCTTTACAGCAGCATGATTTATAATCCTTTGGGTATATACCCCGTAATGGGATGACTGGGTCAAATGGTATTTCTAGTTCTAGATCCCTGAGGAATCGCCACACTGTCTTCCACAATGATTGAACTAGTTTACGGTCCCACCAACAGTGTAAAAGTGTTCCTGTTTCTCCACATCCTCTCCAGCACATGTTGTTTCCTGACTTTTTAATGATTGCCATTCTAACTGGTGTGAGATGGTATCTCATTATGGTTTTGATTTGCATTTCTTTGATGGCCAGTGATGATGAGCATTTTTTCATGTGTCTGTTGGCTGCATAAATGTCTTCTTTTGAGAAGTGTCTGTTCATATCCTTTGCCTACTGTTTGATGGGGTTGTTTCATTTTTTCTTGTAAATTTGTTTGAGTTCTTTGTAGATTCTGGATATTAGCCCTTTGTCAGATGAGTAGATTGCAAAAATTTTCTTCCATTCTGTAGGTTTCCTGTTCACTCTGATGGTAGTTTTTTTTTTTGTTTTGTTTTTTTTTTTTTTGCTGTGCAGAAGCTCTTTAGTTTAATTAGATCCCATTTGTCAATTTTGGCTTTTGTTGCCATTGCTTTTGTTGTTTTATATGTGAAGTCCTTGCCCATGCCTATGTCCTGAATGGTATCACCTAGGTTTTCTTCTAGGGTTTTTATGGCTCTGGGTCTAACATTTAGGTCTTTAATCCATCTTGAATTAATTTTTGTATAAGGTGTAAGGAAGGGACACCATTTCAGCTTTCTACATATGGCTAGCCAGTTTTCCCAGCACCATTTATTAAATAGGGAATCCTTTCCCCATTTCTTGTTTTTGTCAGGTTTGTCAACGATAAGATAGTTGTAGATGTGTGGTATTATTTCTGAGGGCTCTGTTCTCTTCCGTTGGTCTATATCTCTGTTTTGGTACCAGTACCATGCTGTTTTGGTTACTGTAGCCTTGTACTATAGTTTGAAGTCAGGTAGCATGATGCCTCCAGCTTTGCTCTTTTGGCTTAGGATTGACTTGGCAATGCGGGCTCTTTTTTGGTTCCATATGAACTTTAAAGTAGTTGTTTCCAATTCTGTGAAGAAAGTCATTGGTAGCTTGATGGGGATGGCATTGAATCTATAAATTACCTTGGGTAGTATGGCCATTTTCACAATATTGGTTCTTCCTATCCATGAGCATGGAATGTTCTTCCATTTGTTTGTGTCCTCTTTTATTTCGTTGAGCAGTGGTTTGTAGTTCTCCTTGAAGAGGTCCTTCACAACCCTTGTAGGCTGGATTCCTAGATATTTTATTCTCTTTGAAGCAATTGTGAATGGGAGTTCACTCATGATTTGGCTCTCTGTCTGTCTGTTATTGGTGTATAAGACTGCTTGTGATTTTTGCACATTGATTTTGTATCCTGAGACTTTGCTGAAGTTGCTTATCAGTTTATGGAGATTTGGGACTGAGACAATGGGGTTTTCTAAATATACAATCATGTCATCTGCAAACACGGACAGTTTGATTTCCTCTTTGCCTAATTTAATACCTTTTATTTCTTTCTCTTGCCTGATTTCCCTGGCCAGAACTTCCAACACTATGTTGCATAGGAGTGGTAAGCGAGGGCAACCCTGTCATATGCCAGTTTTCAAGGGGAATGCTTCCAGTTTTTGCCCATTCAGTATGATATTGGCTGTGGGTTTGTCATAAATAACTCTTGTTATTTTGAGATACGTCCCATCAATACCTAATTTATTGAGACTTTTTAGCATGAAAGGCTGTTGAATTTTGTCAAAGGCGTTTTCTGCATCTATCGAGATATTCATGTGCTTTTTGTCTTTGGTTCTGTTTATATGCTGGATTACATTTATTGATTTGTATATGTTGAACCAGCCTTGCATCCCGGGGATGAAGCCCACTTGTTCATCATGGATAAACTTTTTGATGTGTTGCTGGATTCAGTTTGCCGGTATTTTATTGAGGATTTTTGCATTGATGTTCATTGGGGATATTGGTCTAAAATTCTCTTTTTTTGTTGTGTCTCTGCCAGGCTTTGATATCAGGATGATGCTGGCCTCATAAAATGAGTTAGGGAGGATTCCCTTTCTCTATTGATTGGAATAGTTTCAGAAGGAATGGTACCAGCTCCTCATACCACTGGTAGAATTCAGCTGTGAATCCGTCTGGTCCTGTACTTTTTTTGGTTGATAGACTATTAATTATTGCCTCAATTTCAGAGCCTGTTATTGGTCTATTCAGAGATTCAACTTCTTCCTGGATTAGTCTTGGGAGGGTGTATGTGTCCAGGAAATTATCCATTTCTTCTAGATTTTCTAGTTTATTTGCGTAGAGGTGTTTATAGTATTATCTGATGGTAGTTTGTATTTCTGTGGGATCAGTGGTGATATCCCCTTTATCATTTTTGGTAGTGTGTATTTGATTCTTCTCTCTTTTCTTCTTTATTAGTCTTGCTAGTGGTCTATCAATTTTGTTGATCTTTTTACAAAAAACCAGCTCCTGGATTCACTGATTTTTTTTGAAGGGTTTTTTTGTGTCTCTGTCTCCTTCAGTTCTACTCTGATCTTAGTTATTTCTTGCTTTCTGCTAGCTTTTGAATGTGTTTGCTCTTGCTTCTCTAGTTCTTTTAATTGTGATGTTAGGGTGTCAATTTTAGATCTTTCCTGCTTTCTCTTTTGGGCATTTAGTACTATAAATTTCCCTCTACACACTGCTTTAAATGTGTCCCAGAGATTCTGGTGTGTTGTGTCTTTGTTCTCATTGGTTTCAAAGAACATCTTTATTTCTGCCTTCATTTCATTATTTACCCAGTAGTCATTCAGAAGCAGGTTGTTCAGTTTCCATGTAGTTGAGCAGTTTTGAGTGAGTTTCTCAATCCTGAGTTCTAGTTTGATTGCACTGTGGTCTGAGAGACAGTTGGTGAAAATTTGTGTTCTTTTACATTTGCTGAGGAATGCTTTACTTCCAACTGTGTGTTCAATTTTGGAATAACTGTGGTGTGGTGCTGAGAATAATGTATATTCTGTTGATTTGGGGTGGAGAGTTCTGTAGATGTCTATTAGTTCCGCGTGGTGCAGAGCTGAGTTCAATTCCTGGATATCCTTGTTAACTTTCTGTCTCATTGATCTGTCTAATGTTGACATTGGGGTGTTAAGGTCTCCCATTATTATTGTGTGGGAGTCTCAGTCTCTTTGTAAGTCTCTAAGGACTTGCTTTATGAATCTGGGTGCTCCTGTATTGGGTGCATATATATTTAGGATAGTTAGCTCTTCTTGTTGAATTGATCCCTTTACCATTATGTAATGGCCTTCTTTGTCTCTTTTGATCTTTGTTGGTTTAAAGTCTATTTTATCAGAGACTAAGATTGCAACCTCTAGCTTTTTTTGTTTTCCATTTGCTTGGTAGACCTTCCTCCATCCCTTCATTTTGAGCCTATGTGTGTCTCTGCATGTGAGATGAGTCTCCTGAATACAGCACACTGATGGGTCTTGACTCTTTATCCAATTTGCCAGTCTGTGTCTTTTAATTGAGCATTTAGCCCATTTATGTTTAAGGTTAATATTGTTATGTGTGAATTTAATCCTGACATTATGATGTTAGCTGGTTATTTTGCTCGTTAGTTGATGCAGTTTCTTTCTAGCATCGACGGTCTTTACAATTTGGTATGTTTTTGCAGTGGCTGGTACCAGTTGTTCCTTTCCATGTTTAGTGCTTCCTTCAGGAGCTCTTGTAGGGCAGGCCTGGTTGTGACAAAATCTCTCAGCATTTGCTTGTCTGTAAAGGATTTTATTTCTCCTTCACTTATAAAGCTTAGTTTGGCTGGATATGAAATTCTGGGTTGAAAAACTTTTTCTTTAAGAATGTTGAATATTGGCCCCCACTCTCCTCTGGCTTGTAGAGTTTCTGCCAAGAGATCAGCTGTTAGTCTGATAGGCTTCCCTTTGTGGGTAACCCAACCTTTCTCTCTGGCTGCCCTTAACATTTTTTCCTTCATTTCAACCTTGGTGAATGTGACAATTATGTGTCTTGGAGTTGCTCTTCTCGAGGAGTATCTTTGTGACTTTCTCTGTATTTCCTGAATTTGAATGTTGGCCTGCCTTGCTAGGTTGGGGAAGTTCTCCTGGATAATATCCTGCAGAGTGTTTTCCAACTTGGTTCCATTCTCCCCATCACTTTCAGGTACAGCAGTCAGACGTAGATTTGGTCTTTTCACATAGTCCCATATTTCTTGCAGACTTTGTTTGTTTCTTTTTAGTCTTTTTTCTCTAAACTTCTCTTCTCACTTCATTTCATTCATTTGATCTTCCATCTCTGATACCCTTCCTTCCAGTATGATCAAATTGGCTATTGAAGCTTGTGTATTCATCATGTAGTTCTTGTGCCATGGTTTTCAGCTCTGTCAGGTCCTTTAAGGACTTCTCTGCATTGGTTATTCTAGTTAGCCGTTCATCTAATCTTTTTTCAAAATTTTTAACTTCTTTGCAATGGGTTCAAACTTCCTCCTTTAGCTCGGAGAAATTTCATCGTCTGAAGTCTTCTTCTCTCAACTCATCAAAGTCATTCTCCATTCAGCTTTGTTTAGTTGTTGAGGAGCTGCATTCCTTTGGAGGAGGAGAGGCGCTCTGATTTTTAGAATTTTCAGTTTTTCTGCTCTGTTTTTCCCCATCTTTGTGGTTTTATCTACCTTTGGTCTTTGATGTTGGTGACATACAGATGGGGTTTTGTGTGGATGTCCTTTCTGTTTGTTAGTTTTCCTTCTAACAGTCAGGACCCTCAGCTGCAGGTCTGTTTGAGTTTGCTGGATGTCCATTCCTCCTGTTTTCCTGGATATTAGCAGCAGAGGCTGCAGAACAGCGAATATTGCTGAACAGAAAATGTTGCTGCCCGATCGTTCCTCTGGAAGTTTTTTCTCAGAGGGGTACCCGGCCGTGTGAAGTGTTAGTCTGCCCCTACTGGGAGCTGCCTACCAGTTAGTCTACTTGGGGGTCTGAGACCCACTTGAGGAGGCAGTCTGTCCATTCTCAGATCTCAAGCTCCATGCTGGGAGAACCACTACTCTCTTCAAAGCTGTCAGACAGGGACATTTAAGTCTGCAGAGGTTTCTGCTACCTTTTGTTCAGCTATGCCCTGCCCCCAGAGGTGGAGTCTACAGAGTTAGGCCTCCTTGAGCTGCGTTGGACTCCACCCAGTTTGAGCTTCCTGGCCGCTTTGTTTACCTACACAAGCCTCAGCAATGGTGGGCGCCCCTACCCCAGCCTCGCTGCCTTGCAGTTCGATCTCAGACTGCTGTGCTAGCAATGAGCGAGGCTCCATTGGCGTGGTACCCTCTGAGCCAGGCGTGGGACATAATTTCCTGGTGTGCCGTTTGCTAAGACCATTGGAAAAGTGCAGTATTAGGGTGGGAGTGACCCGATGTTCCAGGTGCCATGTGTCACTGCTTTGCTTGGCTAGGAAAGGGAATTCCCTGACCCCTTGCGCTTCCTGGGTGAGGCGATGCCTCGCCCTGCTTCAGCTCACAGTCAGTGTGCTGCACCCCCTGCCCTGCACCCACTGTCCGACAAGCCCCAGTGAGATGAACCCGGTACCTCAGTTAGTTGGAAATGCAGAAATCACCCGTCTTCTGAGTCACTCACTCTGGGAGCTGTAGACTGGAGTTGTTCCTATTTAGCCATCTTGGAACTGCCTCTAATGTAACTCTTTTTGGCATGTGGTGAGATTATATTTCCTCTTTGATAAGAGGCATGGTCAAGTGACTTGCTTTGGCTGCTGAAATGTGAGTAAAAGTGACATGAGTCACATCCAGGTAGAAGCTTTAAAAGCCAGAGTGTGACTGCCATGTTCCTCCTGTAACTGTGGTAAGACTGTTGAGATGAAATCTCCATCAACCTATGTCCTTGAGGGAGTAAGATGGGCTGAGCCCCACTGCCAACCCTTAGTGGCCACGAAGAGTGATAAGTACCCTTGTGTTGTGTCAAGCTGCTGAGACTTGGGAGCTATTTGTTACTGAAGCATAACGTAGCCTATCCTGACCAATACAGAGTTTACTGTAAAGATACAGGACTACTCCCCAAATCTAAGACTAGGAAAGAAAATACGGCTGGAATTTGTGGCAACTGAAATGAAACCCTAAAAAGATGAGAGCAATATCTCCAACCTATGGCTATATGGTGTTTTCTGCCTTTGTTTCTCTGTACACGTTGTGGATTACTCTTATCTAGTCAAGCTGCTTCCTCACCCTGCACATTATCAAGTGTAACTGCTCTCTTTTCTCCCTACCAGGGATTCAAACTGTTTTGAGTCGGCCAATTCCGTTTCCCCAGAGTAGGAATCTATTGGCTCAGTGAAGCCTATATTAGGGCCTCTTGGATTGGGTGTCCTCCCCTATTGTAATCAGCTGTGTCCATCACTCAGCAAAACTGTGATCTAGAGAATTCTTAAAGCTAGAGAGAATAATGGTTAACATTTAGTGCCCGTTTAATATGCACCAGGCACTGTTGTGTTCTAAATGCTCACATGTGTGAACTCATTTGCTCTGGCAACCACCATATGACATAGGTGTTATTCTTCTCATTTTATAAATGTATAAACTGAGGCACCAAGAAACTAAGTAAATTGCTCAGGGCATACTTACAAAAGTGGCAGAGGCAGGATTTGAACACAAGGCAGTGTGGCTCCAGAGCCCACACTTTTAACTTCTATACGTAGAAATATATGTGTGTGTCTGTATATATATATATATATATTTGAGATGAAGCTTCGCTCTTTTTGCCCGGGCTGGAGTGCAGTGGCACTATCTCGACTCACTGTAACCTCCACCTCCCAGGTCCAAGCGATTGTCCTGCCTCAGCCTCCCGAGTAGCTGGGATTACAGGCACCCGCCACCACACCCAGATAATTTTTGTATTTTTAGTAGAGATGGGGTTTCACCACGTTGGCCAGACTGGTCTTAAATTCCTGACCTCAGGTGATCCATCCACCTCAGCCTCCCAAAGTGCTGGGATTACAGGCATGAGCCACCTTGCCTGGCCATAATTATATTTTTTAAGTGTATTTCGCCTATACAACCAGAAGTGTCTTACACATGAGCTAAAATGTCTCCAGGTTGCTTTCAGTTGTGTTTTATGATAGTAGTATAAAAACATCATTCTTGAAGGACGAAAGTGGGACGTCTCTATAGCTGTGTATTGCCTGAGCTGTTGTCCTCAGATAACTCGTTTACATCTTTCTCCAGACTCTCAGACCTGCCAGCACAGGCTGGGTAATCTAAGACAAGTTGGATGACTTCCACCAAAGTTCTTCAGCTGACTATCAGATCTTAACTAAATTAATAGGTGGTCTGTTTTCAGAAATGAAATTCTGCAGTGATCCTGAAGTAGCAAATGGATTCCTAACCCCTCTTTTCCTTTGAAAGTTATTGTATTTACCAATCACTTAATTTATCAGCACTTCACAGGCCAGTGATCCAACACGAAATTAATCCAGTCATAGGAAAAGTCAGTCTGGGAACAAATAAGAATTACAGCAGTTCGTCACGGGGACATGTTTCTTCTGGTCTCTCTATGACATTATTTGTTACAAAAAGGAATTTTGAACATTTTGCTGGTTGCTGAACATTTCAAATAGCTGAGAATCTTTAGGACCTTGCATTTACACATTATGTGGATAGAACATATAGGTATCTTATTTCTTCTTCATCTCTAACATAGAGAATTGTGAAGAAAAAGAAAAATGGAAACCCTGGAGAAGTAGACATGATGTGTGTTGTAGGAAAAGGCAACAGAAGGTGCTTTGGGAAATGTTCTCTATCTACTAATATTATACATTGGACGCTTATGTAGATTGCACAGGTTCTGGAATTCAGAAGGCCCCAGAGCTTGGTTTAATATTCTGCTGTTGCTGTCTTGAAATTATTAATAATTTATAAAATTGTAGCAAAATACACATAACATAAAGTTTGCCCTCTCCATCATTTTTAAGTGTACAGTGCAATAGTATTAACTCTATTCACATTCTTTTGCAATCAATCTCCAGAACTTTTTCCATCTTGCAAAACCGAAACTCTGTGCCCATTAAACAACAACTCTCCAATCTCCATTCCCTAATACCTGGCATCCACCATCTGACTTTCTGTTTCAATGAGTTTGACTTCCCTAGGTACCTCATACAGCGTGTGTCTTTTTGTGACTGGCTTTTTTTCACTTAGCCTAATGTCCTCAAGCTTCACTCATAGCATAGGTCAGAATGCCCTTGCTTTTATTTTTTTGTTTTTTGTTTTTTGTTTTTTGAGATGGAGTCTTACTCTGTCGCCAGGCTGGAGTGCAGTGGTGTGATCTTGGCTCACTGCAACCTCTGTCTCCTGGGTTCGAGCGATTCTCCCGCCTCAGCCTCCTGAGTAGCTAGGACTACAGGTGCTCACCATCATGCCCACCTTATATTTGTACTTTTAGTATAGACCGGGTTTCACCATGTTGGCCAGGATGGTCTCGATCTCTTGTCCTTGTGATCTGCCTGCCTCGGCCTCCCAAAGTGCTGGGATTACAGGCAGGAGCCACCGTGCCCAGCCTAATGCCCTTGCTTTCTTTTCTTTTCTTTTTTTTTTTTTTTTTTTTGAGACGTAGTCTCACTCTGTCACCCAGGCTGGAGTGTAGTGGCACGATCTCGGCTCACTGCAAGCTCCACCTCCCAGATTCATGCCATTCTCCTGCCTCAGCCTCCAGAGTAGCTGGGACTACAGGCACCTGCCACCACGTCCGGCTAATTTTTTGTATTTTTAGTAGAGACGGGGTTTCACCATGTTAGCCAGGGTGATCTCAATCTCCTGACCTCGTGATCCGCCCGTCTTGGCCTCCCAAAGTGCTGGGATTACAGGCGTGAGCCACCGCGCCCGGCCATGCCCTTGCTTCTTAAAGCTGAATCATATTTCATTGTATATGTATACCACATTTTTTAATCCATGCATCTGATGGGTACTTGGGTTGCTTCTACCTTTTGGGTGTTGTGAATAATGCTGCTATGAATGCGAGTGTACAAATATCTCTTTGAAACAGAAGTTATCAATAATTTTTTGGCAGGAGGCCTGTGTTTTCATTTTGCACTGGAATCCACAAGTTCAATAGCCAGTCCTGCATGGAGGAATGAGATGAGAGTGAGCTGGAGACCCAAGGGGGAGCTCAGTTGGCTGAACAGAGGAACAGGAGGAGGGATCCACTCAGATGATCAGTAGGAACCCAACTCAGAGGGAAGAGGGGGATGCGTGTTGAAGAGAGAATGATGCCTTTGTGCTACTGTCAGTTTCCAGTTCGCAAAAGCTGCAAAAGTTTGTGATGATATCAGTCTGCCTTAAAAAGCAAGGAAATGTTTACCGTGCTACAACATGAGTGAACCTTGAGGACGTTATACTAACTGAAATAAGCCAATCAGAAATGGACAGACACATGAGGCACCTGGAGAAGTCAGATTCATGGAGACACCAAGTCCAATAGCGGTTGCCAGGGGCTGACGAATGGGGAAAGGGAGAGTCGTTGTTCAGTGGATACAGAGTTTCAGTTTTCCAAGATGAAAAAGTTCTGGAGATTGGTTGCATAAGGAAGTGAATATACTTAATGCTACTGAAATGTACACTTAAAAATTATTAACTTGGTAAAATTTTTGTTAGGTTTATTTCAGCACAATTTTTTTTTTGAGTTGATGACAAGTGTTTTCATGTCAGTAGTCCATCTACTATTGAATACTGTTCCAGGGCTTATCTATATGAATATGGGGGAAAGTTAACTATTGTAATGAATGTGACGACTATTGTGAACTCCTCTAACTGCTCCAAGGATTTCAATAAATCTCTTACCTGTTCTTGCAGTTCTCTATAACTTTGTATCCCTTTATTCATTTTATAGAAGGCGAACATTTTCTGTTCATATGAAAATGCTATTCTTTTGTTGTTCTTAATTGTAGGAACAATTAATGACATAGTGTAATCCATTAGAATCAGAACCTGGATGACTTTGAGTCATCTGTTTTCTAGAGATAAAAAATATTAAATGCAGTCTTATTTATTATTATTATTATTATTATTATTATTATTATTATTATTATTATTATTATTTGAGATGGAACCTTGCTCTGTCGCCCAGGCTGGAGTGCAGTGACACAATCTCGACTCACTGCAACCTCCGCCTCCTGGGTTCAAGCAATTCTTCTGCCTCAGCCTCCCAAGTAGCTGGGACTAGAGGCGCCCACCACCACACCTAGCTAATTTTTTGTATTTTTAGTAGAGATGAGGTTTCACTATGTTGGCTAGGCTGATCTCGAACTCCTGACCTCGTGATCCGCCTGCCTTGGCCTCCCAAAGTGCTGGGATTATAGGCGTGAGCCACCATGCCTGGCCTAAATGCAGTCATTTTTATAAGGGATCATCTTTACCCTTATAGCTAATATTCATTGTCTACAACTAGCTGATACTTATTCTCTAAAATCTAGAATAATAAATAATTAGAGTTTTATTCCATGAATTTCAGATAAATGTGTTTCAAGACCCTGAGGAAATTCGTTCACTTATTATTTTGTAAAGTTTGCTAGCCATTCAGTTTGCTGCATCGGCTAGTTTTCACGTGTGTTCGCCAGTTGTATGATTCAGGTGTTTTACATTTGAATGCCTATTTTGTGTCAGCAGTGTTCTAGCCACTGAAGATATATCAATGTTCAAAACAGAAAAACATCCCTGCCTCATCAAGTTTTTAATCCGGGAAAAGACAGGCATTAAAGCCAAAAAGTGAGCAACCAGTGTGAAGGTGAAATGTGCTTTGGAAGAAAAAAATTAAAGCAGGAAGTGGCATCTGATTGTAACTTGTTGATAAGGTGCTTTGGGAATATCATGGAAAAGCAGTTCCTCTGCCCATCAGTATTTCAGTCTGGAAGCTGCAGTTGTCTGTTTTTATACTTTTCTTCTCTTTTCTTCTTTCTTTTTTTTTTTTTTTTTTTGTTGTTGTTTGTTTGTTTTTAGAGACAGGATCTTGCTTTGTTACCCATGGTGGAGTACAGTGGCATGATCATAGCTCACTGCAACCTCAGACTCCTGGGCTCAAGATCCTCCCGCCTCGGCCTCCCAAGTAGCTAGGACTACAGGCATGCACCACCATGCCCAGGGGCCTTGCTCTGTTGTCCGTGCTGGACTCAAACTCCTGGCCTCAAGTGATCCTCCCGCCTCTGCATCCCAAAGTGTTAGATGACAGGTGTAAGCCACTGCACCTGATCTATTTTTATGCTTGTTTCATTTTGCACTGGAATCCACAAATCATGTCCTGCATTGGGGAGCAGGATGAGAGTCAGCTGGAGCTCTAAGGAGGAGTTGAGATGGCCAAGCAGAGGAGCAGGAAGAGGGGTTCCCTCGGGATCAGCAGGAACCCAACTCAAAGGGAAGAAGGGAACACACATCAAAGAAAGACTGGTGTCTTTGCAGTACTTTTCCCTACTCTGCAGTCATGCCCTGGAACTGTGGCATACTGCATGGTGACCATCTCCCTCACTCCATGGAAAGTTACTTTTATTTATTTATTCTGAGATTTATCCACCCCTTAGCATCTTACATGGTACTCTGTAATTGTATTTCACAATAGATATAGTAAACACGATTGTTACATTTTTAAAATTAATAAGAGAAGATACCCTGTAGATTTCCAGGGCCCTTATTTGTAGAGTCATCCAAGTTCTAGGTTTAGCTGTAGGTTCTCCTTTAGAAGAAATAATATTACAGGTATTCTCGGTTTTTTTCAGCGACATGTTGTTCAGCATAACCAAGCATAGAACAATGTGACCTAATTCCTATTTATCACAAGGTGTCCTTCCCTGTCTTTTTAATATCAAAATCTTAATGCTGAGTTTCACGAATATATAAACTACTTTCTGTTCTTCACAGACAACTGAATGAAAGATATGTTACAATAATGCCATCTTGAGTTTATATAGTCCTCCTGCTGTGTTAAGGTATGGCAGCATTTCGTATCATGTTTTATTTAACAAAGAGGTTGAACAGGTTCCTATGAGTCAGACAAATGAAGAGAAACAGGCATTATGATGTAGGAATAGTGTGGGCTTTGGAATTACATGCTTTGGAGTGAGAACTAGATTTGAATACTGTCGTACCATACCCCTATTCACTTCTGTAGAGATGGCACCAGGTTCAAGAGGCTGAAGGAGAGACAGCAAATGAGACATAGGGTTTATTGAGGGGAACTTACATACAGAGCGTTCCAGTGGTAGCAGGCTGGACAGGAGAACTGAGACCATCTTCAGAAAACATGCAGTTTATGTAGCATTTTCACTTACCCTTCACCTGGAAACCTTCACTTAACCCAAAACAAAGGGCCTGACTCCCCAGGACAGCCCACATTCCCTGGGACAGGCCATGGGCTCAGATGTTCCTCATAGAGAAAGAATGAACTTCTGGTTGGCCACTCCTGGATTCCTTAGCTTAGAACTCTGAACACACATTCCTCTTAGACCATAGGGTAATTCTCAGGGTGTTGCTCCAGTTAAGCTGTTGCTGTCAGGTATGTCTGCCATACAGTAAAAAGTCGGCTACTTCTGTGTAGCTTTTGACACCACTGAAATCTATGAGCTTTAGTTTCCTCCTCTGTAAAGTGGAATAAAATGAGATGTGTGTGAATTTGTGTGTGTGTGTGTGTGTGTGTGTGCAATATAGTCTGCTCCAAGCTTTGCCATTAAGTAGACACTCAGTAAATATTAATTTCCCTTGTCTTTCTCTTTTAAAATAAATCACTTGCCTGATTTACCTGTCCTGCTAGACTGAGGGCTTCCTGTTGGAAAGAACTGTGCTTTGTTTATCCTTGCCCCAGCAGAGACCCTGGGCTTGTAATTTTTTCAGTAAAGCTGCATTTAAAAACAAATGTAAGCTTAACTTTTAAAATATTTTTCATGCAGGAGTTTATTTCGGCTTGGTGCATTCTTCCCGGAAGGGGCATCACTCTCCTCCCTCACTCTCTTGGAGGTTTTATCTGGAATCTTCTTGTTTTGCAGGGACTTTCTGATGCCAGCCCAGTGAGTTCATGCAGCACTAAGTGGAGAAGGCCAGGCCGCACGGTCCTCCTTGACCTGAGAGGATCTGAGGCCCCCTTCCTCTATGTGCTTGCACCACACGTGCAGTCATACATCGCGGCAGCCACTCTGGCTTCTCGCCCATAAAATGAATGCTCGCAGTCTGACATCGCTCAGCCTGACAAGAGGCATATTTGATAGAAGCAGGTTTGATAGAGAGGGTTTTGAAGAGGCCAAGCAGTGGAGGTGAGAGGCAGGAGGCAGGAAGTGCTCACACCATGGAGTCACAAGGGTGCAGCAGCCTCCTCACTCCTCCCCAAGTGACATGTCAGTACTTAGTTGGCACATGCCATCAAAAACAATGAGCTGAAAGAGTAGAAATGTCTTTCAAATTTCATGTCTTGTGGGCTCTGAGAGGTGTCATATGGTGTCATGCCAGACCCCTATTGACTCCAGTAGGGATGGTACCATGTCCAGAGGCCAAAGAAGAGACCTGGAGCCAGCCAGTGAGACATAGGGTTTACTGGGGGGACTTACATCTGGGGCAGTCCAGTGATAGCAGACTACACAGGAAGACCACTACTGTGTATAAAAAGCATGCAGTTTACATAGCATTTTTACTTAGCACCCTCCACCTAAGCAACCTCCATTTAACCCAAAACCGAGGGCCTTGATTCCCTGTATGGCCTGTGTTTCAAGGGATGGGCCAGGGATTTGAATGACCCTCATGGATAAGAAGTGAAATTCCAGGTTGGCCACTCTTGAATTCCTTAGCTTGGGACACCAAACACACATTCTTCTTAGACCATAGGGTCATTCTCAGGACATGCTTCAGTTACGCTGGTCAGGTGCCTCTCCTATACATATGGTCAAATACTACCAACCATATATTTATTTAAATTTTTTATTGCCATAGGTTTTTGGAGAACAGGCAGTGTTTGGTTACATGAGTAAGTTCTTTAGTGGTGATTTGGCAGATTTTGGTGCACCCATCACCCTAGCAGTATACACTAAACCCAGTTTGCAGTCTTTTATTCCTTGCCTCCTTCCCACCCTTTTCCCCTGAGTCCCCAAAGTCCACTGTGTCATTCTTATGCCTTTGCATCCTCATAGCTTAGCTCCCACTTATAAGTAAGAATATATGATGTTTGGTTTTCCGTTCCTGAGTTATTCACTTAGAATAATAGTCTCCAGTACCACCCAGGTTGCTGTGAATGCCATTAATTCATTCCTTTTATGGATGAGTATATATATATAGAGAGAGACGAGTATATTATATATATATATATATATATCACAGTTTCTTTATCCACTCATTGATTGATGGGCATTTGGGCTGGTTCCACTTTTTTGCAATTGTGAATTATGCTGCTATAAACATGCATGCAAGTATCTTTTTCATATAACAACTTCTTTTCCTCTGGGTAGATACCCAGTAGTGGGATAGCTAGATCAAATGGTGGTTCTACTTTAGTTCTTTAGGGACTCTCCACACTGTTTTCCATAGTGGTTGTACTAGTTTACATTCCCACCAGTAGTGTAGAAGTATTCCCTTTTCATCACATCCACTCCAACATCTATTTTTTTTTTTTTTTTTTTAATTTGGCTATTCCTGCAAGAGTAAGGTGGAATCACGTTGTGGTTTTGATTTGCATTCCCCGATCACTAGTGATGTTGAGCACTTTTTTATATCTTTGTTGGCCATTTGTGTATCTTCTTTTGAGAATTGTCTATTCATGTCTATAGGCCACTTTTTGGTGGGATTGTTTATTTTTTCTTGCTAATTTGTTTGAATTTCTTGTAGATTCTGGATATTAGCCCTTTGTCAGATGTATAGATTTTGAAGATTTTCTTCCACTCTGATACCAACCATGTTTTTTATCACAAAACCTTCCTGTTCTAGCTATGGTTTTAGAATGGCCTGTACTCAAATACTTTAGGGAAATGATACTCTGCCTTCCTTTTAAGATACCTAGAAAATGAGATTTCTCTGCTTGTTCTAGTCCCCACCCCAGTAACTTAAATCACATTTAAGCCATGAGGCAGCCACATCTCCAGGTGATAGGAGTGACCTTAAATGTGATGAGCATTATTATGTCCAAGCATCCTGGATCCAAACTCTGAACTACATCATAAATCAAAAGAACAGAGTAAAAAAGTTTTTAGCATAAAAAATAAGTCATTTGCTATATTACAAAGTGAAAGAATGCTCATAGGTTATGAGGGGATGCTGTTTGGAGAGTTGCCAGAGGTTGAAGTAGGAGATAGATCTTCACTGTTTTTGCTTTGTTTTGTAGAAGTAAAGCACTTGTTAGCTTTGTGGGGTTAAGACCAGCTGGGCAGAGCAGAGCCCAAGCTGTAAGCATGGTGACTTCAGCATGACTCCAACAAGGCAGAAACATGTCTGCAGATGAAACCTCAGGTCTTTTAAGGAAAAATCCTTATGTGAAAGCAAGATCCCACCAGTCAGAGACGAGCAGGCTCAGTGAGAGGTGCTCATCTCCCCCCACCCCGCAATACTTATTCTATTCCTGAATTTTCTGATGCACTTACCTCTAAGCTGGGCAAAGCATTTTCTTGTTCTCTAAATAAATTCTTTTGCAAGGAGCAACAGTCTGTGTGTCTGAGGGGAAAAACGACAGTAGAACCTAATGCTTCCAAAGGACTTAAACAAGGTTCTGTTTCCCTGGAAACCAAATCCTTTCCTGCTGTTTGTACACATTTTTTTGTAGGAGCACCTGTGGAAGGAGATCAGTAGCATCTGAATCTCTTGTCATTGATGGCCCCCTTGAAACTCAGAATGTCTGTGGTGTTTTGAAGCACATCCTGGTTGTTTTAAAAACTCATACACTGCACAGCACTGGGAATATTTGGTTTTAGCTACCATTACAGGGAGTGTGTGTGTGTGTGTGTGTGTGCGCGCGCATGTGTGTGTGTATCTGTGTGTGTGTGAGTGTGTAAGATGATGGAAAAGAAAATCTGGGATTTAGTAAAAGCTAAGGTCTTTAATAAGTTCTGAAGTCACTGAAGGGCTGTGGAGCTGGCAGATGCACTTATCACTCGGCGTGGATGTTCCTGCCTTTGGATTACTGGGAGCATTATAGTAGAGCAACTAATCTTTTGTGGCCAGTGCTGCTTGCCTGTGTTGATAAGTGTGATTAACAACTTTAAAAGTCAAATACGTTAGCAAATGCCTTATAGCTGCCAGGAATGTTGCGGCCACCCACGCGTTGCAGCAAGATGAGAAGTCTGTCTCAGGAGCTTAGGATTCCTAGACCTTTTAGATAAGTATGCCTCCAAGTTTGGTTTTTAAGTTTATTTCAACCCAATCAATTAAAGTTATTGGTAGAAAGCAGTCGGATATAAAACCAAAAAATGAAGAATGTGCTTTTTGTTTGTGAGGTTTAAAGAGATGACGTTCGTTACACTTTCAGAATCCTCTTTAAGTCTGCTTTCTCCTTAAATTCCAAAGTGAACTTTAAAAGAGATGCTAGATTTTTAAAATATTTCATCGCACAGGCGTTTGTGGTGCTAACCCCGAATGAAAGTGAAAACTCTGGTGTATATACGATTTGGGTGAGGCCGGGGGAGGTGAACTAATCTTCAAAACAGTGTAAGAAATCCAGCTTAGAAAGCGATCAGCCTGGCTTGCCACGTGACCTGGGGCTTTGTGCTTACCAAACTGCAGCTTCCTTTTTGATGCCCATTAACATCTTAATTAAAGCAGGCCCTGTGCTAAGTGTTATACCAAGGATTTCTGGATTTCTCTGCCCAGGATTAAAGATACCACCATTGAAAATTTAAAGTACAGGGTTTGATATACAGGTCAAGGGTTAGTAGACAGTTGGGGTGAAAGAACAAGATAAGCACAGAATTAGGGTAATCAATCCTGAAGAACAGCAGTGCCAGTTGCAAGAGGCAAATCCAATCTTGTCGTCTTGCCATGAGCACAATGCATGAAATTGGCTTGCCCCAGCAGGTAGTTTATGCTTTCTGCCTCACTGTTGACTTTCCCTGGTCTGCGGCTGGTGAATGCCAGAACTTCACATACTTTCTCTACCTCGAGAGAGCCAGAGCAAGTTCCATTCCTTGGCAACAGAAACAAAGAGCAGACTCTCTGGAACATCAGACTTGTAGGCAAGATGCTGATGTGATGGAGATTTTGTTTATCCCTTATGTCCTTCTGAGCCTCTCTTGTGAACATAGTTAATTTTGTACCACATGATTTTGTTTTCTCTGTTTTCAATACGACTCCCCAGTGCATGGTTGACTCTTTCCCGACAAGATATATTTTTCTCCCCCATTTCTCTCCCTGTCCTTTTGGGTAATATAAGCCAGAGTGTATAACTCTTAGAATTTTACAAATATTGAAATAGGAATCCTGTATGTGCAGTGAAATGTCCACAGAGATAAGGCATTGCTGACATTTTCAAACTGTACCTGATGGGGAATGAAATTCTTAGCATTGGAATTTTATGTACCCAGCTGGCATTACTCTTTTTTTTTTTTTTTTATTATACTTTAAGTTCTAGGGTACATGTGCATAACGTGCAGGTTTGTTACATATGTATATATGTGCCATGTTGGTGTGCTGCACCCATCAACTCGTCAGCACCCATCAATTCATCATTTATATCAGGTATAACTCCCCAATGCAATCCCTCCCCCCTCCCCCCTCCCCATGATAGGCCCCATTGTGTGATGTTCCCCTTCCCGAGTCCAAGTGAGCTCATTGTTCAGTTCCCACCTATGAGTGAGAACATGCGGTGTTTGGTTTTCTCTTCTTGTGATAGTTTGCTAAGAATGATGGTTTCCAGCTGCATCCATGTCCCTACAAAGGATGCAAACTCATCCTTTTTTATGGCTGCATAGTATCCCATGGTGTATATGTGCCACATTTTCTTAATCCAGTCTGTCACTGATGGACATTTGGGTTGATTCCAAGTCTTTGCTATTGTGAATAGTGGCTGGCATTAGTCTTACAGTTCATTGTCAGAGCCCTCATGTCACAGATGTGCTGTCTGATTTTTCTTATGGAATCTTTTTGGATAAAGGAAGTTCAAAAAATCAGGGTCAGTAACTCAACTAGCAAGCCCATTGCCTTGATCTAAAAACATGATGATTTGACAGAACTTTCCTTTTTAATCAATACTTGCAAACAAAAAGGTGAAAATGTGTCATTTTATAAGGAAAGGTAACTTTTTTCTCAGAAAAAGAAAGGCAATTTAATAATAGCAGAAATTAGAGGACAGATTGTCATACCTGTTTTGGAATGTAAAATTCTGGAAAGGGATTTGTGAAGAGATTGTTTTTCAAACACACTGTAAACATGAGTTTGTTTGGTTCTCCACATTACCTGAAATGCTTGCAAGTGAAATTGAGTTGGAGGCATATGTAGTAGCCTGAGAACCTAAGAACTGCAAGTTGCGACTTGAAAATAGGCTCCATGACCCTAGAGAATGGAAAGTCCCAGAGCCCTCCTCATGCACATCTGCATCTGCCCACACCTGCCTGCAGGACCCCTGAGGATTAATACATGTTGCTGCTCATGTAGGCTCTAGGTGCCTGTGTGCCCAAGTGACTCAGTGTCCAAATCTGAAAGGTTGACGTTTCTATTGCTATAAATAAGAATAATTCAACAGTAGAAAGCGGCGTTATTTTCTGCTTAAAATGGGAGTAGAAAACAAGGCAGGCATGCTCTAGATACCTGTGCACATGCTAAAGGAACAGTTGGTCACGAAGTAAGAGACTTAAATTCTACTTAATAAATGTTTTCATTTATGAGTTTGTGTGGGTTCACTCACCCATCTTTTCTACCACACTGCTTGGGATGTAAAGCTACTAGAGAGGTACAGAGGGACAAATCTGTGAGCTTCAGGGGGACAGGGGGACAGCCACCCAAAAAGGCATGCTTCTGACACTATTCTGGAGTGGTGCTGGTTCCTTGGTCTGGTCCCCTGAAACCACACTTTTGACTACAGTAGTCACTGGGGTTCCACTGAGCTAATCTGTTGTTAGCTCTCTTTTTTGTTTATTTGAAAATCTCCAAGACATATTGTTCAATGAACAGAGTAAGTCTGAGAATAATACATATATTATGATTCTGTTTCAGTGAAAAACAATTCTTATGGGTGTATAACATGGATATATGTGTACAAGTATATATAGACATATGTGTATCTTTTACATATATAAGATATGTGTATGAATATGTGGTACACACACACACACACACAGAGTCAGCTCTCTCTATCCATGGGTTCCAAATCTGTAGATTCAACCGTGAATTGAAAATATGTATTTTAAAAATTGCATCTATATTGAACATGTACAGACTTTTTTCCTTGTCATCATTCCCTCAGCAATACACAGTAGAACAGCTGGGTACATAGCATTTACGTGTTGTGCTAGGTATTATAAGTAATTTAGTGATGCTTTAAGGTATACAGGAGGATGTATGTAGGTTAAATGCAAGTACTATCCCACTTTGTATCAGGGACTTGAGAATCTGTGGATTTTGGTATCAGTGGGGATCGTGAAACCAATCCCCCTTGGTGTCTGATATCACCGATATCAGAACCCCCACATATAACAAGTGTGTTCTATATGCATAACAAGTTTGGAAGGATACAAAGGATACACACCAAATTGTTAATAGTGACTACTTCCAAGGAGGCAAGTGAAATTAGAAGTTGGGAATAAAAATGGGCTTTTACTTTTTTAGGCTGTGCTTCTGCATTGTTTAAATATTTTCAATGAGCATTATTTGATATCATTAAAATATTTGAAGAAGATATTTTAAATAATATTTTTATTTTAATATCTTTCATGTTTTATGTAATATTTTATTTTAAAATATTTTTTTAAATACTGTATTAAAGACTTTTTTATTAGCTACTAGAGTATGTTAGATATCCTTTGATTTCTCTTGATTTCACTTGATTTCACTTTGTGAAGATAAAAGCAATTTACTAAAAATGAATGATCGTGTCCTATATAATAACTATATTTTCATATTTATAATGATATTCATAGCATAATGCAAATAATGTATAGTACATTTCCAGTGGGTTTTTATTTTCTCTTTCCTTTATTTCAAGAAATTGGTGAATTTCTTAGTATTCAAGATCTAAACCAAAATATATGACCAAAAGAAACATACTCGTTCTGGGTAAACAAACTTTGGAAGTCTTAACTGATTTTCTTAAATGTCCTCTGGGTTCCATGCCCCATGTTGTCTTTATTAGTGAACTAAAGGGATCAAATTAGCCATGCACTACTCTTAGTTTCTTTTTGGCAGATAATGGTAGCTAAAGAAAAAGTTTTAAGGCAAAAGAAGATAAGCAAAACCTCACAATAAAATCATATTGATTACCAAATATAGGCTCAAATTCTGTCTGATCTCCAAATGTCGTTTAACAAGCAAACATGTTGAAATACATATTTTCAACTCACGGTTGAATCTACAGATTTGGAACCCATGGATAGAGAGAGGTGACTCTCTGTGTGTGTGTGTGTGTGTGTGTGTGTGTGTGTGTGTGGTCTTGAGGAAGTCTTAGCTCTTCACTTTCCTTTCAGATGCTTCAGCCAGAGTCGTATCTTACTTGAAAGGTTCACCTGAGGCTTGAGGCAAACATCGGGATTGGAAAGGCAGATTCTGTTGCCCCTGCAGGCAGCATGGGGCAAACAGAGCCCTCCAGAGCTTGTGGCTGGACGTGGGGTCACTTAGGGATTTAGACTAGGGCGTTATCACCAGAGAAACAGGTAAAAGTTTTCCTGGATTTTTACACTGAAATACTTTTAGCCAGCCCATATTTCTCAAATACCTTAATTCCACCAAGCACACTAGTCAACGGTCACAATTCCCACCAATTGAAACCCATTTCTGACATTCCAAATGCTAACTGGAGGTTGTTGGTGGAGAAATGGTAACAACAGGACTTGAAACAGCCGATTCTGATGTGGAGGTGCTCTCTTTAGAATGCCAGCTACACTGTTGGTCTCCCAGATTTTGAATGGTTGATTAGATGCTAGCAGCATCTGCGGGATAGTTTAACCTAAGTGTTAAATAACACACACGATACTGCACCCTATTTGCTCAAGTATTTCAAATTGCAGGCATTAATACAATTAGCAGTTCTTACAGAAAATTCTCAATTTCTTGATTTGTGGTTAATCAAAGTCAATCTTTTAAGTGTAGTCATAATCACCTATATTTTAAATCACCTGTATTTTATTCCATTCCAGCTAAGGAATGATAGCATGTATTGAATGCTTATGCTAAGCTCTGTGGCAAGCATTTTACCTACATTAATGCACTAAATCTGTACAACAATCCTAAGATGTGTACCCTTATTACCTGTTCAACAATGAGAGACTGCAAGCAACTTGTTCATATTCACACAGCTTGTACCATCAGGGCCAAGATTAGAATTCAGGCATTTGGGACATTAAGTGCAGTTTTTTTATTGGACTCTAAAGGGAGCACGCTCATCCATGAAGTCATACTGCCCTCACTGGCTGTGAAATACTGTGTTCTTCATTTACTCTTGCGGGAATTTGCAAATTGTCTGCAACCTGTTACTTTGTAAGGCCTCCTCCCTTGATGTGCAGTAAGTTCTGCTTCCTCAGTGTGCTCAGTGTGCTCTCCTCTCTGCAGAGCTGATGTTTAATAGTCAGACCTGGCTGTTTGCAAAAAAGAAAACAAACTCCCCAAGGAGCCATATTCATTGCCTCTAGGATCCTTCCTGCTTTGCCCCTTCAAAAACCACTGTGGGCATTTGCTGTTGAAGCTGCACACCTACTCTGTGCATGAAGCTGGACTCTGTGTTGTTTTGTTTTTGTTTTTGTTTTTTGTTTTTTGTTTTTTGTTTTTTCGACAGGATCTTGCTCTATCACTGGGCTGGAGTGCAGTTGCATCGCTGCAGCCTCCACCTCCTGGGCTCAAGTGATCCTCCCACCTCAGCCTCCCCAATAGCTAAAACTCCAGGTGCATGCTGCCACGCCTGGCTAATTTTTAATTTTTTTTGTAGAGACAGGGTGTCTCTGTGTTGCCTAGGCTGCTCTTGAACTCCTGGGCTCAAGTGATCCTCCCACCTCAGGTTCCCAAAGTGCTGGGAGTACAGGCGTGAGCCACTGCGGTCGGTCTTGTACTCTGCCTCTGTATATGGTCATTTAAGATGTCCTGTCATTGAAAAGAAAGGGAATGACGATTGAAATATCGGTCCCTCACTGAAGGATGGCATGACTGAGGACCAGCAGATCTGTCCTAATGATTGTTGCTGTGCTCAGTTTATGAACTTGTACTGCACTTACACCTAGATGTTACTTGGAATGGTTAATTGGCTTCTTAGGCCCTGGAATTTGGGGGAAAAAAAAGAGAGAGAGTGAAGACTCAGACATCATGCTTTTTGCTTTGCCATCTGCTGTAATTCTTAAAGGCATTTTTAGGTCCCCAGTATGGGTAGTGCTGCTGTTTGTTCCTTTCCAATGCTGATAGGCTCAGGCACACAGGTTCTGGGCTTTTGATTATGAAATTGATCAAGGGTGAATGAGGGAGATTTCTGGCACCTTTGAGTCAGTGGTTGTGGCCAGAGAGACCATATACATTTGAGTAGGTTGTACACTGCACAGCTCTAGGTTGTCCTGGTTCTGGAGAACACAGGTGCCAATATGGGGGTACCACACAAGTCCTGAGGTCCCCACCCAAGCTCATTCCACTCCCCAATATTTTCCTTCCTTTGCCATAAATTGAATCCCTGTCTAAAAATTCTCTTCTAGACATGCTTCCTGACCACTAGCAATCTGGTGCCTATCACCAACATGCTACAACAGTTGTCTTGTAGCTGTGTATGTATTTTAAATGGCTGCAAAAATATTTCACTATGTGGCTGTACCATAATTTATTTGTCAGTTCCCTATTGGTGAGCACTGAGGTAATCTGCAGTCTTTTACAATGACAAATGCTGAAATTAAAACTTGAATATGTGTGTACACCTGTCTGCAAATATCTCCAGGAAAAATTCCGCAAGATGGGATTTCCTAAGACACACCTCCCTCGAGTGGCATGTCTTTCTAGTTGCCTCTAGCACTCTTCCTGTTTTTAACCCTGTCCTCCTAGTTCAGCCTTCATGACCTCTTGCTGAAATCATTGCCATAGCCTCTTGAGTGGAGCCATCTGCCTACGCTTCCCTTTAGAATCCATCCTTAACACGGTTTCTAGATCTCACTGCTCAGATTGTGTTACACGTATGCTCTAAAACTCCCAAGGGTTCACAATTGCTGCCTGAGCTGGTATGAACTCCCCATACCCTCTCCCAGCATCCAAGGCCATCCCATATATGGTCCCGCCCCATCTTTGGTGACTCATTTGCTTGATTTCCCCCACGTGTTGCCTGTGCTTCAGCAGTACCAGAAGGCTCCTGAGTCGCCGAGCTTGCCTTGCCTCCTGTTTCTTTGGGTGCCTTAGAGCTCACTCCCTACTTGGAAGTGTCCTTCTCTCGCCAGGGTCCTCCCTCGTCTCTGCCTGTGTACCCTCATGCTACCACCCCGTCCTGTTTTCTAGATTCTCCCACTCCCACTCCGCAACCTAGACTCCTTCCACATCCCCCTGTCCTCATATCCTGCTTTTGGTTATAATTTCGTATCATGTACCCTTGCAGACCACCTGCTCAGAGACAGCTGGCAGCGTGCATCCTCTGAAGTGGCTAGCACAGAATGTCTTGCACATTTTAGGCGGTTTTTTTTTTTTTTTTAAGGATTTATTAGATAAGATCTTTGCAGTTGACAAATTCTCTTACCCAAAATTGGCATAATCCTTTAACTTGGGGAGAAGAGATCACACACATGAAACTATTATGAAAGTAGTGAATTTCCCAATATATTTAGTCAAGAACACACAAGCTCATTGGCAGTGAGGTTCCAGGAAGGGCAGGAGCAGGAGCAGCCCATATCATCTGCCTTTCCTGGGCATGCAGGGTCACAGATGCCTGTCACACAGCCTGCATCGAGCAGGGCCTGCTGGATTGGAAAGCTGACTTCTGACCAGCTACAGCAAGCAAGGACTTGCAACACCATGTGGGAAGAATTTACCCTACCAATCCACGTGCTTTCATTAAAGGGATGTTTACAAACATCCTGGTTCTTGACTCAAGTTAATTGTCACAGAATGACGTTCTCATGGAGGAAGTGGGAAAGGGGTGGAATTGGGGGTTGAGTGCAGAAAACTGGATGAAATCAGAGGACCCTGAACAAAATCTCTCATGTTACTTTTCAGTGACTCAGAAAGCCTCTCTCCCTACAAATCCCTACAAGGTTGAGACACGCAGGCACACTCAACCTTGAAGTATCTGATTTTACAACTTCAAACTCAGGCTTCTCACAATACTCTATATTCCATCTCTTAGAGTGAGTACCTCTTATCTAGTTCAAGGTCTCATTCATTCTCTTATTTGACAGACACCAATTGTGTGTTCTTGCCTATAAGGAGCTCGCTGACTAATGGCAGATGCTAATTCTAGGGTTCTATTGCGTGAGAGTGGAAGGAGAACTAAGGTATCAAATTTTTACTACTCAGCCCCACTCTGCCCTATGCTTACTTTGTATTCTCCCTGACTGTGGAGCTCGAACATTTAAAATCTGAGTGACTGTTATCCTCAGCATGCACTGTATACTCTGCACCTTATTCCTGGAATCCTTTTATCTTTGGCTGTCCTTATCGCAGGCAGTGGTAGTTTGCTATCATCCTCTGCCAGATTAAACATATATGTTTATTTAATATTCTCTCTGTTGTTGAAAAGAACAATGCAAATGTTGCATAATAACAACAAAGTTCTTTATCATCTTCATTTGATCTGCTGTCATCTGTGAGGTCTCCAGAGCATACTCTGTGCCTTTCATGTTCGTGGACACTGTCGAGAAATAAAACTGAGACTCGAATCCAGATCCTCTGACTCTGAATCCTAGTACAGTATTCCAATATTTAGCCTTAATTTAGGAACACTCACTTTCTCTATTCATAGTAAACGTGTGGCGTCCACTCACTGATAAGGTGGGATTACCACAGAGCATGCAGAATACGAAAGCCTACAGGGCATTGTTTGTCGTGTTCACTTACAGAGCAGACTGATTTTTCCACAGTCACCTGTTCAACCCCACTTGGTAGCAGTTAACCCAGAGAAGCAATTGCCTCTCATCTGGAACCTGAAATGCATCCCATGCATTCTCCTGATTCACCAAGTTCATTGGCAATGTAAATACCAGCAAATCCTGTTGCCAGCTGAGGGTGTAATGTCATCCGTAATGTCATCCGAATGTGAAGGATGACCTGAGTTTTTTAAGGCTACAAAATTAAATGTGTGCTAATTTCGTTATGTTCTATTTTGGCATTTTCTCCTTTTCCGTTTTCTTCTTGGAATTGGTTTGCACAATTTTAACAGATTAAAAATTATTTAGTCACGGGTGTGTGTGTGTGTGTGTGTGTGTGTGTGTGTGTGTGTGTGTTTCAGTCATGGGCATCTTCTTTCGAGTCTTATTAGGCATGGAAAAACCTAAGCTTAGTTTAAAACACTTGCTCCCTTCCTGTGAAGTTTTAGGCTAACTTAAAATGGGATGTGTTATATAAGGAAGGCACCTGACACTAGCGGTGGGGGTGCCTAGGAGAAGGAGCACCCCCCTTGGTTTGTGATAGACTGGCAGCGTTTCCTCTGGTATGTGCCAGAGCGGCAGAGCCAGTTTTAAAAAGAGGATTTATAGGAAATCCAGCTGTGAGTTTTCATTTTTTTCTCTTAGAGCTGGAGGCGGGGCCAAAACCAACTTCAAACCAGGCACACCATTGATCAGGCTAGAATGATGTGGACCAGTCTCACAGACAACAGCCAAGCTCAGAGGAAATATTAGCTGGCAGAGATAACGAAGAGAAAACATTCGCTGACAGATGCACCATCTGTCAGTTTCTGAGGAGCAGTTTTCAAGAAAGCTGAAAATGAATTGAAGAAGAGAGGGGTTTTGTTTGAAAGGTACAGCAGAGCCTAAGGACAATTTTAAACAAAGTAAGTTTGTGTTCCATAGAAAAAGAGGTCGTGGTGGTGGGAAAGACAACAGTTACTTCCTGTGTAGACTGTGAGTTTTGTCATTGATATAAAAAGTTTTCTTTGTAGTGGACTTGATATTTACAACATTTTCTTAACAAGAACTTGATTTAAAATTAAAAAGCAGTGACTGTCATTTTGGCTACTCACTCTAGAAACATTTGCAAATTACAGTTAGATTTATTTTACGTTTATTTAATCTCAGAGAGAATTGTTTTATCTCAGACTACAGATATAGATAAGGCCTTCCTTCCTTCCTTCCTTCTCTCTCTATAACAATGGGCAAAATTATTTGTATCTTTCCTCAAAGGCAGTTTATTAAGAAAGTGACCCACCTTTCAGATTGGCGAGGTTGGCAGTAAATACTTTGTATTAGGATGCTTAATTCCATGGGCTACGTTACTTAAATAGCTATGAATATGACCTGGACTTCCTACGAGCCTTCCAAATAATGTTATTGGTGTTGACATCATTTTTAAAGGAAGCTGCTTCTGGATCTCCTGTAGTTTATCTTTCTCAAAAAGTCTGTTCCCCTCTTTCAGAACATAAGCTACCATATGAAACAATCCTGCTATTTATGTTTAATACATTTTCCAACGGCTTCGTTTTCAAAGTTGGACTTGGGCTGTTCATAATTGTATGTTACATCTAAGTGGTTTGCATTTGATGTCATATGTCGCATGTTTTATTAGACCAGGATTTGTCTAATTCCAAGGGGATCTAAAGCAGTGATTGAGAATCAGATTCTACGAGCGATAGCAGAAAGTTTTCAGGAGGCTCACAGGAGCTCCTTTATTGGAAAAAGTCAGTTCTCTTACAATTTACACAGGCGGAAAGGGATTTATTTTGCATCTGCGTTAGCAGGCTGTCTAGTCCAAACCAGAAGTGGAAGCGCTGGCTGTAAACTCGCCAAAGTAGAAACCACTCAGTGTTATGGCCCAATATGGATGTCAGAGCTCTGGAGCATGTGTGGGAAAATGGCCACAGGCCAACGTCTGGAATCATTTATCTTCCGGTAGAGCCTAGAGGACAACTGTTTTATGCATTTTACAGAAATTCTTGCTGATTGATTTCATTTACATAGAGCTGGTGCAGAGACTAATGGTGAGGACAACTAAAAATGGGAGAGAAATATTGATCTATTTCTGCTTTTCCTTACATCCCGGTCTCATTAGTGTTCTTAGCACCTTTGAATGAGATTATGCCGTTACTGACAACCATATGGTTTCTATGGGGTTCTTTCCACGCGTCTCATAAGAAATGCCACATTTATGTCTTTTCTTATTGGGGAAATCAGAAACTGAAAGTTGAGGGTTTTGTCGTACTGTCTTTTCATTAGCTTAGCGTGTTTCCTACAGTCTGAATGTGAAAAATGAGAGGAAGGTAATATCAGTAGACAGAGTTCTTTGTACACTCCGTGCAACCTATGTAGTCATTTGGAGATGTGTGCCTGATACTCTTTGTGCAGTACTGGGACATACTGCTGTTGATGTGTGGATTCGTATCTGCCTGTGAAGGAATCATCCATGCCAACCAGTATGTTCTGCATGAGCTAAACTCACATGTGCTGACACATGCTGACATGTGACAAGGTCACATCCGGACCTGTTTTTCTAACGTGTAAAAGAATTTTGCCAGCCTCTGACAGTACCCACGTCAGACCTTATGGAGGCATTTTTAATTGATTTCAAGGACCAAGGTAACGGTCAGAAGCCTTGGATTTCAGACGCTCCCCTTATGCTGCCTCATTTTGTGACCTTGAGGAAGATAATTAACCTTTTGATAAATCCATTTCACTGCTTACAAATATAGTGAATAATCATAGCCTTTTTTGTCTCCCAGAGATATTTCAAATGTCAGTAAGACATTTATAATGCATCTTGTGCTATTAGCTTTTGGTACGTATGCCATTAATGAAATTGCCTCCACTCTCTTAGACAGAATTTCTACGTTACACTGAAAAAACTAAAAACTTTAGCCTTTTAAAGTTAAAACAAAATTAAAAACAAAATTCTATAATCTTATGTAGTAGTGCTTTTGTTTATTGGAGGCTGCTCTTGAAGGTATTTGCATCTATTTTTTTCTCTTTGTGGAATAGTTATTTGATTTTCTCATCAAGATTCTCAGCATTGTGTAAGACTAGTCATTTACTCAAACAGGTTGAAGTTTTAAAAATCAGGCTAAAATTGGTGTGATGCTGCTTTGATTTAGTATGATTGAATATATATATTTTTTAAACTTCCTAATGTAAAGAAAATGGATAATAGTACAGATTAAGGTACATAATATTTTCTCACATTTTACAGATACATAGATATACCATAAAAATAAATATATGCTAATCTTCATATATATATATATATATACACACACACACACGCACTTCATCTTTCAAAATCATCCAGTAAAAGTGATAGCATAGCAGCATGTAAGATATTAAAAGACAGGAGTGATTAATGTGTTTTCATTTTAAATCCTTTTCATTTTACATGATGAACATGATCTCAGCTTAGTGTAGTGCAAGGGACATCAGAAGCCAGACCTGCCGTCTCAGCTGCCAGTACAGAGATTCTAAGGGCCACCACGCACCCTGTTCTGTGTACACAGGTGCGTGGTGGCCCCTAGAGTCTCGAAGCGTGGCAGCCTCGGGAGTCACGCCATTCAACTGTGCTCTTCTGCTGCAGCGTGGGAATCAGAATGTGTGCCTTACCGCAGGAGGTGTTTGGGAGGTTCATATGACATGATGCGCATGAAAATGCTTTGAAAACTTTCAGGCCATTTAAAGTCGCTAATTGAACTTCGACAACTTCTTTGTTCCTGGAATATTCCTTTCTTCCCTTTCTTAAGAAATTCTGCCCATCATTCGAAGGCGTCCCTTAATCTTTTTTGATTTCCTCAAAGGTGTGTTTCTTTGGAGCCCCCAGAGTCCCTCTCAGAAAGAGGAAGCTAGTGAATTTTGCCACCCATGTCCCTCCTGCCTCACCCACCAGATGACTTCACTATTACACCCCGTGTTTTCACATGTCCACACTCTGCCCGGTTCTGTCCCTGCGCTCCACTAAATATTTTCTCTACCACTTGCCAACATCCTCCTCCTCCAAAGCTACCTTAAATATCACTTGCCTTTGAAACCTTCCCCACCACCAGTCCTCCACAGAGCTAGAGCCTTCTTCATTCATGGTTCCAGACTTCTAATCAAGGCTTTATCTTGTTCTACTTCTTTCTTTATTTACACATCTTCCTTCCTCCCTAGGCTCTGCAAAGACAGGCCAGGTACCATGCTGCTTTGACTCCCTGGTGTTTGCTGTAGTTTCTCATGTCTGGTTGGTGTTCAAGGAATGTTTTTTGAATGAATGAGAAAGTCAGTCTTTCTGTATCACTTCTTTGTGGGGTCCTGTCATTACACACTTTCTGGGACAGAACCCTGGTACCCATTTGTGTGTCTGGAATAAATTGTCTCTTACGGCATAACAGCACATAGACTGTTTTCAGCTGGGAACCTGAGGTTCCAGCAACGCAAAACCCTGCATCTGATCACCAGCAGATTAACTGTTAACCTGTTAACCTGCTAGTCCTATCTGAATCCTACTAATCATAGTTAGGTAACTAAACATTAAAACTATCATCCAACTGTCTCTATTCTGAGAGAGCCTTGGCATATTTGTGACTAGCTGTGTTTTAAAAAGAAAATCTGACCATCTTTTTGAAAGGCAGTTTGGCAGCATTTATCAAGATCCTCTGATCCAATAATTCTCCTAGGAAATTATCCTAACGAAATGATTTCATAAAAATGTAGACAAAGCTTTCCGAACAAAGATGTTCAGCATGATATTATTTATAAATAATATGAAAAATGGCAAATAAGTGACCAGTATTACTTTTATAATCAAATTAAAATTCTTAAGAATCCCAAGGTTGCTTGACAGATTACGTACTAATTATGTTGACCATAAGGCCTCCATTTTTAGATTCTTTACACAGAACCAAGGATATACGTGGAACAATCAAGTTGAGCAAGTTCTTACCATGCTTCCAATTTTACTACTCTCCCTTCTCTTTAAATTTAGAAAAATGTTGAAAATAAGGTAACCTTTGAGGTCAGAATTTGAAAATTCTTTAACAGAATAATCTGAGCATCAGAAGGGGCCTAGAAGGCCTGCCTCAACCATTTTCATTCAAAAATTGACTGCATGGAGAGCTGGAGATTCAAACTGGTTTAACTTTGCTCTTGAGCTGAGGTTTAAAACAGTTGAAAAAAGGCTGAGAGCGGTGGCTCATGCCTGTAATCCCAGCACTTTGGGAGGCCGAGGCGGGCAGATCACGAGGTCAGGAGATCGAGACCATCCTGGCTAACACAGTGAAACCCCGTCTCTACTAAAAATACAAAAAATTTAGCCGGGCGTGGTGGTGAGCGCCTGTAGTCCCAGCTGAGGCAGGAGAATGGCGTGAACCCGGGAGGCGGAGCTTGCAGTGAGCCAAGATCGCGCCACTGCACTCCAGCCTGGGCGACAGAGCCAGACTCCGTCTCAAAAAAAAAAAATGTTAAAAAGAAAACTTGAGTTTGAGTCTATGTGTTCAAAGACTATGAAGAAAAGTATGCGAATTATGGAAGTTTTTTGGTAATCGCTCATTTAATCTCTTTTTACATGGAATAAGTGGCAGAGGTAAAACCGTGTTATCATAATAGTTTCTGCATGTTGCATTGGGATAAACCGCAAGAGTACCAGGGATAATCACTGACCAAAATGGGTTCGTGTAGTCGATGGAACACGGGATTTGATGGGGCCATGCCACTGAGATACACCGTCCATCACCACATCTGGGCTCAGTGTGGGAGGGTCTGTGTTTCCAATTCTTGGAATAATACTTAAAGTGCATCCCCACTAATAGTGGCACCCCCTGAAGCTCTCAGTACAGGGGTCAGAGCTAAGGATTGCTAGTGGGCAGGAACATTTCCATCTCATCCCCAAAGTGCAGAGAAGCACATTGCTTCTTTAAGCATGTTTCTAAATGGTCCTGTATGGTTGTGTTCCACGTGCAACAACTGAGCAAGTGGGTGCAAATCCTCTGCTTCAGTGAGTTCACCGTCTAAAAGGTGAAGGAGCGCCAACTTCCAAAGTGAATAGAAACACAGTAATACATATACAGGTAAGTCCTCCAGCAGGGCAACAGCCAAGCACACATGCAGTGTCAGTGGCGGCAGGTTAGGGGTAGAAGGAGCAAGGGAAAGTGGAGTCCTGAGAAATTCACTACAGGGAACTTCAGTGTCAGTGACCAGGAGAGCACCTTGAAGTGGTCTCGTCGCTGGTGACACTTTAAAAGACTGAAGCAGCCTTCACGGGGCTGGCACAGTGGCTCCCGCCTTGCCAAGGGCTTCCACATACAGTTGGTGGGTGGCACAGGGAGGAATAGGTCATTTACCGGAGCTTGAGCTGAGCCAGGCTGGTTAGGGGACCTACCTGTGAATGAGAGAGCAAGCTGCTGGCTGAAGAAAGCTTCATTATCCTCCAGCCCCAGGAGCTCCTAGGGGATGGCAGGGAAGGGCATGAGCTCTGTCAGCAGACCACAGGGCTAGAAGGGGGTATGTACAGTTACCTTCAGCCTCTGTGGGGCCTCTCCAGAGACCTGTTTATTCTGCACTCAGCAAAGGGCAAGAGGATCCTGTCTGAATTTGTTGCTCGTGGACCCAGATTTCAAACATGCTCTACTGCCTCAGCAAAGATTACGCCATAAAAGCTTCTTGGAATTATTGGTTCTCTACTCCCCAAAAGAAAACAGTGATTTAAAACAGTCTCCTGAGAACCACTGTTCTTCCCACACATGCTTATTATCCTGCATCCTGGGCCATTAGTACTGGGCCCAGCCAATGACTGGCCTTATATACATTATGAGACATGCTAAGGAGGAGAAACCCGGCAAGCAGATGAGATACAATTTCTTAAACTAACCATAAATTACTCCATGAAAAGAACCCTTATGTAACACTGAGGCATCCTGATTAGTGTTCTTTTGGCCTTGCAAGTACCTGAATGAAACCACAAAATAGTTAAACAACAATATTGGGATCTCAGTTTCAATAAAAGCTGTTTATTTTTAGCTGAGGATCAAACTCCAAAATAAGTGACCTCTCTGTGCCAGGCATTCTAGCAGAGCAGAAGTTATCTTTATCTTTAGAGTTTCTTGTAAAGCCTTCTGCTTCATGCTGGCTTAAACTATAGCTTTATGTTTCTTTTCGGTTTTGCTGACATTCACTTATTTGATGTTGGTGTGTTATTTCTACAAAGGACCTAAATGCTTATCTCTCTACAATTCTCCTCCTCCAAAATGCACAGCTAGTCACACTGTATACTTAATGTCAACCAACATTTATTGAGCAGCTACTATGTGTAAGGAACTATGAAAAGGAGACAGGCCTATAATGTCTTCTCAAGAATATTAGAGTCGTGTCTTGGGGACAGATATGGACACAATTCAAGGAGGAATGATTTTTGATGTAATCAGAGGCTTAAGGCAATGTACTACGGAGCACATATTTAAATCCGATTCGAAGAATGGAAAAGCTTCCTGCATGATACGAAACGTGGCCTGGAAACATCAACAGATTTCACTAGAAGGTAAAGTAGGAAACATGCTCAAGATCAAAGGACGTGTGTTTGAAAACACAAAGACTTTAAAGTGTTTAATGGGTTCAAAAATAAATGAGTGAACCTCAGCGTGACTATACCTTAGGGATGGATGGAAAGATCACTGCACTGGGAAATGCGATTGGAAAGGGAGACGGGGCTAGAAGTTTTTAAGGGTCTTAGATGCTATTTAATAAATCACATGTAGTTACTGACAAATTATGAGGAAGGTGGCGATTTTCAACTTGTAATTTAGGATGAATATTTTGGTAGAAAGTGCATCAGAGAAGATGCAGTAGCACCATTTATAAGTCCATTGCGATAAACCAACTGTCCATTTATTAAGTATATATTCATTAGGTATCTACTGTATGCTAGGCCCCGTTTTAGACTATAGAGACACAGGAATGAACAAAACAGGAAAACAAAGTTTCCTGACTCTTGGAGCTTATGCTGTAGTGGGGAAGACAGAGAGTGAATAGCATAAATAAATGAACTATGTTTATTTTAGTGATAACTGATAAAGAGAAGGAATAAAATAGGGAAAGGGGGTATGGAGGTGAGGGAGAAGGGTTAATTTCTATACATTTTGCAATATATATTCGAGGTAATTAAGGAAGGCCTCTTGGAGAAGGAGCTTGAGGGAAGACCTGAAGGAAGGAGGCTTTAGGCAGGGTCTCTAAATGTCTGGAATAAGCCTGTGTCAAGCAGAGGAGAAAGATAGGTAGGGCCAAGGCTCTGATGCCAGGTGAGCCTGGGATGCTCACAAGTTGACTGGTAAGTTAGGCGGTGTGGGCCAAAGAGGGAAAAGAAGAGAAACAAAGCACCCCTTAGTGACCGTGGGCTTGGGTAATAAAGAACAAGTCAAAGACGACTTAGGTTTTTTTTCCTGAATGGCTTAGGTTGACATATTTGGTGTTGAAACAGCTTTTCTTTTGTTTTGTTTTTTGAGATGGAGTCTCACTCTGTCGCCCAGGCTGGAGTGCAGTGGCGTGATCTCGGCTCACTACAACCTACGCCTCCTGGGTTCAAGGGATTCTCCTGCCTCAGCCTGCCAAGTAGCTGGGACTACAGGCATGTACCACCACACCCAGCTAATTTTTTTGTATTTGTAGTAGAAAGAGGGTTTCACCGTATTAGCCAGGATGGTCTTGATCTCCTGACCTCATGATCCGCCCACCTTGACCTCCCAAAGTGCTGGGATTACAGGCGTGAGCCATCGCACCCGGCCTGAAACAGCTTTCGTAAGATGGTCTTGGTGACCTCATCAAGGAAGAGGAGAAGTCAGCTAAGAGTCAGCAGCCAGGGATTAGGGCTGGGGATTGGAATTCAGTGGCAACATTTTGGATTAGCTCCTGGGAGGAACAGGAAAAGGATCTAACTAGATACAAATATAAGGACTGATGAGCAGGGTGTTGGCTCTATCGTGGCTTGCTGATCCGTCAGGCAAGCATACATTAGCAGTTACTGCGTCAGCAGCAGCACTGTGTCAAATGCTGGGTGGACCGAAGTGGAATCGGCTCACTGATGGAGAAGAAAGAGAATATTTATAAATATATAAAGTTTGTTCCTTCATCAGGTCTGAGAGAATGAGATAGCATAAATATTTAACTCTGACAATAAACCCACTTGTGATACAAACAAGTTTTATTGGGCTGACTCTTAAAAGGTCCATTAAACACACACACACACACACACACACACACACACACAACTCTCTTCCTTGTCTATAGAGATAACTCAATTAGTACCAAATAGCTATATTCTTCAATAATTAACCCCACCTAAATATGTCTGTAGAAATGAGTTTTCAACCAGTACGCTTACAGGGTACCTCACGTGGGATATGAGTGTGCTCTTAATTGGTAATAGGTGTGTTGAAAATATTGACCTCCTCAATCTTGGGCTGGCTGAGCAGGACCTGGGCGACCAAAGGCTTGGGCCTCCCGTAGCCTAGTAGCTTATCCCAGCATGTAGTACAAACACAACGTGTGTGCCATGTGTGAAAAAGGCTGGGAAGCAGGCAGTGTGGACACTCTGTATTCATTTCCCCAGCACAGTGACCCCAGCCTTTTTTGAATATACACTCATATCAGTAACAAAATCTTGAGCAGTACTCCCAATGTATCTATCTTTATGTATTTTATAAGTTATATGCAGTTCTACTGTCATTAATATCTCAAGTCATAAAGGCCAAAGTTCATCAATAATTATGTAAATCTCGATTTCAAATTGTCTTCCAGACAATTTTACACTAGTTCATTTGGCTTCTTGTCTGGTTTAAATCTATGTTCATCATTGTTGCCTTGTAGATGTGACTGTTAACAGGGCCAGTATTAGGAGTAGGGAAATTTCTGCTTCGTCTGTTTCTTGTTGGCTACTCGTTGCTGGTAATTAGTATTTTCTCCATGTGGTTCCTCTGCAAGAATCTTTTTAAGTTGCCTCTCCATTTTGTGGGGATTAGTTTGGTTAAAGATAAGCAATGTAGCTCATAGTCTGTCATAGTCTGTCAATAGTCTGTCAATCGAGTCCATGTCAGCTGCTGCACATCATGATGTAGGGCAGTACTGAAAGCAAGCGTGGAGGTAAGATTGCTGGGGTCAACTTCTCTACTATATAATCCCCATCCTCCCTCCCAGAAACCACCAGCAGGCTGGCAGCTCCAGTAAGGGCACCTCCTATCATATGCTGACATTCCATACTGTCATGACAATTTATTTCTTTAAAAATATTTATTTTGTTTTTATTTATTTATTTATTTATTATTATGATTTTTGAGATGGAGTCTCGCTTCATTGCCCAGGCTGGAGAGTGGTGGCGCAACCTCAGCTCACTTTGTCTGCCAGGTTTCAGGGATTCTTGTGCCTCAGCCTTCTGAGTAGCTGGGATTACAGGCATGCATCACCACACCTGGCTAATTTTTGTTGTCTTAGTAGAGTTGGGGTTTCACCATGTTAGCCAGGCTGGTCTTGAACTCCTGACCTCAAGTGATCCACCCACCTCAGCCTCCCAAAGTGCTGGGATTACAGGCGTGAGCCACCATGCCCAGCCTAATTCTTCAAAAATATTTTAGAATATTTTAATTCAATATTTTAAACACAGATAACATTTCTCATCTAATCATCTGAACCCTGTTTTGGAGACCATTGTTCTTGTGTCCTCTAAGTGTCTATTACCTCCCTTCTTAACCAAATGGAGAAAGCTTTTAGTTGTTATGTGTGTCCCATCTGCCATCCACAGTACAGATCACCTGATTTCATCCTCACAGCCACCCATTGAGGGAGAATGATAGTCTCCATTTTACAGATGAAAAAACTGAGGCTCAGAGGGTTTATTAACTTGTCCAGGTTGGCATTGCTTGTAAGAAAGAGAGACAGACTTGAAGCATATGATCTTTCCCATCTTAACTACTGCCTTCTTTCTCTTAGGGCTTGGGGTAATTTCCATTCTTGTGTCTAAAGAACTAAGTCCTGGAAAATAATGAATTTTCAGATCTCAAGACACGCTTTACGATAATACTGTCGTGGGTGCTACGTGTCAGCTTCCTGGCTAAAATTGCAGCATCGTTATGACTGCTTTCTGTCCATGCGGCAAATCTGGTTGCTATGGTATTCTTCACATAGAAAAATATTTGTCAGCTCCAGGTGGCTGGAACACCACACAAGCTTACTGATAGTGAGAATACGAGCAATGATTCAGTGAATTACAGGATAGTCTCCCGAGAGAAAAATGTGGTCCCCGGGGACTTTGATGAAGTAGGCTAGAGATGTTCACTTTGTATTTTTCCCGCTCCAAAACTTCAACTTTAGTCAGTTGAGTTACAGATAGAGTGGCTAAATCTGCAAAGATGTCAATAACAGGGGATTACTGAAATAGCGTTCCTTCCTGTGGGGGAGGGAATATATTGCATTAAAATAAATGAATGTGTTGACCTAGTCAAATTAAATTGCCATATCCAAAGTAGTGGTGGATTAGGCATTTTAATTGTTGGTCATTGATTTAAATCATCTCCTGAGTCAGAATATATTCTCATTGAACATGATTACATCCAGATAATGTTTTCTTCCAGTAAGAGGGAAAAAACAAAGGAAAATAAATAAAACACAGTTCACTAGAACCTCATAAAAGTTCTTGCACAAGAAGTGAAGTAGCATGGGAAAATATGAGTTCTTTTACAAAAACAAGTTTTTCCTTGAAGTCACTGGAAGATTGCTGTTCACATAACATATTGGTATGTGTATATGTTTATACAAGAGGGGGCCGCAGGCTCAGGAAAATGTAAATCAAAGTCTCTATGGTAGCTGTGGTCATTTTAAAAAATGACTAACAGCATATATAATCTCCTTTCAAAAAACAGTGAGTTGTTTGTTCATTTCTGATTTTTTAAAAATCCATTTTCACTTTCTCCAAAGAAACCCCTATCTGAGGGTTGAGAATCATGTTTCTTTTCGTCTTAATTCTTCACTATTTTGAATTTGTTTTATATTCTGCCAAATACAAGCAAAGCATTATAGTATTGAAAAGTTTTCTCTTAAAAAACATGACAAATTATATCTAGTTTATATTAAAGCAATTTCATTCTGTGCTAAATACCTTAAAATATGATGTTTAAGTATAAACTTACTTTTAAGTCAAAAACAAATGCTGATTAACCTTTTTAAAATATTCTTACCATGAAAGAATCTACATTTACAACATACGTAAATCAGGGAATTTTTTTTTTTAAGATTCAGTCAAAACTTTTTTTATGAAAACATTAGTCCCCTTAGTAAACTGAATTTCATAGCAGAATGTTTCCATAAGGAATATTAACCATCTCTCCTTACTTAAATTATTTACCAAAATTCACTTAATACACAGTTTTAAAGGTGTTTTTGAAGTGAAGTATATTTATGGTTCAAATATCATCAAATGAAAATGTGGCATTAGGCATGGGCTGTGTTCATTGCCTTCTCCGTGTGACTCTTCTGCTAAGTTTAGTCCATTGAATCTAAGTCCAGATTGAGGCAAGAAGGGCTAGAAGAGTATGCATCTACCTAGCAAATACTCTGTCTTTCTTTTTCCCTATGTAAATGAAATAAGCTCTAACACTCCTTGAGGTCTCTGGGATCATTCTGGACTAGTTTGTAACAGGAAAAAAACAACATGAAAACCTCAGCTTAAGGGGCCTTTTCTTCTTTTGCTTCAGCTCTAAAAGAAAAAAGTGCATAATCCTATTACACTTAGTTATCAGCGCCACTTGAAATCCTGACTGCCTTGATAATCACCGTGGAGCCGTGTGCCGTTTAGCTGGTAGAGAGCTAAATTCAATTCATAGTACAGATGACTGGATACACCTCCTCATTTATTTTACTGATCTCGACACTTTCTCCTGTCCTCCAAGTTAAGATCTTTTTTGTTTTGTTTTGTTTTCCTGCTGCAAATACCATGTCACAGCCAACAAAAACACGACAGCAAGGCAGCTCTGAGCAGCATGGTTGTGAGGAAAGGTGGGAGGCCCTGGGCTTCTCTGTGTCTGGGTTGGAATCCTGACACTGTCGCTGGTTGTGTTCACGCCTTCCGACTGTTTTGTCGCTGGTTGTGTTCTAAGCGTCCAGTTGCTCATCTCCAAAATGGCAATGGTAATGCCTACCTGAGTGTCACAAGGGTGAGAGATAATACAGGAAAGAGCCTCGAGCTGTGCTCTGTCTGGGTGCTTGTCCAACAACAAATCATTATGTGATGTTTTCATTGTTACTGTTCCTCCCCTCTTAAAAAGCTCTTAAAGACCATTCTGACTGGAAATAGTGCTCCCACCTAGAACCTTCTGCAAGGAGTCAAGATGTTTGGTGGTTCAACTTTTCGTTCTCCTTCTAATCATTAGCAACTTTCATTTTCATGAAGCCCCGCTGTAGAGATGACCTCCTTTCTTACTCCTCATACTACTTGGTGCAGGGGTGAAGATGTGTATTTAGTGGCTGATTAAAGTATGAAGAAATTATGTGAGGAATTCGTTTGTCCTTTCTTCAGTTGCATTTTTGTTTATAAATTATACCCTCCTTCTTTGAAAAAGATGTTTTAAAAGCTTTGCCATGTTCTCATCCCCTCATTCCCATTTGTTTATGAATGAGGGCTAGAATTGGAACAAAAGGCGTGGTTTGAGTTACAGCATCCCATCCGTGACCTGGGGCACCTCATTGAACCTCCCTGATCCTAGTTTCTTCCTCCATAAGATGGGAATGGTAAAACCTTTTTTTTTTTTTTTTTTTTTTTTTTTTGAGACAGAGTTTCACTCTTGTCCCCCAGGCTGGAGTGCAATGGTACAATCTTGGCTCACTGCAACCTCCGCCTCCTGGGTTCAAGCGATTGTCCTGCCTCAGCCTCCCAAGCAGCTGGGATGACAGGCATGCGCCACCACACCCAGCTAATTTTGTAGTTTTAGTAGAGACGGGGTTTCTCCATTTTAGTCAGGCTGGTCTTGAACTCCCGACCTCAGGTGATCCACCCACCTCAGACCCCCAAAGTGCTGAGATTACAGGCATGAGCCACTGCGCCCCGCTGGGCATGGTAATACCTTTTTAAAAGCTCTTATGAGGATCAAGTGAGCCGTTGCACATAAAGCATTTGGCATCACGCCTGACACCTGATATCAACAATAGCAATGCAGATACCTTTAAGCAGAATATTTGAATGGCATATGCATATGAGAATGAGAAAAAGGATTGAATGGCTTTCATGGGTCCTATAAACTTCCCTCATACAACTTATATCAGGGCAAATACTCCTGAATATGCATTTAAAAGCCTGCAACATTCTCACAAATTCCACAAATTCAACAAATTCCAATAACAACTGTGATTGTGATTAACTAATTAAGGAATAAGAGAAGGAAATTTGTCGATGTACTGTTTTAGCTTCTAAGTTGCATATTCCCTGTTTAGTAAGTGCTGCAATTAGAGCCAATGTTTATCTCCAAACTACAAAATGCAAAAAGCTCTAGAAATTTTTTTTTTTTTTTTTTTTTGTCTTTTCAGTAGTAACTATTTCAATGAGTTGCCAACAAGTTTTAGCATGCCGCTGTGTGCCTAACACCGGGTCAAGTGCTGTGGGAACTGTCGAAAAACAGACTCCAGCTCACAGACCCCTGTAACCTGATTTCAGAGAAAGCCATCCAAGGCCATGTGCACCAAGGGCCAGATTGCCCGGCTGATTTGAGGCTGGCTGCAGTCTGAAGCCATTTCTCCAGCCATTGTAATAACTGTCTTACAATAACTGACTGCCTTGCAAAATGCAGCTTTATTTATCTCCCAGTATCAGAATCCTGCCTGCCTTCTCATTTTTATTAGAATTGGATTACAAAACAGGGAGAAATCACCACGTTACATTTAAGAATAAAATTGAAAAAGAATAATCCATTGAGGCTGATGTCAGGGACAAAGACATTGCTGAGGCTGTGGTCTTGGATGTTTAGCTAGCTGTGTCAGAGACCACAGTATGAAATGTACAAACCATTCTGATTAGAGCTCATCCACCACGCTTTCCTAGCAACAAAGTGTGAGGACAACCTTAACGTTCCTACAATGTTCATGTGGATTTTTTTGGATTCAGTTAGCATGGATGTGGCTTTTGTCTGTAATCACATAGCCAGGACATTGGTGTGTGGTTGACCTTCTCTGGAGTCCTGTGCCATTGTTCCGAGGAGATATTAATGTCACTGACTTCAACACAACGTTTCATCTTAGAAATCACAGGATTGTAGAGCATTAAAAGCATTACAAGACTCTAAAAAAGCCCTCATTTTACTGGTGAGAAAATTAAAATCAGATAGGGTAAAGTTTTGTGCCCAAGGTTATACAACTAACTAGCCACGTTGTTAATAAACCTTTCGGTAATAACAATAGGTGGAGGCTGTGACCAACCAAGTATTAAATCGATTTTTTTAAATTAAATAAAAAGCATTCAGAAGTTACTTAACTTACCATCTAATAATCCATAGTGGGCCGATCATAAAAGCTGCCCAAAGAAAAATACAATTAAAAAGCTGAAAACCGTGTGTATAGTTTTTGACATGACCTTACTTAAGTAATTGTTTATGTCGTAACTTATTAAAGTAAACATACCTTGTGAGTTGTTTACAAAATCCCAACATCTTTTTGGAAACAAGTATAATGAGGCATTGTAGTAATACTTGGTATTTTGTTTTTATGTTTTTGAATGCTGATATTTTGGGGTTTTTTTGAATGCTGGTATTTTTAAGACTGTGTAATTTATACTGAGTACTTTAATAAACGGGTGTAGTGGCTGGGCACCGTGGTTTACACCTGTAATCCCAGCACTTTGGGAGGCCGAGGCCAGCGGATCACAAGGTCAGGAGTTCGAGACCAGCCTGGCCAACATGGTGAAACTCCATCTCTACTAAAATACAAAAATTAGCCAGGTGCGGTGGCATGTGCCTGTAATCCCAGCTACTCAGGAGGCTGAGGCAGGAGAATCGCTTGAACCTGGGAGGCGGAGGTTGCAGTGAGCCAAGATTGTACCATTGCACTCCAGCCTGGGTAATAGAGTGAGATTTGGTCTCAAAAAAAAAAAAAAAAAAAAAAAAAAAAGAAAGAAAAAAAGAAAAAGAAATGGGTGCAGTATTCCAATCGTATATCATTTATTTTTCATCTCTCGTGGTGGTGGTGCTAAGAACGACATGCTTAAAAACCCTTGGGGTTTTGTTTTCACTACTGTCTCAGTAAATCCTTAAAATATATTTTATTTTATCTTTTTTGAGACAGGGTCTTGCTCTGTGACCCTGGCTGGAGTACAGTGATGGGATCATAGCTTACTGTATCTTCTACCTCCTAGGCTCAAACAATCCTCCCACTTCAGCCTCCTGAGTAACTGAAGCCACATCCGGGCTAAATTTTTTTCATTTTTTTTTTTTTTTGGTAGAGACAGAGTTTCATTGTGTTGCCCAGGCTGGTCTTGAACTTCTGGACTCCAGTGACCCCTGTCTCATTGGCCTTCCAAAGTGCTGGGATTACAGGCGTAAGCCATTACACCAAGCCTGTCCTTAAAACATTTTTAACTAAACCAGATTTAGGATAAAATAAAGCCCAAATTGGTATTCACTAGCCATGATAGACCTTTAGCCAAATATTTAGTCATCAATTAATGTGAACTTCCTGAGTGATTTTAGGGTATCTAGTGTAATGAGAAGGTTGTTTTGTCCCAAAGGGGATCAAGAAGCTAAATTTTATAATCACATAAATCTAGAGTTAAGTTTGGGATCATCATTTTTACAACAGTATATAAAATGGCTTAGGGTGGGCTGCAGTTGAAAGTAAGATGCTGTTTCAGGTGGTACATTTCAGTCAGTGACTTCTGCTGAACTCCTGCTAGAAACTGAGATCACCCAGGCGAGGACGAACACAGGGAGGGCAGGGGATAGGGGACCATTTTGTACATGGGAGAGTAACTGAGCCAAGCAGGAAACTGTACTTAGATGAACTTGAGAAAGGTGTGGAAGTGGCCGGGCGCGGTGGCTCACGCCTGTAATCCCAGCACTTTGGGAGGCCGAGACGGGCGGATCACGAGGTCAGGAGATCGAGACCATCCTGGCTAACACCGTGAAACCCCGTCTCTACTAAAAAATACAAAAAACTAGCCTGGCGAGGAGGTGGCGGGCGCCTGTAGTCCCAGCTACTCGGGAGGCTGAGGCAGGAGAATGGCCTGAACCCGGGAGGCGGAGCTTGCAGTGAGCTGAGATCTGGCCACTGCACTCCAGCCTGGGTGACAGAGTGAGACTCCTCCTCAAAAAGAAAAGAAAAAGAAAAAGAAAGGTGTGGAAGTTTCTGATTAGAGAAATAGCTGTGAACCGGGCCCTGTCCCACAACAAGGGCACCCATATAGAACAGGAAGGGCACACAAACAGTTTCCCTCTTTGTGGGAGGGAGGTTCATATACAGCAGCAAGATGACCAGCTAAAAGTGTCCAGAAGTGCTCCTGCTGGACTGTGAAAGTGCCATCAGAAGGACTGGATTTGTTTAGGAACTTTGAAAGGATGACATACCATAGAGTCCCTTCCCTTTCCTCCTGCTTTCCCTCCTTCCTCCTTTCTCTCTTCCTGCCCTCCTGCTTTTTTCCTGACTTCCTTCCTGCCATTCTCACTTCCTCCTTTCCTTTTTTCTTATAACTGGAAGTTGGTTATATCTAGCCATTAAATACTAGTTTTAAAAGACACAGCCGGTTTCCAACCAAATTATAAACATGCTTTCTATCACCTCTCAAAAAATACTAAAGTAATAAAAAAAAAATCTTTGTAGTTCTTCCTTATGGCTTTATATGAAGCATCAAGCTATTCATGATATTACTTTTAAGCAATTAAAAGAAATAAAACATTTCTAAATGACAAAGGAAAAGCATAAATACAAGGCATGAGAGTCATTGACTTATACATGACAGACACTAAGTGTCTGCCCTAATAAACAATAACAATTAGGTTAAAAAGGAAACACCAAATGTCACTTCACAGCTTAAGCCTAGAAAGCAAAGTTAGCCAGAAAATAGTTACAAAATTCTAAGGATTCCGTGGGTTTTGTTATTAAGGCAAAGTGTCTTTTCATTTGTCATTTTCATCAACTAATCTGACAGATTCTTTATGAAGAAAGCACAGAGCCAGAAAATTGTCCCCACCCGGCCAATACCTGCTCAGAGGATCTGCCATTAAAGTCTAGATCACCCCAAACTGCTTTTTAAATGCATTTGCTTTTCTAAAAGTGACGAGCAGTGAAACAAACGTATTCAGTCAATTGAAATAGTTATTTCGGTGAGAAAATTGAATCCTTTTCAAAAGAAGCTGTTTCACTATCTTAGTGTGGTATTGAAAGTTGGATGGTTTCCATGAAAACAAAAATGGACATAAAGGACAAAATAGTTTGTGAGTGATATTTAGAGTGAAGTTGAGTTTGTGTGTGTGTGGGTGGGTGTGTATGTGTAGCAGCAGATCCTAATCAGAAATTTTTCTCAGAATTAACTCTCTGTGTTCATTTCTTTTTTTGTATGACTCATTCAATATTCACTATTCCCATAATATTGGCCATACACCTACTCTTTTCCAGGCATATGTGGTCTTTGGGGGTTAAAGAAGGCTGAGGTTCCTGTCCCTAAAGTGTTTATCGTGGTAACCAATTAAAAGTTTGTTTCCTACTCACATTGGGGGCAGAAGTACTGCTTCACTTCCAGGTCTACTGAAGTTCTGTCACCTCCACATGAAGCTTCTAGGTCACCTGAGCACTGGAACATCTGCTGTGGCTAGAGAAGGAAAGCTGGTGACAGGTCACATGGCAGATTCACCCACCTGCCTTTGGCCAGTGCTCTTTCCCATGGCCCAACAACCAGGAAAGCTAGATTCAGAGTCAACTCAAAGGTCTATCCCATAGTCAGCTGGGTTTTGCCACAACATTATTTAAAGATGCTTCGTTTAGGTTGGGTGCAGTGGCTCATGTCTATAATCCCAGCACTTTGGGAGGGCCGAGGTGGGCAGGTCACTTGAGGTCAGGAATTTGAGACCAGGCTGGCCAACATAGCGAAACCCCATCTCTACTAAAAAATACAAAAATTAGCCGGGTGTGGTGGCACATGCCTGTAATCCCAGTGACTTGAGAGGCTGAGGCACAAGAATCACTTGAACCTGGGAGGTGGAGGTTACAGTGAGCTGAGATCATGCCACTGCACTCCAGCCTGGGTGACAGATCAAGACTCTGTCTCACAAACAAACAAACAAAATAATAAATAAATAATTAATTAAAAAAGATGCTTCATTTAATTTTTTTTTACCATAGTAAAAATATCCTTTTATTAAAAAATGACCTGGAAAGCTAAGACTCATGCACTACATTTAATTAATGAATGATTAGTGACAAAGAAAGGTAGAAGTCTCAGTAAAATGCATGCCCATCCAAGCCCTTCCTTTTGAACAGGTGTCAGGTTTGCCCAATCAGACTTTTCATAAATGTAAGATTGATGAATTTGCTTTTTATTTCTTTCACTCTCCACTCTTTCTGAAGTTGCAAATAAGCAGTAGAAAGTCCATAAGCAGATTCTGGAGGTAAATCAAGTATTAACTAATGCACAGCTCAGATCATGACTATGACAGCAATGATTATCTCCAAAAAATCAGAAGTGGGCAGTTCTCAGCAACTCCTTGTCTGACCCCAGTAGAGAGGGACCCTTCCTTCTCTTTCCCTGCCTTCCGGGCAGCCCTCTCCCTCTGTCATTCTCTTCACATCCCCCAGGTCAAGGCTCTTAAACAGAAACGGAAGTTAAGCCACAAGGTTAGAGGACAGGAAGTGACTCAATGATTCCCTGGGGGTCAGGTGTGTGGGTAGTGAGAGAAAGAAGGGAGAGAGAATTCCAGATTAGAAAAGTAGCCCAGATGGGAGAGTGATCAGGGCTGGAATTTCAGAGATGACAATGACATCAGCATTAGTGATACTCCTCCACTCTGCTACACAAGCATTTAAGAACGTTGCTATGAACTACTTCCCACCTATTTTCTTGGCATGCCTAGGAACGCGGGACTTTCTGGCAGATTTAATGGGTAGTTTGGTGGTGTCTAGATTGTGCTAATAGAAGCCATTATACCAAAGAGAATTTAAAAACCTAGAATTTAGTAAACTTAAGTTGTTTTTTTGTTTTTGTTTTTGTTTTTGTTTTTGTTTTTTTTGCTGTTTTGAGACTATTAATCTCAAATACTCTAAATTTGCTGATTTCATTATTGTTTTAGGACATAAGTGAGATAATGAAGTGGATAATTAATGATATACTCTTTAGGATGTAAATAAAAACTACACTCCACAGAGAAAAGAAGTACCATAAAGCTTAAAAGAGGTCACGAACCTTAGTACCTGCATTATACAATGAGGGTCGTTTTTGTACCAAGGAAAAGCAAGGAAGTCTCTTGGAATCATCATCTTTGCTACTTTTAGTCAACTGCGGAATGTTTTAAAACTGTATTTATGGTCTTAAAGGGCATGTAAGAAAAGATTTGGAAATTTCAAGCAAAAGATTAACCAGTGGAATTATGATATAAATCGCACTGTTTCTTTATAAGAGGGGAGTTCTGTTCGCTACTAAAAGACTCTGTTGAGAATGTGAATGAGTGGAACATACCCCACCTTACATTTTAGTCTTCTTTAGGGGTTTGATTCATTAGAAAGTGTGTGGTTCTTTCTGTTCCAAACAGAATCCTTTTCTCTGGCACTTTATTTTGAGACTGTGATACAAATCCTTGGTGTTCCTTTTTAATGGGAATGAAAACAACGAGGAGAGGAAGTGTGGAGGCTTGGAATCTCAGCTGAGGCCTCGCAGGTCACTGGGGAGCAGTGAGGTTCCTCTCCACTGTTAGCAACCGGAAACACGAGAGAGGACTATCATCTGCCGCTTGCTCTGATTTCTTTGAACCTCTATGCTGGAACCCTCCTCAATTCTCCATGCAAACGTTAACCAAGCCCCTTTGTGGTGCTTGGTGCTGTGCTGGTGAGGAGAATGCAAAGACACTGTCTGTGGTGAGAAACAGAAAGGCAGAGTGAACCAGAAATTCCAGCGCCAGGGTAAGTGCTGGATCAGAAGGGCGTGTGGGTACAAAGGATAGACCTTTGTGAACTTTTTACTTGGCCTTGCATGGCCTCAGTGGCAGTGGTCAGGTGGTCTAGAAGGACACGGTGGAGAAGATAGAACTAGAGCTGGGAATCAGAGAGGCAGAAAGGAAAAGAATTGGCTAGTCACGTAAAGCAGAGGAATGTCATTCTAGATAGAGGGAAAAATGCCTATAGGGAACGGAGGATGGGAGTTGGAAGGTCGGTTTTAGGAAACTAAGTCGGTTGGAAGTCGGTTTTAGGAGTTGTTTAGCTCCACTGCCAACTACTATCAGGGATGTGGGCAGTTGAGACACAGAAGTGTATGTCAGGGACCCGTACTGAGCTCAGGAATTTCACAGTGTCCTTGGAAATTTGGATTTTTCTTTGGAGAGATTTGAGAACCATGGAGAATTCTAAGCAAAGGAGAGAGTGATCAGACTTGGGTTTTGTCTCTGAAGTTGTCTTTGCATGATGTTGGTAGCACTCCTAAAAAATGCATAAATTGCCTTCAGAGCAAAAGATGTCCTGCTATTTTATGGAAATATAGTCAAGAAAGTCTGTATTTTCAAGCACTTTATGTTGCTGAGCAGAGATTCTTCCTTCATCCTGTGATCTTAAGCTTAGCCAACATCAGCCACTGGTGGCCTGTATGTGTGTGTCTCAGTTCTTTAAGGGCTGATACCTGGGTTCACCATAAATGTCTAGAGTGGAATCAGAATTTACCTGAACCCCACATTTTCTGACATGCATGGAGGCTGTTGTTGAAAATAAATAGATCATCTCTCTGAAAATGAGATTTCTCTTTTAAATTTATACCTGAGCCTCTTCAACAAGGCAGCATGGCCAAGAGTGTTTAGAAGCTACAGGACAGTGCATTTTCTTGGAGCATAGATTTTCCTCAAATTTGAAGGAAAGCTTTGTTGCACTGAAAGAAGTATGGGCATGTTATATTCCAACTACATATAGGAGGAAATAAATAAATCCATTGGAAGTATCTGTTTATTTTCTTCTGCCATTTGGGTTCATCAGTGGAAATTGTGAAAAAGTATTCATTTCGGTTAATAATAATAGCTCCAATTTTTAAGTGCCTGCTCTGTGTCAAATTACATAATTCATTACATAATAGATAATTACATGTTCATTTTAACAAATGTGAACGTAACATCAACTTCAAATCCCTGTGACAGAGACCAGGATTGCAGCAGTAAACTAAATGCTCTTCCTTGTTCTGGAGTTTCTCACATCCTTACAATGACTCTGAAGAGTATACATAATGTTGTGCACATTTTGCAATGAGGAAACTGAGGCTTTCAGATGCAATGAAACTTGCTCAGGGATGCATAGAGTAAACTCACACTCAGCCAGCTCCCCATGGCACCTTCCTCTCTGAAAGATTTTTTAGAATTCCAACTTACTGTCTCTTTCCCCTTATCTGTTCCCACCTTGACTTTATCCACTAGGGACATCTATATCTTTCACCTAGGTCTGCCTAGTTTTCTTTCTCTGAAAATCAACAATAGCCATCAACCATCAGCAGCAGCCGCAGCCATGCCCATATACAAACTTGTTTGTATCTTCCTTCTTAACAACAGCCACAGCAACCCCAACCACCACAGACCTGTCCCTGCTGTTTTCAGATTCCCTGAGCTCATGCTGTAACTCTCAAAGAGACAGCAGTCACAGTTATATCTAACAGGACAAGTAGGAATTCAAGATGGCCAGAGGTCATAGAGTAGAGGTGGCTATAAGTATCAAAGGAAAGGTTTGTGGGAGGGGGTGTCCAACAGGCTACACCTTCAGGAAGGAGAAGTTAAAAGTAGAGAGAAAGGCCTTATAGGCAGACCTGACTAGTTCAATGACCCCCAAAACTCATCCCGTTACATCACACATATTTCCTCTGCTCCTGAGAACCAGAATAATCATAGCTAAATGTGGTTACATTTCATGGGAAGGGAGGCATTACTGAACTGTAATTGAAAGCACCCCCACATCTCCTGTTGCCCCGGAATGCCATCTTGGACTGGCTGGATGATTCCCTTGGAGGTGTGAATGGGGTAGCCTGGGGGAACTGGGTTTCCTCCAGGGCATATTCAGGGAGATTTTGCATGGTCCTAACTGGATCAGGCCTCATTCCTGCTCATAAGGTGACCTAATCCTTTGCTCATCACCGGAACTGCCCTCCTTCTCCCAAGTTCCTCCAGTTTGGAGATGACTCCCCTCACGAAATCTGACTTCCCAGCACTATTCCAAACCCACATTTGAAATACCTCCAAGCTTCATGAGATTTCTTGTTATTAAGGCTGGGGTCTGGCACTCAGTCCAACCACAGCCCCAGCAACAGTAGCATCAGGCTTCTCAAATAGAGTGGAACAGAAAGCTATGAAAGCCAGGCATGTTCCCTTTGGCCTCTTTACATCAGACCAGGAGAGAAAAAAGAGAGCAGGGGAGCTTTTTCAGGGGGCAGAAGTTTCCTTTGCAAAAGATCTTTGACCAGCAGCAACGTGCAAGTCCTTTGCAGGGAATAAATCAACATTCTACAGTCCACTCTGCCTTGAGATTTATGCAGAGCAAGAAAGTCACTCTCAGCTTCTCCTTAATTCAGCATGTCTTGAGCATGTGCTGAGCCCCCAGCACTCTGCTCGGCACCAGTGATACAAAGAGTAAATAAGGCAACCTAATGTAAATGACGAGTTAATGGGTGCAGCACACCAAAATGGCACATGTATACATATGTAACAAACCTGCACGTTGTGCACATGTACCCTAGAACTTAAAGTATAAAAAAAAAAAAAAAAAAGGCAACCTCTGCCCTCGAAGAGCTGTGGTCTAATGGGGGAGAGAGATGTGTAACAAGAACATTTCAGTATAATCTAAGGACCATAATGAATGTGTGAAAGTCCAGAGAAGAGCCAACCTAACCTGGGATACACGAGATGATGTCTTCGCTAAATCTTGATAGAGATAAATGTGAGCCAGTCAGGAGGTAAAAAGGGAGAGGAATGTGACAGATGCAGAGGAAACAGTGTAAGCACAAGTCTGGGATATGCAACAGCAGCCTGGGACTGGGGATCTCCAGGCAGCTTCACATGACCTCTCATGAGCTCCAGAAGCACACAGAGGCCAGGCCGGAAGGCACTGTGGGCCGTGGTGATGGGCTGGCACTTTATTCTGCAGGTGACAGGGAGACATGAAGGAGTTTGAAGGAGAATGAACATAGTTTCACATTAGAGATTCAAGGAAGGCAAGAACTGAAGCAAGTGGAGCTATTGGGTTCTGTTGCAAAAGTCCTGGTTTAGACAAAATGAGGGTCTAAACCAAGCACCATAAATGTCTAGAGTGGAGTCAGAATTTACCTGAACCCCACATTTTCCGGCATGCATGGAGGCTGTTGTTGAAAATAAATAGGTCATCTCTCTGAAAATGAGATTTCTCTTTTAAATTTATACCTGAGCCTCTTCAACAAGGCAGCATGGCCAAGAGTGTTTAGAAGCTACAGGACATTGCATTTTCTTTGAGCATAGACTGTCCTCAAATTTGAAGGAAAGCTTTGTTGCATTGAAAGAAGTATGGGCGTGTTATATTCCAACTACATATAGAAGGAAATAAATAAATCCGTTGGAAGTATCTGTTTATTTTCTTTATGTAAGCTCATCCAGCCCACAGCCCCAGGCCGCCTGTGACCCAGGATGGCTTTGAATGCGGCCCAATACAAATTTGTAAATTTTCTGAAAACATTTTGAGATTTCTTTTGTAAATTTTTTTTTTTTTTTTTTTTTTTGTAGCTCGTCAGCTATGATTAGTGTTAGTGTATTTTATGTGTGGCCCAAGACAATTCTTGTTCCAATGTGGTCCAGGGAAGCCAAAAGATTGGACACTTCTGGTAAACCAAGGCCAGGAGACAAAGGTGGGGAGGAAGGTAGGAGTTTAAGAAATATATTTGAGTCACATTCAGCAGGTCCTGGGGTTGTGTGATGAGAATATGGCGGGACTGGAAGAGAGAGGATGAATCTAAGAAGACCCTCAAGTGTCAGACTCGTAGAGCTGTGTTCCATTTTTACATTAATATATTTTACCAGATGCATCTCATAACTGAGTGTTATCTAGACAGTATTTTTAAACTGACGGGTGATGAAGTCAGTGGATATGACTAGTAATTCTGAATAGGAAAGCATAGAACAGAAAAATGCCAGATCTCCTTGCATACATGAAGCGCAACTATTGTTTTGTGAAACTTTGTTTCAGTCTATGTATGTATGATGTGCGTACATGTGTGGGTGTGTGCATGTTCACAACTATATGAAGTTTATTTCTTACTAAAGATTGTGATCAAAATACTTGAAAGTCCTGGGATATTCTTCTTCTATGATCATGATTGATTATTCTCAGATATGACTATGTCTCAGTCAAGTTAAGATGATCTTAAAAAGGGAGACCGATTATTTTGTGGGAAAACAGGGAAATCTGTTCTCACTACTCTTCTTCCAAGACCAAATCTCCCATTACTCTGTGCACTTGGAACTCCTAAGGATTCCATCCAGAGAGAAAGGGAGAGATTGGAGCCAGCAGAAGCAACAATCCCAGTCAGTGCCAGGACAATGTCAAATGCCCCACCCTTCAGAAAACAGTAGCAGTATCGAGATACCCAGACACTGCTGCCGACGAATAGCCGTGTCCCTCAGAGGCAGAATCAGAACTAGAAGAATAATGTTACCTTATCTTTATATGGGGCTTACAGTCTGCAAGGACTTTCACAATACATTTTCCCATATGTACAACATCCTTGTGAGTTTGGAGGAACCTGAATATCTGAGAGATGTTTTGGGTGTTTATTGGCCTTCAGATCTATAAATGTTTTCCTCTTATAGTCATTCATGCATTCAGTCAACATACTAAATGATAGCCATTTGCAAGACTCGAGGCTAAGAACATGAGATATAAAGATGCAATCTGGTTTCCAATCTGGTAATGTGTACCTGCAATGTCAAAATTTAAAAAGATACAAAATCCACATATTTATTTAAGGATGTTTGCAGTTTTACCTGGGACATATTTACAGAATGTACGTGCATGAATATACGTGTGTGTGTGTGTGTGTGTGTGTGTGTGTGTGTGTGTGTCTGTGTGTGTGTGTGTGGAAAGACAGAGAGATAAAATATTTATGTCTCCAAATTTCAAAGTCAAAAATTGATAGCCCACAGGGAACAGAGCAGGACAAAGCTGATACTCTTTAGGCCTCCAAGGGGCATAGTGTTATCTTCTTCTTGGGCTAAAGGAGAACACCTTAGAGGTAGAATAAATACACACATTTGATGAAAGCTATGTAACCTCAGGAAAAACAAAAAACACACAACAGTGTTTGCATACAAAGCGTTTCCTAGGCCTCTCAATTATATCTAAAAACCCCAGGTAAAGAGCTCTCAGTTTATGCGTTAAATTGAGCAAGATAGACTTCATCTCAATTTTTTAAAAAATTATGTGTTGACATTTACTTGTTTCTTATTTTGGAGAAACAAAAGGTTCAAGGACGGCTTTCTAAATTTTCCATTTGGCACTAGGGATAATTCAAGCAGTCATGGAACACTAATTGTAATCATTATATGCATAAGAGCAACACTTTCTTTGTTTTTAAATGTAAATGTATTTAAGTATTTGAAAGATATTTGAATTACTTTCCCTGTCACCTCCTCACAAAGCAGATCCCTGAATATACACCTAGCATGTTTTTCATAGTGAGAATGACCTTAGGAAGCTGACCTGGGAGATTCACGACCTCTTGAGATCAATGACCTTGGACTCCACGTTAACCCACAACTTCTCACAGTCATTAGTCCACAGGAAGCCCATATCCCTTGCTCACAATTTACTTACTTGTTCAGATTTTTTCTCATAACATGGAAAAATAATCTTCTGAAGGCATTTCCCTTAATGAAGCCCACATGTCTGATACAGATTTCTTTCCCAAGGTCCTGGCGTGTTTGGTTATGTTTTAACACATCTTTGCCCTTGAGATCCCCACATATCAGGCATGTGATTGCTAATATTTTACTTATTAACTGGTAAGCACGTTGTAAACCATAATCGCAAGACTGTCTTCCCCAGCCTGGTGTTTATATCCTAAAAGTAACAGCCTCTTAGGAGAAGGCTCTTACTGCCATTATCCTAAGGTGTCATATTTCTGAATGTGTCCAAATGTCACATATCCAAAGTGACACATCTCATTTATGACTCTCATTACATGTTGTTAAAGACCACTGCGTTGTGTGAAGCATGGCTTCCTGAGCTACAGCTTCATGTAACAGAAAGAGTATCATGAAATATTCTGTGGATTGCAGAAAATGAATTGCATGTTAGATACCTGTCATGGCAAGAATCTCCAGGCAGGTTGATGGGTGGCATGTGACCCCAGGGCCCTCCTGCAGGCACAGAGGGAGGATCATGAGAATCTACTTCCAAGAAGGCTGTGAGTTACATGAATCTCAGCTCCAAATTCAGCTGGGGGGAGAATATGGGTTGTTTATGGCAGAAACATGTGGCTAACCTTCTTCTGCCTTCTTCTGAATCTCACCTCAACTGCAAGACTTGTCCTGGTCACCTTATCCCAAATGCCCCCTCCTGCTCTGAGACCCAGAGGATAATGTCCTGTTCTGCTGGGCTTTTGCTTTCTTTGGTTGTAGTAGTGCCTTGACGGGTCTTTGTCTATCCCTGCTTGGCTTAAAGACCTACAGGGTAGGACCCACTGCCCACAGCCTTGCATTCACCTGCAGCACCTACCAGCAGTCTTTCACAACAGGGGCACCCAGCAGATGTCTGTTGAATAAATAAGTAAAGACAAATGCCTTCCACTTCTGAATGCCAAAGGAAGAGAGCCGAGAAAAGAGAATCAGAGACCGTCCATCAGAACCACTATTTTCTAATATGGGAAAGTAACATAAGCACCTCTGCCCTAGTAATAGTAGCAAATACTGTCTCCAGGTACTTTACAGAAATGCAATCATTTAATCTTTACAGTAACCCTCTGAGGTAGGTACTCTCGTTTATTCCTATTCTATAGATGAAGAAACTGAAGCATGCTAGAATTAACCTACCCAGGCCAGGGTCACACAGGTAATGAGAGGTGAATCCAGAATTTTGCACTCACTTCTAACTGCCTGATGCCATATTTACCCCTCTTGCGCCCATTTAGTTCAATTATACCCTCAAATAAAGGAGTATTTTCCAAAAACACTGACAGGTTCTTTTTAAAAAGTTAATCTGTAAAACTAAGTATATGTATTCAATAAGAGTAGAAACTTGAGCTTTATTCCAGAAATAGATATGCCATTGGTTAAGAACAAAATGAAATTAGAATGTATCTTCATTGTAAACTCTCTTTAAAGCAATAATATGAACGCTGTACAAAAATAGTCTTGTCTTAAAGAGTTGCTCTTTTGGTAAATTTGCTAGTTTTACAAATTTGGATCATGTTTTGCTTTTGATTATTTGAAGAATTTTGGGAGTCACATAGACTCCAGATATTCATTTAGTCATTAAAATAAGATGTGGAGATTTTCTTTATTTGGTCTAGTTTGTTTTGTTTTTTTGAGTACAACCTTGAAACTTCGGCAACCAGGAAATACCAAGTTGTTACATAAAGTAAAATGTATCTTTGAAATTGTCTAAATACATATGCAGAATGTCAAAGACAAGTGAAACAGCTGTTACATAAAATCTCCACTTTGCAGATACCTAAGACATTCAAGAAGGAAGAGGTGGGAATATGGTCCAGGACCTTAGTTTTGAATTTCCTGGCTCCTGTTAGTTTAAGATATCCCTGTAGCATCATTTAAACATAGTTCTGGTACATGAATAAACTTCCATTTGGAACTTCCTTTTTGAAGTCTGCTGAGAATATAAATCAAAACCATATGAGATGTGTCTTAATCCAGAATGTGAAATAACATGAGAAATGTCAACCCAGAAGTAGTCCCTGAAATACGTTCACCAGGATGCACGTTCTGGCGAAATTCTTTATTTAGAATGAAAGCCTCCAGAGAACTAGATTTATTATTTTTAACCCCTGATTATGGAAGCCTGAACTGATAAAAGAAGATGCTTTTTAAAGTAATGTCAGTAGAAATGTTATTCAAGCCACCTAGAATGTTTGAGAAGGACATCTGTTGACATAAAAAGATGTTCAAAATGCATTGTCGAGTGCAAAACCAGATTCCAATTTTATTTAAAGATTATGTAAAATAGATAGTATACTTAGCCTAGATACATGAACACATCTTCATAATAAAAGAACAAGAGATGTTCCAACAAAATATTGATCAATCTCTAGGTGGTAGAATTATAGCAATATTTTCCTTCCTTCCTTCCTTCCTTCCTTCCTTCCTTCCTTCCTTCCTTCCTTCCTTCC
>NC_045455.1:82966997-83164034 GCF_002776525.5 Piliocolobus tephrosceles
TCCTTCCTTCCTTCCTTCCTTCCTTCCTTCCTTCCTTCCTTCCTTCCCTTCCCTTCCCTTCCTTCCTTCCTTCCTTTTTTCCTTCCTTTTTTCCTTTCTTCCTTCCTCCCTCCCCCTTTTCTTCCTCCTTCCTCCCTTCCTCCATTACTTTTGTTTTCTTTTTGCTTATATCTTTGCTTAGTAACAGAAAATTGAAATCATTTATTTAATTTTCAAATAATAAGCATAGTGCCTTCATTTGACAGCCTTCTTGCTTAACATATGGTTTGACATGAATGCTGCTAAAATGCAGTGATATCCCTAGCTCAGCTGGTCCTTGAGTTGACTTTGACGGATTTGCCAGCCTTGCAGTGTGCCAGAATTGTGTAACTAGCCTCACCAAAACCTTACAATGGAGCCCGTTTGCTGGTACTTTAGTCATGAAAGGATTGGTAGCATTTTTAAATGGCTGATTTGGTTTGCGTTTTTTCCTTCTCTCAGTACGTTAGCCTTGATTTGAGTGGGTGTGTGTAAGTTTTTCAAATCTTGGGTTTAGATTTTGCTACTCTTACAATTAGATTTCACTTAAGTAGGAATTTTAAGCCGCTTTTATCTCTTATTCAAACCTGTTCTTATGGAAAATGATCTTTTTTATACCTGAATTCAGTGAGTATTTGGCAGGCAGATTAGCCAAGACCATCATACTGACTTTATTAGCAAAAGTTGTCATATTCCCCAAAGCTAGCCAGGGAATTAAATTCTATTCATATTAGACAAGGTAGCCACCTGGACCTCCATTTAGAAATAGATGTATCTTTACACAGCATGCACTTCTGCTGTTTCCAACTTTGTTAAAACATCAAACTATGAAGATCCTCAATTAAGATTTTGTGACAATAATTATGAAGGCCCAAAGAGTTCTTTAAAATTTGAAGTTATCTGCTACACAATTTTAAATATTCTGGAATTTTTAAACTTCTATTATATTAAACTTTTAAAACATTTTTATAGTTGATGTAACTCTTTTAATTTTTTGGATTACATTTGTGGCATGTTTATGGGATGCCTCAATTAACTTTAATCTCTGTATGCCATGTGTTTAGATTGTAGCATGATACAAGGCATTGATGCCTCACTGTGCCTGATGAAAAAAGGGAGTTGCAGCATAGGAATTAAGTTTCTTAAGTCTTCAGTGAAGAGCTTCATCTCTTCCATCCCAAATCAAGTAAAGCTACTTCAAATACCTGAACTCATTTTAAATTTCCTTCTATAAGGAATATATGCTGTCAGTATCTATTAATGAACTGCAAATAAAAATCCCTTAGAGAGCAAACTTTTAAGCTCAGCAGTATCTTTGGCCTTGAAGAGCATAGGGTAAAATGAATCAATTGATAGCTGTAAGCCTAGTAACCATTTCATGTCTTGAATGTAATCCTTATTCCTGGAATGAGTGATGCATGTTTAGAAAATCATTCACACCGCCAATGCCGTTGCCTACGTTCAGCAGACAAGTAGAAAGGGTTCCAGGAAACTGGCAAAGACACGTTGAAAAATCCCAGTAAATATTTTATTTACACTCTGAGCCAGTGCCAAGGAATTTTTTAAGAAAATACATAGAATATCAAGTTTTCGCGTATACTTAGATAATAGGATTATACTTGAGCTGTGGAAATCTTTTCCTGGAATTAAATTAAGCAAAAACTAGTTTTGATTGATCCAGATATGACAGTTGCTGAGAAGTTACATGCCGAAAGCCTTGCAAAGGGAGTCAGAAGCTTCGGCCAAGCTGTATCTATCTTGCCATGTCAACCCCAAAAGGAGCAAAGGAATTGAAAAGGGCCTGCAGGAGTCTTGGAGTGACTTTATCCTAACAGAATCTGTGCTCCTTCTTTCGCCTACATGGCAAGTTTTTCCCTGGAATCGTGAAATCTTCTTGGGTAATTGGAGTACCGAGAGCTAAAAAAGAGTTGAGCAAATCAAACAGCAGATAACCTCTTACAAGCATAGACATTCAGAAATGTCTGAAAACAGATACAGGTGGCGTTTGCATCCCTAAAAATATGCATTTTTTTTAACATTTAAAAAAGAAAAATCTTAAAGCAATGTAGGATAGAAGAGTGCCTGTCAAAAGCTAAGAAATCTTCCTAGTAGTAGTGGGATTTGTCCAGAGCAACTGCTCTTCCCCACACAAGAAATCATCAGCACAACATAGCGTGAGTACCCAAGGTCCTTCTGATACTGGTCATTTGGCCAACTTTGTGGAAGTTGGAGCTCTGCTCTGAGAGCCAATATCAAGACGGCAACCTGGACCTACAGAAGCTGGAGAAACTGAATTAGAGAGAGAGACAATCTGCAGAATCCCATGCACTTTGTCCCAAGAAGGATTACTGAAGACTCTACTGGCTTGGTGGGTCAACATGGAGGTGTTTTGGCCAATGCTTGCCAATTATGACGCTCTCTCTAATTGTCTGGCCAACTCTGTGTTCCCTGCCTTGCATTTCAGTTGCTTAAGTGACTCCATCTTGAAGAATCTCTTGGGATTTAGTGGTAGGCAGTGGCTCCACAACTTCAAAAAGCTGGGGATGTATGCATGCAGCCTCCCTGAGAAATACCACAAGCGCCTGATTGGAACAATCTGTACCAAATGAAAGAGGAGAATAAAGAACTACTCTGCTCCATGGAAAACTTGACTCAAAACAATCTGGTCAGAAACTATTTGGCTGGGAGAGCATCTATTTTCTGCTTTCTTTTTCTCTGAGATTGACTGGGGTTTGGGGATTGTAAACGTTTTTTTCTTTTTAAATACTGTGGGGAATACAGGCATGGAAAATATATTTCTGATGAGTTTCCTCATTCACTTGCAACTGAACTTTTATTTTCTGTGGTGCAAATGTGTATATGAGCACACATTCACACACGTGGATGCATGTGAGGATTGTTTACGACATTTTTTGGAATTCACGTAGATCATGCACTGTAGGCAGAGAAGCAGAATTCGGTGCAGAAATGATTACTGAGACTGTGTTCATCTCTACACCACGATAACAGACATCCAACAACAGTTTCAGGTTGAGATAAAGGTCCATAGTGCCTTCCATATGCCTCATCTATAGAATGAATAGCTGGCAGCTGTGTTATATTAGCTTCTGCTAGATTATGCCACTTGAACAAATTGCCCCTCAAGTTGTAGTGGCATAAAACAAATGTATTTATTGCTTATATTACATGTCAGCAGCTGGTCTGCTGTGTCTCTGTCCCCAGTGTCGTCATTCCGACACCTAGGCTGAAGGAATATCCCTTAGCCTCATGGTAAAGGGAAAAGAGCAGGAAAGCTGATTGGGTTAGGGGATGGCTCTCGAGGTGTTTTTCTGAAACTAGCACAGGTTATGTCTGTTCACATTTAATTGGCCAAAATGGGTCATATGACCGAGCATGACATAAGTGAGGTGGGAAGGGCATGCCTCCTAGTTGCAGGAGCACTGCACATGGCAGCTGGAAAGGGCAGGGGGTCACTGTGAGCATACAAAGAAAAAAATGCATAAGTGCATGTGACTATATACTATATATGTGTTAATTATATATTTAAGGCTAATTAAAAGTAAACAGTAAATATGTATCATATATTTGATTTACATATATGTCATATGTCATAATATCTATGGTTTCCCCAACCAGGCTGAAAAAGACTGATTAAAAATAACCCTTGAGTGACTAGGAATAAACCTACTTAGGTTTATTCTCTACTTAGGTAGAGAATTTGCTCGATCTTCTTTTACTCTAATAGGAATTAAGTGACTAGATTTACTATGAATCCAGCTTCCAGAAGATATTTCAAGGCCTAGGAAGCAAGGCTTATGTGTGAAAGTGGTGAAGGAATTTTATGTCTCAACATGTCTCTCATTCTTGCGTTTGGAAAAGAAGTCCATGTAAACAGAGCTGAGAGTCTCTGTCTTGACTGAGTACAGGTAGGTGTCACCACTCTCTACAGGTCTTCCAGGTTTCCTCTCCCTATTGTTATATACTTGCTGACAGTCAGATATTTTATTGCACATCAAGGAAAAGATTGCCTCGAATTATGGATAGATAAAGTGGGTGTTTATAAGTTGATCCAGTATTTTGAATGTTCAGTGATTAATGATCTCAAATTCATTCCAAATAACTTCTATTTTACTTCCTCTTAGTAACTTAGAAAATCATGGAAAGAAAATGTTAGGAATATTAGGGAAAAAATTATATTTGGTATAATTTAAGGTCTTTTACATATCAAAATAACTTAATTTTAGAAGTGCAGAAACGTATATCCTGATGCCATGCCATGGGATGTAAATCAAAGTCTGTTACTACTAAAAATCTGACATTCCTTTCTGTATCTGTGATTGAGGTTAATAAAGCCCTCCTGGCTGGATTATGGTGGTAGTGTATGGTTCTATGTAATATTAATGATTGCATCATTTGTATCCATATATAGATGGGATGGATACCCTGGCAATGATTTTAACAAAACTGGCTTAATGTATTGCCAAAGAAATACACCTTCGATAAATAGGGACTTCACTAGAGAAATTCTGTCTGAAGACAAAGGAGTCATTCTCCTGAAGTAGTAAAGTTAGCCATATAAATTATTCTAAGCCAAGAACCACAAGCCCGTTGAAATGTTAACACCTTTGATATACTTTAATAGTGCTAATTGCAGCCACTGCTGGCATCTTGCAGTGGTTGAGTCATCCTGCTATGCTGGTACCCGTAGTCTTTTAGAAACAGGGTGCCCACCAAATAGGCCAATTTAAAGGAAAAGACAAAACACTCTTCTCAAGCCTACTTTGTTAAATCCCACGACGATCACACTCCTTTCCCTACTTCTCTTAAGTACTTTGAATGAGCATCTGAAAAAGAACACCTACTTAAATTGGAGCCAGTTTGTCCATAGAAATTCAAGGAGATTTGTAGGAACAGCTTAAATACGTGTGCTCGTATGTAATGATTTCATAAACTTTCCACAATAGAACAGATTCTTTCTAGCCAGCTACCTTTCTGATGATAATAAATTTTAATTTGGCCCTAATTTGAATTTTTGATCGTTTAAAAAGGATACCAAATACCTGTCAATGAGCTATGGAAAAAGTATTTGCTATGCTGAGAAAAACGTAAAACAAAGTGTACGTTCTTAAAATGCTTAGCTAAGAGAACACACTATTCCCAAGCACCCTAGAAGCACGCTAGACACACCAGCTTAAAAATACAATGAGGTTGTAACGTGAGATGAGGCCTGCAAACCTGGACAGCAAATTTGCTGTGCTCACTATGTTTCCTGACTTGACTGAGGTCCTACAGAGCCTTGTCCATAGACTGTCTGTAGCTAGGAGACTATGTTAAATAAATCGCTTAGAAATCTCTTTTAACTCCCATAGACTTCCAGCCTTCTCCACCATCCGTCTACATTGGTGAGGTCCTCTTGAACTATTTTCTCTTGACTACCTTGATGTTATAATCTCCCTACAGGGAAATGCAATTGGCAGTATTCAAAAATCAAATCTTTACAAAATAAGCATCATTCTCAAAACAAAGTAAATTTCCCATTTTTTACAAATAATATCATTATATGAGAAAATATTCACAATGTATTCTTATGTGAAAAAAGCAGTCAACCAAAGATATTACCATAGTATTGTTTTGACAGATAACATATAAAATTAGGTGTTCATAATGGAGCAAGAGTTGACTTTTTTCATTCATTGTGACTTTCTCTATTAGTATGTTTTCAACATTGGGCATGCATAATTAAGAAGCATGATAATATGTTTTGAAAACCCACATCAGCCATGGTTTGTTTTCACGGTGCCTTTGTTCTCATACCCATGGCAGTGGGTGCTCCCCAGGTGCTAGCGAGAGCTTCCCTCTGCTGGGTCTGTCTGAGGATAGTGGTCACATCATGCTCTAAGCATGTATAAGGCAACTGAAGCAAAGCCAGTGACTTTGCCTTAAGTGGAATTGCAGATATGTGACTGAAGAGCACGCATAGCACCACACCATCCACTGAACTTACTGAGTAAATGAGTGAAAAGGTTTGCTAGACCAGGCTACCAGTGGAAATACTGGATATCTCCCTTTTCAACCAGTTGATTTCAGCCCCCCCACCAAATGACTGTTGATTAAAGGTGCCAAAGCTCCTCGGTCTCCTTAGACTAACAGGGATGGGGTGCTCTTAAGAATCAGGTCACCTTATGTGGGTGGTGGTGACAGGACTAGGGTGTGTAATTGGAGGCAAGAGGCATCAGCCCTACATAAACCATATAGAAGAGGCTCCTTACAGAAAGAGGTTCTGTTATCAGAAGATGTAGAGAAGGATGTTGGACAGGCAAAAAAAGATACCTGCTAGAGAATAAAATGAAATAATTATTACATAGAATCGTTAGAAAAATTCCATTGAAATCCTTTCATAATACCAAGTTGAATGGATTGGATTTTCACCAGCAAAGTAGCACAGTAACCTCCATAGAGATCGGTGGGCCCTTGTGTCCAGGGCCACTCTCTGGTTTCACTCCACACTCAGGTTTTCCATGAAAGAGTTGCAGTGAGCTGATGCTTTGCCTTGCAGCCCTGGAGCTGCTACAGGGGCAGGTAAGGGTAGCAAATGGTTAACAAATAAAACTGTCAAAATGTGATTTTAATAGCCCTTCATGCTTTTACATAATGTTATGCTGGCTAGCACGAGCACCATAAAAAAAAGAGACTTTCACACTTTTCTCCTCAAATGTCATTGAAATCTCATTAGGTAGATCTTTATGAAATGATGGCACTGGCAATAATGATTCCTTTTTAATTCTCACAGTCATTTTGGCCACTGGAAGGGCCTGGGGAAAAAGCATTAGTATTTGGCTGGTTGATGTTAGTAGGGACCATGGAGAATTAATACAAATTGTAAGACATTTTTTTATCTCTCCCCACCTCAATTGGATGGGCAAACTCAGATTTGATAGGGGTGAATTATGCCAGATTATTTTGTTTGTTTTGTTACTAGCTGGTAAATGAGAGTTGGCTTTGTTCTTAAATTGAGGTATCAGGATGTTGGGACTGCGCCTAGGGTGGGGGAATATGAAATGAGGGTGTGTGTTTGAGACATTTGGGCAAATAGAATGGGAAGTTGGGTATAGGAAGTGATGCTACACGAGGAGCCACCCACCATGGCTGGCACAGGGCTGCTTCTAATTTATGATATTTACTCACTGCAGTTTTGTTGTCATTTGACCCCAAAGCCTAAAACCTTAAGTGCCGGCCCAGTAAAAAAAAAAAAAAAAAAAAAAAAAAATCGACTTATTTGAATGATTGATTTATCTGGGTTCTGGTTAAAATTTGGTTATTCATGTTTGTTTCTGAATAGGATTTCAGTTCATTATCCATGTTGCTGTCATAAAAAACCCAATGCGGTTATTATCCGAGGAGCCTTTTAAATAAAATTTCCCTGGCTAGCTTCAGCCCCATCCCACTGTTCAACCAGAATTTTAAGTTCCAAACGGAGTGTTGCTTTTAAAATTTAAAAATTTTTAATTTTTGTGGGGACATAGTAGGTGTGTGTATATATTTATGGGGTACATGAGATATTTTGATACTGGCATGCAATGTGAACTCATTACATCATGGAGAATGGGGTATTCATCCCCTTGGGCATTTATTCTTTATGTTACAAACAATGCAATTATACTCTTTTAGTTATTTAAGAATGTACAAATAAGTTATTATTGACTGTAGTCACCCTGTTGTGCTATCACATAGTAGGTCTTATTCATTCTTTCTAAATTTTTTTGTACCCGTTAACCATCCCCACCTCCCCTCCAGCCCCCACTACCCTTCCCAGCCTCTGGTAACTATCCTTCTGCTCTCTGTGTCCATGGGTTCAATTATTTTGATTTTTAGATCCCACAAATGAGTGAAAACACACGATGTTCCAAAGGGAGTTTTCTAGAAGGATTCCTGGCTGCCCACTTCTTCTCCACCAAGTTATCCTTTTCATCTTCAGGATCTGAGCTCACCACATTCCCTGGACTGGAGGGGTGCAAACTCTTTCATAGATCACTTCCCACTCTCTGTCTTTGAGCTTTCAAGGCTGCAGAGCCCATGTCTTGCGGGTCTTCCCCATTTGTTCTTCATGGCCTGGCTCTCTGGGAGTCTCTTGATGAACACTACATTTTGATTGTAGTAAAGGTAATAATGAAACATAAAAAGACATAAGATTCATGTAGTGCCAAGAGAAAATACAGTATTCAGTGCTTCTCTCCAAGACTTGCTGACTCATAATTAGGTTTAAGCATGTCTAGAGATTAGGTGTTTTCTCGTTACTACCCGCTGTATTATATGGAAGCAGGAAGCAAATCTGAAGCTTGAAAATCTATTAGGCAGCACTTTATCCATGACTCAGTAGCAACTCACCACATTTTCCACACATTACAGATAGAAAGTGTGTTTTCCTATTTCCTCTGAAATATTTGTGTGGTTATCAAAGTAGAAACCTTCACATACAGACTCTCAATTGGGTACTAAATAGAACTTTTGAGCAATGCAATAATTGCCTTTTGTACCTTCCCAGAGGAAAGCCGGAGTTAGCCCATGCAGCACAATTCAGTGAAGCTCTGTTTTGAACGGCAGTTATGGATCTCAGAAACTCCCCTTCTGATAGAAATGCTTTCAATAGCTTTTCTTTCCAGCTTGGTTCCCTGGATGTTTCTGAACCATGTGTCCATGGCAGGAATGGGTACATGGTAGGAACATGCTGGTCACACTTAAGTGGGAAATTCTCACACCAGAGACAAATCTCAAGCTTTTGAATCGTCAGTCCCTGGAGTAACAGTAGATTAGGGGATGTCAAAAGAGGCAGGCATTCTGGGGTAGGAGCCGCCACAGGCTCTGTTTCCCTGGATTTAATGACAAAGTTCAATCTAGATTTAAGCAGATCTATGGGACTAGGCAGTAGAGTTTTGCTCTTCCTGGTGATGCCTGAGTAAGTTCTGGCCTTTGGTCTATTTTCCTAACATATACCAAATAGCTCTGGCACATCAAACATCTTACTGCACAGACACCGAGCTTTCAATGTTGAGGTACAATCGCAGGCCCAGGGTGATATTAGTGTAGATCATTTCTGTGCAGAGATCCCAAGAACACCCTGTAGACTCCAGCTTTGGCTACGGGGAAAAATTAACATAATAGTAAATGGAAATACAATGACCTGACAGGGACCCATCCTAACAGCAGAGGAAAGGGCCTTGGTAAAGACTTGTGATAATAGGCTGTTTAATTTTGGTTGGAGAAACTGGACTTTCAACAGATGAACTTCTTTCCCCTTGGATTCATATTTGTCTAAGAGAGTTGTGGTTGGGAAGTGATCCAGGATTCACAAGGTCAAAAAGTGACCTGGTTCACATACTGTAGACTCCTCCCATCTCACTCCACAGCTTCCCCAGGCAGGTGGTCTGGTGGGCTGTTGGTGCATCCACACCAAAAATGGTCGCCCAAGGGACATATCAACCTCTTGGGCTTGGCTCTCAGAGGTTCTGGAAGGTCCATCAAACTGAAGTCTCAATTCCAAATAATCAACTTTCCTCTTCTATGCTGCACTCTACAGCTTGAAATCATTCCAGTGTGCTTCATTAATGAACATCTTGTTATAATGCATGGGGAATTAAGGCTATTAGTGAAATTTTTAAAACAATAATACATTGGATTTTTGTAATACCTTTTTTCATGAGAAAATACATTTTCATAGTCAATCCAGTTGTAGTCTTTCTTAAAATTATCCCAAGAGTGAAAGAATAAAGGAATATTGAATAAACGTTTTTAGCCTAATCTTTGGAACTTAAAAAAAAAAAATCCATTTAAAAAAAGAATTGTAAAGAAGAATGTCCTCTTTTCCCCTAGTGCCCTGGTTCCCTGGTGTATAAATGAGACATTTTTCCCTGCCTGAGACTCAGCCTTTGTGTTCTATTATCTGTGGTTTTGTTATTATCCACGTACTTATGGATCTACATTGAAGATTATCTTAGTAGACACATAACAAGGACCTTTGTATTACTCGCTCGTTTTCCACCCACTCCTGGGTAAGCCTACTTATGCAGACTTACCTGGAACAATTTTGCGTTGCAATAACTTGCACAAAGCTCACCAGTGTATCCATGATTAAGAAGACAGAGTACTAGGGTGCGGCTATGGGACTCAATTTTCTCTCTCTTGTGTTTTTCAGAAATTGAGGCGAAAGAAGCATGTGACTGGCTCCGTGCTGCCGGGTTCCCGCAATACGCTCAGTTATATGAGGGTACGTCAGCCCTTCCCTTCGCTGTTACACAGAGAATAAATCTGAAATGAACCACACGTATCCTGTGGTGTGTTTTGACTTCTAGATTTTTTTCTTGCCCATTTTGTTTCGCTTTATTTTTCCCTCAGCCTTTTTGCTATGCCCAGGGGTTATCCTGATACCGATTTAGAAATGGGTATCACTTCCCAGGCCCGCTTTACTTTCTGCTTCCCGCTACTAATTCCCATCTCTTTACCACAAACCCCAACTCGGTGTTTTCTTTCCAGCATTCTGCCATCAGCAGCTTTTCTGCACTTTCTTCTTTTTCTCCTTGTTTTTCCTTTACTACTCTCACTTTTCTTGAAATCACAATGAATTCACTGTTAATAAACTTCCTAGAAGTCACAAAATTAACTGTCCTGAGATTTCTCTTTAATTCTGTTTACTTTATATGAAAAATGTGAAGATATAACATGAATCAGATATTATTCTTCTGAGTTTTAGGTAAGGTGTTTTATTGCTAGCATTATACTTCCTTTCATTGATTCTTTTTTTCTTTTTCTTTTTTTTTTTTTTTTTGAGTTGGGTTTTTCTCCTCTTCCCCCCAGGCTGGAGTGCAGTGGTGCAATCTCTACTTGCTGCAGCCTCCGCCTCCTGCAATTTCCTGCTTCAGCCTCCCAAGTAGTTGAGATTACAGGCACGCACCACCATGCCTGGCTAATTTTTGTATTTTTAGTAGAGACGGGGTTTCACCATGTTGGTCAGCCTGGTCTCGAGCTCCTGACCTCAAGTGATTTGCCCACCTTGGCCTCCCAAAGTGCTGAGATTACAGGCATGGGCCACCACCCAGCCTTTTCGTTGATTCTTTAATTGAGTTAACAGACATACTCATGTTCCTTATATCTAAAATTATAACCAAGACTTTAACTACTTCTCGGATTGTCCTTATCTAGTAGTGAACTAGTCAGGACCCCAACAGTGAGCAGATGGCAGGCTCAAGATCATTGGCAGAGGATTTATTTCTAACAGTGCTCATTACAAAGGTGCAGGCAGGACAGGGGGTGGCCATGAGGAACAGTGCACAGTGCAAGAGCCCAGGGCTTGTAGTGGCACAGCTGTCACTACCGTGAGCCCAAAGGGACAGGCCACGGAAGAGAGTGCCAGAGCCCAGGAGGAGAGAGGAGCCTCAAACCAGACCCTAGCAAGGAGCACAGCTGGCAAGAGGCAGCCTTCTGTGAAAAAAATCACAAGTATCTCCCTCCCTCCCTCACTAGCCGAGCAAGACAGCTTCATTCTGGAACCATCTGCAAGTCACTCACATGATTTTTTTCACCAGACGGGGTATTATTTCTGTTTCCAACTCATGCTAAGATTTAGATGCCCTTAGATTTATCATGATTGGCAAGGTGTAGACAGCACAAAATACAAGATGAGATAAAGGAAAAAGTGGCAAGACAATGATAGTGACTCAGCATTGTTAGACTTGGCTATGCCCTCTATTCCAGTGAGCTGCAGATTGCTGCCTCCATGAACGAGGTACCCAGAATTAACACTGTGTTCTAAATTTTGCCTGTGACCTTCAAAGCTGGCATGAATTGTCTATTGGAGAGAAGTAGTGTTCGAATTATTCTTTTTGGATAGAATCAAGTTGAGTATTTTGCTGATACTCCAGAGTGATAAAGATTTTGCTACTAAAAAAAAATTTCAGACGATAGAACGTTGGGTATTTTTGGAAATTTCCTTTTTGAAGGAAAAACAATCTGCCAAATTAAGTATTTCATGAAACCATCAAGACAGATGCCAGTAACCTACATGTTAGATGGATGGTGAAAGTGCAAAAGCTCTTCTCTGAGGCCACATCCGCCTATGACTGTGATAAGCATGAGCTAGAAAAACGCAGGCACTTAGTGTTCAATCCCATCCAAGGTCAAGCACTTGACTATCCTCATATTTTGCACCTATATTGTACTCCTAAAAGCATTTACAGTGATAGCAATTGTTTGCTCTCTTAAATATTCCCAACAATGACAATGGGCAGTCACTGCTATTAAAATCAGTGGCTTTTACAGACCTTGAAGGTCTGAATATGTTGGTGTTCATTCGGGTGGTAAAACAAAGTACATCAACTTCTTTGCCTCTCTTTCTCTCTCACAGATTCACAATTTCCCATCAACATTGTGGCTGTCAAGAATGATCATGATTTTCTTGAAAAGGACCTTGTAGAACCTCTTTGCAGGTAAACCATGTGAAGTATTTTTGTTTGTTTCCACTCTTCAGTCTACAACAGGCATCACTATACTAAAGGGCGAGTTCAGCTATTCGGCAGGTATTCATTGAGTACCTACCGTGTACCTGACCGGGGTGCAGGTTCTAAATGTACTACTTTTAATGAGCATGATCAGTTTGTGTTTTCATGGAACTTACATCCTAGTAGCGGCCTTTGGACAATAGATTAGGAAAAAGACAGAGAAAGGAGAGAGAGGGAGTGAGAGAAAGAAAGAAGGAGGGGAAAATGGTATTTCAGAGAGTGTAAATGCCGTGGATAAGCTAAAACGACATGGGGATGTAGACGATGATTGGGGGGCGTGGATGGGTCAGTGGAGGGAAGCAGCATGAGCAGGCTCAGCATGTGTGGTCAGGGAAGACTCTGAAAAACTGCAAGTATGTCAAACTTGGCTGTATTTTTTGCTAAGTCAAGTGATTATCTCCTCAAACTGGTATGTGTAAACTCAAGTAATGGTATCAACAAACTGGCCTATTTAAGCTACTATTTTATGATTGATAGTGTAAGGAGACAAAGATGTATATATGGATAATTTCTCCCCCTTAAAACAATGTATAATCTTGTTGAAGACCCTCAGTTGAAGAAAAGAGGTATGAATACCTGAACAAATAACAATTATAATTTTGGTAATAATGAAAGATCCAGGAGAAGCTATATTCCTGAAGAATTAAATGCTGCCTGAGAGGTGGTATGTGTCTGTAGGAATTTGAAGTTTCATAACTAAAGCCCTGAAGAGAGGTCAGAGCTGAAGATAAGGATTGGTTATGGGAGATGAGTCATTTTACCAAGGCCATACAGCTAGTTTAGGGCCAAAATGACCTTAAAACAGTACTCCTAATGCTAAATCTAATGCTCTTTCTAGTATATTCTGCATTTGACATAGATAAGCTAGTAGTTTGAAGGGAAAGTAATGGTTAGCAAAACTTATGAAGACAGGAGAGATCAGCGCACGTTAAATAGTGTGTAAATTACCTAATCCTAGGCTTGCTGAATCTTCAGACACATATATATACATATATATTTTTGTGCTACAAACCAGTCACTCTGTGTTTTCTATATGAAGAGAAAATAATTTGTGTTAAGAAATGATCTCTGAATGTTCAAGAAAATAATACTATGGGTTTGCTTACGGGGGTGGAAGAGCAAAGAACTCTTCAAATCATAAATGACAGGACCAAGCTATTTAGATGAGAAAACAAACAATCTCAAAATGCCATTTATGAGAGCTTACGAAGTGAATGGATGATTTGGTTGTGATTCTGTAAAGGTAATGAACTGGAAAATCAGTGTTTCGTCTTCTGCATGTCTAAGGTACACACTGAGCAAGAGCAGATTCCTCCTCATAAGCATTCACTCTACTCAGAGCCTTGCAGCCAGCACTTCGTCCTGAGTTTTCTCTGTCAGTTTTAACCACGTATTTTTTTGCTAGTTAGCGTCTTTTAATATTTGAAAAATTATATATTACTTATCTTTTTCCCATTGAATTTTTGAAATTTATATTTTCGTTAAGTTGAGGTATAACTTTTTTTTTTTTTTTTTTGAGACAGAGTCTTGCTCTGTCACCCAGGCTGGAGTGTAGTAGTGCAATCTCAGTTCACTGCAACCTTTGCCTCCTGGGTTCAAATGGTTCCTGCCACAGCCTCTGGAGTAGCTGGGACTACAGGCATATGCCACCACACCTGGCTACTTTTTGTATTTTTAGTGGAGATGTGGTTTCATCATGTTGGCCAGGCTGCTCTCAAACTCCTCCTGGCCTCAAGTGATCCACTCGCCTCAGCCTCCCAAAGTGCTGGGATTACAGGTGTGAGCCACAGAGACCAGCTGAAGTATAACATATTGATATGGTTTGGCTCTGTGTCCCCACCCAGATCTTATCTTGAATTATATTCCCATAATTCCCACGTGTTATGGGAGGGACCCTGTGGGAGATACTTTGAATCATGGGGGCAGTTTCCTCCATACTGTTCTTATGGTAGTGAATATGTCTCATGAGATCTGATGGTTTTATCAGGTCTTTCTGCTTTTGCATCTTCCTCATTTTCTCTTGCCACCACCATGTAAGAAGGGCCTTTTGCCTACCGCCATGATTCTGAGACCTCCCCAGTCAGTGGAACTGTAAGTCCAATTAAACCTCTTTTTCTTCCCTATCTCGGTTATTTCTTTATCAGCAGTGTGAAAATGGACTAATACAGTAACTTGGTACTAGGAGTGGGGTGTTTCTAAAAAGACACCTGAAAATGTGGAAGCAGCTTTGGAACTGGGTATCAAGCAGAGGTTGGAACAGTGTGGAGGGCTCAGAAGAAGACAGGAAAATGTGGGAAAGTTTGGAACCTCCTAGAAACTTGTTGAATGGCTTTGAAAAAAATTCCAATAGTTATGTGGACAATCAGGTCCAGGTTGAGGTGGTCTCAGATGGAGATGAGGAACTTGTTGGGAACAGGAGCAAAGGTGACTCTTGTTATGTTTTAGCAAAGAGACTGGTGGCATTTTGCCCCTGCCCTAGAGATTTGTGGAACTTTGAACTTGAGAGAGATGATTTAGGGTATCTGGCAGAAGAAATTTCTAAGCAGCAAAGAAAGCATTCAAGAGGTGACTTGGGTGCTGTTAAAGGCATTCCATTTTAAAAAGGAAACAGAGCATAAAAGTTCAGAAAATTTGCAGCCTGACAATGCAGTAGAAAAGAAAAACATATTTTTTGAGGAGAAATTCAAGCTGGCTGAAGATACTTGCATAAGTAACAAGGAGCCAAATGGTAATCCCCAAGACAATGGGGAAAATGTCTCCAGGACATGTTGTAGGTCTTCACTGCAGCCCCTCCCATCATAGACCTGGAAGCCTAGGAGGAGAAACTGGTTTCATGGGCCAGGCCAAGGGTCCTCATCTGTTTGCAGCCTAGGAACTTGCTGCCCAGTGTCTTGGCTGCTCCAGCCATTGCTAAAAGGAAGGGGCCAAGGTACAGCTTGTCCCATGGTTTCAGAGGGTGCAAGCCCCAAACCTGGGCAGCTTCCACATGGTGTTGAGCCTGCAGGTGCACAGAAGTCAAGAGTTGAGGTTTGGGAACCTCCCCCTAGATTGCAGAAGATATATGGAAACACCTGGATGCCCAGGCAAAGTTTGCTGCAGGGGTGGGGCCCTCCTGGAAGACCTCTGCTGGGGCAATACAGAAGGGAAGTGTGGGGTTGGAGCCCCCAAAGAGTCCCTACTGGGGCACTGCCTAGTGGAGCTGTGAGAAGAGAGCCACCATCCTCCAGACCCCAGAATGGTAGATCCACTGACAGCTTGCAGTGTGCAACTAGAAAAGCCAGACACTCAATGCCAGCCCATGAAAGCAGCCTGGAAGGGGGCTATACCCCCAAAGCTATAGGGGTGGAGCTGCCTCAGACTATGAGAACCTACTTCTTGCATCAGTGTGACCTGGATGTAAGACATGGAGTCAAAGGAGATCATTTTGGAGCTTTAGAATTTGACTACCCCACTGGATTTTGGACTTGCATGGTCCCTGTAACCCCTTTGTTTTGACCAATTTCTCCCATTTGAAATGGGTGTATTTACCCAATACCTGTACTCTCATTGTATATAGGAAGTAACTGGCTTGCTTTTGATCTTACAGGCTCATAGGCAGAAGGGACTTGCCTTGTCTCATATGAGACTTTGGACCATTGACTTTTGGGTTAATGCTGAAATGACTTAAGACTTTGGGGGACTGTTGGGAAGGCATGATTGGTTTTGAAATGTGAGGACATGAGATTTGGAGGGGCAAGAGGTGGAATGATATAGTTTGGCCCTGTGTCCCCACCCAAATCTCATCTTGAATTGAATTGTATTCCCATAATTCCCACGTGTTATAGGAGGGAGCTGGTGGGAGATAATTTGAATCATGGGGGTGGTTTCCCCCATACTGTTCTTGTGGTAGTGAATAAATCTCACAAGATCGGATGGTTTTATCAGGGGTTTCCACGTTTGCATCTTCCTCATTTTCTCTTGTCACCACCATGTAAGAAGGGCCTTTTTCTTCCCGCCATGATCCTGAGGCCTCCCCAGCCATGTGGAACTGTAAGTCCAATTAAACCTCTTTTTCTTTCCAGTCTCAGGTATGCCTTTATCAACAGTGTGAAAATGGACTAATACATATATATATATATATAAAACAAAATTGACTATTTTCAGTGAATAGGTCTTTGAGCTTTGACAAATGCCTCCAAGTTGTTATAACCACCACCATACTCAAGATATAGAGCAGACCAGGTGTTGTGGCTCATGCCTATAATCCCAACACTGTGGGAAGCTGAGGTGGGTGGATCTCTTGGGCCCAGGAGTTTGAGACCAGCCTGGGCAACATGGTGAGACACCATCCCTTCCAAAAATACAAAAATTAGCTGGGCATGGTGGCACACATCTGTAGTTCCAGCTGCTTGGGAGGCTGGGATGGGAGGATTGCTTGAGCCCAAGAGGCAGAGGTTGCAGTGAGCCAAGTTGTGCCACTGCACTCCAGCCTAGGTAATAGAGCAGGACTCTCTCAAAAAAGAAAAAAAAAAAGACATAAAGCACTTTCATCACTCCCAAAATTCCCCCATTCCTCTTGTTAGCAGCTTCTACTCCTACTCCCAAATTCTGGCAATGACTCATTTGTTTTTTGTACCTATAGTTTGCCAAAATATCATACAAATGAAATCAAAATCAAATTTCAAATATCATACATGAAAGCATGTAGCCTTTTTAGTATGGCTTCTTTCACTTGTTATAAAATAATAAAAAGTCATTTATGTTGCTATGTGTTTTAATAGTTCATTGCTTTCTATTTCTGAATAGTCTTCCATTGTTTGGATGTCCTACATTTGTTTATCCATTTGCCAGTTGAAGAACATTTGGGTTGTTGCCAGTTTGGGTGATTATAAACCCACTCTAAACATTCATATTCAAGTTTTTGTATGAGCATTTAAGTTTTCATTTCTTTGATGTAAAATCCTAGGAATGGGATCATGGGGTCTATATGATAAGTTTGTTTTAACTTTTTAATGAACCACCAAATTTTTCCAAAATGAAATACTATCTTGTACTACCACTGACGATGTATGAGAGTCCTTACTGCTCCACATCTTAGTATTGTCAGTTTTTGTTTTGCTTTTAGACATTTTAATAGGTATCTGGTATTAACTCATTTGCACTTTCTTAATGACTAATAACATTGAACATGTGCTTATTTACCATCCATGCATCTTCTTTTATAAAATATGTATTCAACTCTTTTGACCATTTTTAATTATATTGTTTTTCTTATTATTTGAGTTTTGAGAGTTTGGATATGTCCTAGATACGAGTCCTTTGTCAGAAATGTGTTTTGTAAATATTTTTCTGCCAGGCTGTACCTTGCATTTTCAGTCACTTAACAGTGTCTTTCACAGAACAAAAATTTTTCATTTTTCTGAAATCCAACTTTACCTATTTTTATTTATGCTTTTAATGTCATATCTAAGAAATCTTTAGCTAACATAAGGTCACAACTATTTACCCTATGTTTTCTTCTGGAAATTTCATAGATTTGTGTTTTATATTTAGGTCTATGACCCATTTTTAGTTCATTTTTGTAGAAAGTACAAGATATGAGTCAAGATTTACTTTTTGCATATCAATGTCCCATCATTTCAGATCAATATTGAAAAAACTATACTGTCTTTACTGAATTGCCTTTGACCATGTATGTGTAAGTCTATTTCTAGACTCTCTATTCTGCCCCCATTTATCTATGTGTCTGTTCTTTCATCAGTGTGACACTGCCTTGATTACTTAGGTTAAGTCCTGGAATGCAATAGTCTTAGTTCTTTAACTTTGTTCTTCTTTGTCTGCTTTGGCTATTCTAGTGCCTCTGACTTTCCGTATAACTTTTACAAACAGTTTATCAATATTTATTTTAAAAATCCTAAAGGGGTTTTGATTTGGATTTGTGGAATCTGTGTGTCAGTTTGTGGAGAACTTGTATTTCAACAATATTTAGTCTTTGTGTTAATAAACACAGTATATATCTCTATTTGGTCTCCTTTGATTTTTTCAAGAGTGATTTGTAGTTTCAAGCATATGCGTGGTTCACATTGATAGTATCTTAAGAATTTCATGTTCATGGTGTTAATGTAAATGATTGCATTTTAATGTTTGTCTTCATTGCCCATTGATAGTATACAATTTTTTGTATCTTGTCTTCGTATCCTGCAATCTTTCTAAAACTCACTCATGCGTTCTAGTAGCTTTGTAGTAGTTTCCTGAAGATTTTATGTCTAAAATGTTAATGAAAAATTACATTTTAAACCAAGAATGAAAATTCTATTACATATTTTAAAATCAGGATTGCAAGGACAAAGATTATCTCTGATTATGCGGTTCTATTTACAGGATAATATAGGTGGCTTAGCAGGCCAAGCTTTGAATCTCAAACATGTGGGTGATGGATCCTTATCCACTCACTGCTGCGTGTGATCTGAGATGCTCGACGACGTTATGGGCCTTTCATCAAAGTCTATGCTTTTTTTTTTTTTTTTTTTTTTTGAGACAGAGTCTCGCTCTGTCGCCCAGGCTGGAGTGCAGTGGCCAGATCTCAGCTCACTGCAAGCCCCGCCTCCCGGGTTCCCGCCATTCTCCTGCCTCAGCCTCCCGAGTAGCTGGGACTACAGGCGCCGCCACCTCGCCCGGCTAATTTTTTGTATTTTTAGTAGAGACGGGGTTTCACCGTGTTAGCCAGGATGGTCTCGATCTCCTGACCTCGTGATCCGCCCGTCTCGGCCTCCCAAAGTGCTGGGATTACAGGCTTGAGCCACCGCGCCCGGCCAAAGTCTATGCTTTAACAACAGAAAATATCTTTCAGATATATCATAGGGATGAGCAAATACAATTAATGTGAAATCATTTAGAGATATAAACTTCAGAATGATAATACTAGTGTCATCTAGAAAAATCAGGAAGTCTTCTCTTGTAGAGCACATGACCTGTCATGATATAGCCCGTAGCAGGATTCATACTTATATACCCCCAAAGGCATTACCACATCACCGTGGAATAGGGATGCAATGCTAGACACCACAGAGCTCCTGATAAGGGCCCGGCTTGTGTAAAAATGGTTAGAGTGGCAGGAAGTTGTTATAACTGGAATAATTCCTATGGCAGCTATGTCTCCAAAAATATTACGAAGTAAGAAAAACATTTGGCTGGAGGTGTGCGAACTGAGATTCTCGGGGCGTAGGAGCTGTGGGTAGAACAGAGGCCAAAGGAGTAGTCATACCCAGGGTGGATCAAAGGAAGAAGCAGAGGAGGTAGACAGATGGAGGTGGGTTGGCTACAAACAAGTGTGGAGTTTCTTTCCCTTCCTCTTGAGATCCACCAAGACACAGATTTCCAGCTTTGCAAATAGCAGAAAGCAGGCAGAAGGAAGATCTCCAGTCCCAGGGGCATGGCAGCGCTTTTAAAACTTTGAGATTGATGAGTGGTTAATTAGACCCTCAGCCACTCACATGGTAAGTCATGATGGATGCCAAGATAGCAGTAAGGGGTTGTGATTTTCTTTGTTTTCTTCCTTGTGCAGCAAAGACACAGAGATAGAGCTGGTCTCTTGTTTTATTTTTAAAGCTTTTTGGGCTGTACATTTCATGTACGTATTTGAAATACTGAGCTAATGCAGATCATAAACCGAACCACAGCCGGAGGGCAGGCAGCTTCTGCCAGGTAGACAGATGAAGACGGGAGAGTCGAAGAGCTCCCGCAAGTGTTAGCCATGACAAGAATTTCACTCACCTTTGGTTTTCTGCAAGCATCTCTCCTGTGTAGACAGTGAATGCCCTAGGTCCCAATGTGCTCTTGAAGAGTCTTTAAACAGTGTTACCTTTTTGATTGGTTTGGAAATATATATTGTACTAAGGATGTGTCTGGCAGGGAGGACCAAGGCCTGGCTCTGAGGCTCTGAATATGTAAATGTGTAGCTTTCTCTTGCTCTCTCTCTCTCTCTCTTTCTCTCTAGCTCTCATTTTAGGTCCCAGAAACTAGACAGGTTTGCTGTCTTTTGCAGAAGGTGTGACCTCCAGAATGACAACCATGTCTCACTGTCGCTCCAGCAAGGCTGCATAGTAGACGCTCCATACATGTTTGTCCCTGCAAGTCAGGAAAGTGCATTTTTATTATTGTGACAACCACAACTGTAATTGTATTCTGATGTTTTTTTATTGAATTCTTAATTGAAAAACATTTTCTCCTGTGAGTTATGAGAAGCTACTTGCAAATCTAAGTACCTAGGTGAGCTCATTGAAACAGTAACTTTATCAGAATGTAGGGATAGTCAAGGTGTTAAAATAGTTTACAGAGTTTGTAACCTTTAGTACAAATTGCAGTAAACCAAAGCTCCTGAATGAACTATTTTAAAGGAGAAGTACTATGTTAAATTCACATTTTGGTTTGCAGTATTTGCTCAGGCAGCTGACATATGGCCTTGATGCTCAAGATGATCTCTGAATTTCTTTTTTGTTGTTGTTTATTTTTAGACAGAGTCTCACTCTGTCACCCAGGCTGGAGTGCAGTGGTGCATTCTCAGCTCACTGCAACCTCCACCTCACAGGTTCAAGCACTTCTACTGCCTCAGCCTCCCAATTATCTGGGATTATAGGCACCCACCACCACGCCCGGCTAAATTTTTTGTATTTTTATTAGAGATGGGGTTTCACCATGTTGGCCCGGCTGGTTTCGAACTTGTGACCTGAAGTGATTCACCCGCCTCAGCCTCACAAAATGCTAGGATTACAGGCATGAGCCACCATGCCTGGCCATGTCTGAATTTCTAATTTAGGGTTAAGCCAGTAACCCCTTTGCATAATTTGTGTTTTTTAATAAATACTAATTAATTATAGCACATGCAAAACAAGGGCATTCACCTTGTTTGCTAGAGCTAAGGAATTGGTTAGGATTATACAGTATACCTATCATTGCCCTTAATATTTAAAAGGATAATGAATAATGATTTTCACATGGGGCAGGGGTGGGGATTGGAAGGTAGTGTTGACAAAAATGGTATCTACAATTTATCTATACACACAAAGGCCCATACTTGATTTGAGTATGTTAAATAACATAAATAATATTAGATAAAGTAGGAATATTGATAATATATTTTAAATAGTTTTCCTTTTAGAATATCACAGATAATGTACAGTATTACATTTCAAATTATTGTATCATATAATAAATAATAAGTGACAATTAACTGAGCCCTTGGGCAAGTCACTGGGAGAAGGATGTGGGGGTTACATGATCACCACAGTCACTTCCACCTTTAAAATCTTGAGTCTATAAATAAATGCAGATCCCAATAAATAGTTATTTTATTTATTTAAAAAGCTTACAAAGTGCTCATTACATACCAGGCACTGCATTTAAGCATATTACAAATATTTACTCATTAAATTCTCATGGTAGCACTATAAGATAGGCTCCTTTTTATTTTAAGCTCTTCAGCATTCTTGTCTGTAAAGATGGGCTCTTAACATTATTCCCCCTTTACAGAGGAGGAAACTGAGAAACAGAGGGGTAGAATAATGTGCTCACTAACAGCTAATAAATGGCAGTAGGAATTACCCAGACAAGAACGCGTGACATTTGGATGGGCTCGTTTGAACTTTTAGTTTTTAAAAAAAAACTAAATTAATGCACAGAAAAGGCATCTTCCCCCTTCCCCACCCCACACCATGAACCCCACTGCAATCCTAGTGTTGCCAGTGGAGCCATTTCAGGTTCTTGTCTTTGTCACACGAAAGAACCTGAAAGCAAGACCAAAGTGAAAATGTGGCAGATTTATTGCAGAGCAAAAGCAAGAACATACTCAAGAGAGGAACGGGCACATGCTGAAAACAAGGAGCCACGCCCAACGTGGCCAGGGCTGATGTACTAGATGAATAGGCTTAATGAAGGCATGGAATATTCTATACTAAGGGAATGGGTTTTCCAGGAAATTGATGGGCAGTTTTCGGAATTGGAGTGCCACCCTTTCATTGACTAAATATGGTTAATCTGGAACCGCCATAGCGTTAGCTACGTGATAGAAGTGGGATGCCCTTCCCCGTGGAAATTTTATGGTAATGGGGGTGTAATGCAGCCAAGGGTTGGCAGTCGTTCATTTGCATAATTTGTGTTTTTAAATGTATACTAATTAATTGTAGCATGTATACCTTGGATTTAACCCATTGTGGCCAGTTTCTTCTTTGTTACATTCTTATCTGTGCGTAAAGCAGGATGGCTGCTGTCTGTCTGTATTGGTACAGCCTGTTGTAACCATTCCTTTCCACTAGGAAGCGGGTTCTTGTACTAACCTGTCTGGCCCTATTTGTGTTGCTTTTAGCTTCCTGCAAGTAATCATATCTGTTCCCTGGCTAGCTGCCTGCCTCACTAGTCTGTAGAGTTTGGGGACAGACTTGAGGTGTAGTCAGGAACAGACATAATAGGTTCAAATATAGGGGATTTTGCTAGTATCTATTACTTTGTATAAAAATGAGTTTATATATTTTTTAATGGCCTCTTTTGTGACCTTTTTCAACCAGGTACTCAGGATGACTTTTATATGCCTAAGCTTTCAGGAAGAATGTGCGAGAAGATACAAAATCAGGGAGGAGATTGAGGGGAAAGAGAGAGGCTTTATGTTCTTGTTATTCACTTGTCTATATATATTTACGTGTTTATATTGCATTATTAAAAACATTAGCAATGTTTTAAAAAATGCCTTGCCTTGCCGGATGCTAATGGCTAACATTTAGTGAGTTCATTATGCATGAAGTTGTGTGCTAAGCTCTTTATGTTGATCTCACTTAATTTTCATAACAGCCTATGAATAACAGGTGTTCAGAATTGAGGAGGAGCAGAGTCCTCCTGGTTTGAGCAGTTGGATAGTAGAGATGCCCTTCCCTGAGGTGGGGAACAGCCATGAGGGAGGAGCAAGTCAGGAGGGAAGACAGGGTGGGCTGAGGTATTGGGTGGATGAGGTGCCAGTGTCCAGTATGCAGTAGGGTGCCTGGTCCGGAGCTGGGGATGGAGACGTGAGGTCACCAGCGTGCGAGGAGGAAGGCCCTGAGCGTGCATGAGGTCACTCGGGGACAGCTGCGCCAGTCAGGAGAGGACTAAGAGTGGATGCCGGGGGATCCTCTCTACGGGCAGGCAGGGGAAGGGGAAGGAAAGAAACGCCCTCAGGCTCAGTGAGGGGCGCGCTCCTGAGCGCCCAGTTCCCCCCAGACTGCTTTGCCCAGCCTTCAGTTCTTGACCCTCTCCAGAAATCTCTAGTCATGACCCTCACTTGAACCTGGACCAGTTCTCACTAGAAAAATTATCTGGATCCGATGCAATTGTTATAAACAGTTATAATAAAAAGCTAAGGACACCCCGCTCAATTTTCCAGTACAGGCACATGTGAATATAAAATTGGTCTGAAATTCCACAAACAAAAGAAGTCCAAGAAAACTTGGACTTTTTTTTTTTTTTTAAGTTCTTTCCCCTGGGCCACTTTGGCCATCATTTTTTATTGAATAGCCAAGAGAGCCTATGCTCTTCCGTGAAGTGCTGATGATTAAAGCACATAGCTATTTACATTTATTTTCTTGCACAAGCTAAACGAAATTCACACAGTTCCACACATACCGTGTCCCTGGACAACATACATATACTTAATTTTCTTTGTATAGCTGGAACCCTCAGTGTTTAACTGCTTTTCTCCTGCACCTCAAGTAATGTCCAGGGGCAGCTGTTTTGGAGTTTATGGGCTGGAACAGAGGCCAGTATTCCTGCTGCAGCCTGACCACTCGGCAGAACATCACAGGGAAAAGCTGAGCAGAGGTGTGGCCTTCCCTGGCTGCATGGTGGCACGGTGACACCACCTGCTGACTGCTGACTGTCCTCTTTCTTTTTCCTGCCCCCTGCCCCCGCTTTGCCCAACACCCTCCCTGTGGATGGCCTGTGATTGTTGAAAGGCCCTACCCTCATGGAGTTACATACCAGCATCATCTCTTTGGCATTGGTGTATCCACCTCTGCTCTCCAGAATCTGCGTTTTCCAAAAGTCCGCCAGCATGGAGACCTTTCCCATGCCCTGCAGCTACAGCTCGAGGAGGAGGAGCTGCTCCCTCACTTGCCTTTGATCCCAGGGTTAGGAACACATCCTCAGTGACTTAGGTTCCTGAAAGTCTTGGAGGGCCCCACCCGTAACACTCCCCAACAGGCAGGGCTAGGACATACATAGGAGCCTGGGTGAGAAGTTCAGGCTACTAGGCTTTAATCCGAATTGTCTGTAAGAGATGAACTCAACATGCCCCTGGTTGTTATTTCTCTCCAGCCTTTGGCAGGAATATTAGAAGTATCACAGGAAACTAGTCATTAAATCAGCACAAGAGACTTCATGACCAGTCCGAAGTCTGGCAGTGTAGATGTCAAATAGGAATCTAAACTACAAGGAAGGAGAGAGTCCTATTGTTTTCCTATACATCTGTAGGCAGAGAGCCGCTGGGTGTCTCCCCAGGCTTCTGTTTCAGCATGAGTTAAAGGTCCCTGCGGGTCTGGGCCTGGGCACCTCCCAGCCACCCTGCAATACTCAGGGCGCATAGGCCACTTAACATCCCTCACGTCCCGGCACACAGTTGCCTGGCGTTTCTCTGGTCCCTCTTCCCGGTCCCTCCATTCCTGCACTCCTGGTCGTCCTCCCAGGCCCTGGGCATCCCTCTCTGGCTCTTTCTCCTGTGTGCTCAGGCAGTCCGTGCACAGCTCGATTTTCTGCTGACCACCGCCTACTTCCATTATGGTCTGCTGACCATGCAAGGGACTTTCTACCAGTTTCCAAGTGCTCCATAGTGGGGACGGCATCTTAGTCAGTGGAGTATCGTGGGTGCTTGGTGTCACATGGCCTTGAAATGAGCAGGACTTCGATAAACATTTGTTAAATTGAACTGGAACCTGGAAAAAAACAGCCTGTCAGTTCTTGAATTACTTCATTGCATCTTCATGTTAGAGAAGACTATGTGGTGATAAATTCTTCACTTTCTCCTCAAAATAACCTAAATCACCTAGACATTTTAAAAGAATGTCCGTATCTTTCCTAATACTGCCCTCATGAACTGCTCAATCCAAAAAGTGTTTCTAGGCTTTATCACTTACTCTTTCGCAAAGATTTGATTCAGCTACCCAATTACTGTCTCCTTTTTTTAAAGCTCATTCTGTTACATGCCGCCGGCTCTTCAGCTCCCCATGTAATATGGGAGTTCACACAGGGCCAGGCTAGGCTTTTATTTCAAGGCTTGTGCTTGAGCACAAGGGAGACAGCAGAGGCCCAAGGATCCTCCAGTTAGTTCCCCAAAAAGAGCTGGGAGGGATTTTTTTATTAGGCAGAGAATTGACATCGGAGGAGGTAAGTGGGCTGGGCTGGGCAAAGCCCATGATGGGTAGGGGATGGGTAGGTCACGATGGGTAGGTCACGATCACGATGGTTATCTTGAGTAATGGGCCACCTTGAGGTCTGGCTGGAGGCAACAAGGCTATACCTTAGTTGTTCAGCATTCCTTTCTGAGGTGGGACACTGCAACCTTGGTTCAGTGTTTGGTTTCCTAAGGCCAGTTCCTGGAATTCTTTAAGCAAAAGGCAGGGTAAGACTTTATAAGAGTGCAGAAGAATGGCCTTTTTTTTTTTTTTTTTTTTCTCTTTTGTACGACTAAAGCCTAAGGGTTAGCAGGTATAGTGTCAGCAAAGTAGTAGCATGGGTTTTGAGAAGAGAAGAAGAAAAAAATGAAAAAAATATGTGAAGGAGGAGCCTCTCACCAATCCCATTCTATCTCAATTCCGGGTTCCTAGGACACCATCTTCAGCTAGTTCTTGTCAACCCCTACGTCTCTGACTGCCTTCCCTGAACCTGGCTCCCTTCCTTGGCCCATGCCTTAACCACTGGAATTCTCCAGAGTTCTGAATTTCCCCTGGATGATTGGCTTTAATTATTATGTATCTTCTGTGTGTATCATCCATATGTGGATCATTCCCAAGTGAGTCTGAATGTGACAGGGCCTCTAAAATTTAACATAACCAAACATGAGCTCACGATCTCCCCCATATTCTAACTCCCTGTTGACTTCCCTATTTCCTTGTTTTCTGTGTTTAATGGCATGTTCAGGAAAGTCTGAAATCTGGGAGTCATCTTCTGTTTCTGCCTCTCTGCAGCTTCCACATCAACCAATGGCCGAGTCTCCGTCTTCACCCAGATATCCCACTCTCACTCCCTTTCTGCATCTCTCTGCCATCTCTCCCCTGGACTATTAGAACCATCTTCTAATTGTTTCTCTTTAGTTCCTTCTCCATCCTGCTGCCAGTTACATTTCTAACATGCAAATCTATGTTACGCTCCTGTCTAAATCCTTCAGTAGCTCCTCATTGCACCAGGTTGCTCCTAACATCTTCATTTGAATCCTTTGTGATCTAGCCCCTGTCTGCTTCTCCAGGCTTATCCCTCCATAATGGTTTGAATGTCTGTCCCCTCCAAATCTCACATTGGAATACAATTCCCAGTGTTGGAGTTGGGGCCTGGTGGGAGGTGTTGGCTCGTGGAGGCAGATCCCTTATGAAAGATTTAGTGTCATCTTCCTGGTGTTGAATTCTCCCTCAGTTAGTTCACGTGAGGTCTAGTTACTTAAAAGAGCCCGGAACCTTCCCCTTTTCTATCTCTCCCTCCTGCTCTCACCGTGTGGTATGCACGCTCCCTCTTCTCCTTCTGCTGTGATGGTAAGATTCCTGAGGCTTCACCAGAAGCAGAGGCCAACACTGTGCTTCTTGTACAACCTACAGAACCATGACCCAAATTAAATTTTTCTTTATAAATTAACCCAGTCTCAGGTATTCCTTAATAGCAATGAAAACAGACTATCACCCTTTTTCATGTATTTGCAATTCCTGGATTATAACCTGTTATTTTGTGCCTTTTTTTTTTTTTTTTTTTTTTTTTGCCTGTAAATCTCCTTACCTAGGCAGCAAATTTCTCTTAATCTATCATAGGTATGCTCCAATATTACCTCCTCTGGGAGGTGTTGTCCCTATGCTCTCAGAAAGTGAGTAGCTTCTTCTCTTTTTAATCATGTTTCTATTCCACATGGGACCATGAGATTATCAAGGACAGAGACCATATCTTTTTAAATACTGTATTCCCTGTACCTAACCTATTCCTGGTACACAGCACACTGTCAGATGAACGAATCTTGGCTTCTTCTCTTCTTGTTGACTTTCCCATTAGAACCTCAAGTTTCACTCTTAAAATGAGACTACGGACTATTTCCCATATGCTAACATATTAGCCCTTCTCAAGGATTCTGAAGACAACAGTAAAAATTAACAGGTTGTGGCAGCAGTATTATTGTCTTCTGAAAGGGTCAAAGTGCTGTGTTTAGGTTAACACATGAATCCAGTTTGCTCAAAACATGAAGAGGATAGGCTTCATCATGTGCTATGGGTTTTCTCTTCCCATGGAGAAAGTAGAGAGGGGATGGAAACAACCATTTATCGAACAGCCTGTGCTGGGTACATGACATAAGCTCTCATTTCCCAGGCCCTCCTAAAATTTTTCTGAAGTAGACAGGAGCAGATAAATCACTGGGCAGAAAGAAGTTCTAGCTTGGCTGCTCACTAATGGGTGGCTGCCTTGAGCTTATGGTGCCCTCAGAGACTTTATCTTCTCATCTGAAAATAAAAGCATCAGTCGAAGTGGTCCCTAGCATTGTCCAGGATCTAATGTTTCCTTAGCAAACATTTACTGAATGCGTTGGCTCTGAGCCAGGGCCTGTACTAGGCATTAAGAATGCAAATAAGATGCAACTCATAGCCTGTCATACTCAGTGGTAGAGAATACTTCTGCTATTCTGACTATCCAAGGTCTATTGTAACTACTTAAAGTCAATCACTGATTGGACCTATATAAACAAAGCATGCTCAGTTCAAAAAGAAAAGCCTACCGAGCCTATTATGTATAAAACTTCCTTCTAGGATTTATGGGAATTAGAAGAAGAATAAATTATGGTCCTTTTTTCAATCAAGGCTCTAATCCAATGGAGGACGCACTATTCATGCTGCAAATACATTCTATAATTGAAATTTTCATCCATGCAGGAACAGTTTTGCAAGCAACCAGTATTAGACCAACTCAGATTATCTGAAGGATTTTATATTACTTACGATTAAGTTAAAGGGAAGCAAATACTCGGGCTAAATATTTGTCCTAAATGCAGATTGGCTTCACTCACACGAGAATTTTGCAGTGGTTTTGATAAAGTGTGATGAATGCTACCACTGTGACATATTCTTTTACTTGAGGCAGCCAGATCTTAAAGAGGCATTTACATCTGTCAGGGTTATGTTTCATCCAATTTGTATTCTTACAGAATCTAGCCATTGTTTATTTTACCTTGTGTAAGCTAAATCATAGGCCAATGCTATACCATGCTGATAATATGTACCTAGTTTCAGACAACCATAGACTATTTTCCCCTTTGGCTTATGGCAGGATTCAGAAGGAAGGTTTGCATGGTTGTTTGAAATCTACCTAAAATGTCTAAGATGTCTTCAGTGATGATGACTTTGTGAGTAGGAATGGCAACTAATGAGCAAGTAGACCAAGAACAGAAGACATATAGATAATTTTACGTCAGTAATTTCAAAGTCCAAAAAATGAAATTGTTTTAAATGAATAAAAAAAGACTTCATTTTTAAAAATTGACTTTGTTTCTTAGAGAAGTTTTAGGTTTACAACAAAACTGAGCAGAAACTACAGAGAGTTTTCATATATAGCCTATTCCCACACACGCACAGCCCCCCATCCACTCACTGTCAACATCCAGACTGGTACATTTTCTAGAATTGATGAACCTACCTTGACATACCATTATCACCCAAATTCTCCATAGTACACATTAGGGTTCACAGTTGGTGTTGCATATCCTGTGCTTTTGACAAATGCGTCCACTGTTGTAATATCATAGCGAGTACCTGCATTGCCCTAAAAATTCCTCTGTGTCCCACCTTTCCACTCCTCCTCTCTCTAACCCCTGGCAACCCCCGAGCTTTTCACTATCTCCATAGTTTTGCCTCTTCTAGAATGCCATATAGTTGAAACTATAAAGGATATAGCCTTCTCATATTGGCTTCTTTCACTTAGTAATACGCACTTAAGTTTCTTCCATGTCTTTCCATGACTTGACAGCTCACATCTTTTTACTGATGAATAACATTCTGTTGCCCGCAGGGACCACAGTTTATCCATTCACCTGACATCTCGGTTGTTTTCAAGTTTTGAAAATTATGAAAAAGCTACTGTAAACACCTATGTGCAGGCTTTCATGTGGATGTAAGTTTTCCATTCATTTGAGTAAACGCCTGGAAGTACAATTGCTCGAGTATATGATAAAAGTGTGTTTGGCAGTAAGAAGCTGCCCAGTGTCTTCCAAAGTGGCCATTTTTCATTCCCACCAGCAATGAATGAGAGTTTCTGTTGCTCCACATTCCTACCAGCATTTAGTGTTGTCAGTGTTTTAGATTTTTACCTTAGATATGTGATAGTATTTCACAGATGTTTTAACTTGCAATTCCCTAATGACATGTGATGTTGAGCACCCTTTTAAAGGCTTGTTTGCCATATGTTCATGTTTCTGTTCAGATGTTTTGCCCATTTTTTAATTGGGCTGTTTATTTCCTTATTGTTGAGTTTTAAGGGTTCTTTATAATTTTAGCTAACAGTCCTTTATCAGAGATATCTTTTGCAAATATGCTCTCCCCATATATAGCTTGTCTTCTCTTTGTCTTGAAAGTGTCTTTCTCTGACCAGAAGTATTGAATTTTAATGAAGTCTGGTTGATCAATTATTTCTTTCATGGACCATGCCTGTGGTGTTGAATCTAAAAGGTCATCACTTTATTCAAAGCCATTTAGATTTTCTCCTATGTTATCTTTTTGGAGTTGTGTAGTTTTGTGTTTACACTCAGGTCTATGATTCATTTTGAATTAGTTTTTGTGACTGCAAAGGTCTGTGTCTAGACTAATTTTTTTGGCATGTGAATATCCACTTGTTGCAACACCATTTGTTGAAGGACTATCTTTTATCCGTTGTATTGTCTTGGCTCCTTTATAAATGTAAGTTGACTCTATTTGTGTGAGTCTGTTTGGGGTTCCTCATTCTGTTCCATTTATCTCTTTGTCTATTCTTTCACCAATATCACACTATCGTGATTACTGTGGCATCACAGGAAGTCTTGAATTTGGATACTGTCAGTCCTCTAGTTTTGCTCCTTCATTATTATGTTGGTGATTCTGAGTCTTCTGCTCGTTTATATAAACTTTAGAATAATTTGCTGATATCCACTGTCTTGGTTTTTTGTTTATTTGTTCGTTTGTTTAAAACTGGACATTTTAAATATGGTGATATGGCACCTCTTGAAATCAGATCTTCTCTTCCCAGGGTTGTTATTGTTGCTATCTGTTTAACGAATATCCTGAATTAATTCTCTAAAGTCTGTATCCCTTGTTGTATCCACCGAAGTACCTACTCAGTTAATTTAGTAATCAGCAAATTATTGGACAGAGATTTTCTTAGATACCTTCAACAAAACCATCTCCCAGTCTTTGCTGAGGGGCTTTTGGTGCATGTTACAATATGACTTCAATGCTCCAGCAGGGAATTGATAGCTCTGCTTTAGCCTTGATTTCCAGCTTGTGCAGATCATCAAGGTCAGCTAAAGGTAGATGATTAGGACCAGATCAGGTCTTTCCTGGGTATACACACAGTTCTGTACATGTACTTGACCTTCTAGATTCCTAGGAATACATTGGAACTTTTCTGAGTCCCCTGTGGACATCTCATTCTCCCAGCTATTCTTTTTAAACTTTTTGGTTAGCATCTTGTTTGGCTCAACTGTTATTATCATTTCAGGCAACTGCCATGTTCACTGGTTACTACAGACTGTCTTTGACAAACACCCTGGGTATAAGCTAGTTTTAGTGATGATTTGAGTCAGGTTAAATAAAGATAAGCCCTATAAATGGGTGTTTTCAGGGAATTCCCAGACAGCTCAGATAATGACAATTGTTTGGTAATGGAGTTTTGGGGAATCTCAAACACGTTCTTCCCTCTCCAGTGGCTGCAAGGCTACTAGTTTTCACAGCTACTCTGATGGTGATGCTGTTGATTTTCAAAGCTCCTGAACAGCTGGGGAAAAGGGCATAGGAACAGAGTGCGTTGGAATGTCACAAAGCTCACTGTCCTTACATATGTTTAATCATTTTTCTTAAATAGACATTTAGTGTTACTTAGTTTATTGAAAGCCCATTTCAATTTACAGCTTTCTTAAAAAGTTGATTTTGACAATATTTGCCAGTACTCTTATTGACTTTATGAAGAAGCAGTAGTTTGGAGGTTTTTGCTTAATCTTTTTCACTGATGTCACTCACTTGCATTTTTTATTCAGCTTTATTTAAATATAATTTATATTCCAAGAAATCACCAAAGTATACAATTTGATTAATTTTTTCAAATGTATAGTTATGTAACTATCACCACAATCATGACATAAAACTTTTTTTTTTCAGCTACAGGGTCCTACTGTGTCACCCAGGCTGAGTGCAATGGCACGGTCTCAGTTCACTGCAGCCTTGATCTCCTAGGCTCAAGTGATTCTCTCACTCAGCCTCCCATGTAGCTAGGACTACAGGCATGTGCCACCACACCCAGCTATTTTTTTTTTTTTTTTTTTTGAGACGGAGTTTCGCTCTGTCGCCCAGGGTGGAATGCAATGGCGTGATCTCAGCTCACTGCAGCCTCCACCTCCCAGGTTCAAGCAATTCTCCTGCCTCAGCCTCCTGAGTAGCTGGGATTACAGGCATGTGCCACCACACCTGACTAATTTTGTATTTTTAGTAGAGATGGGATTTCACCATGTTGGTCAGGCTGGTCTTGAACTGCTGACCTCAGGTGATCTGCCCTCCTCGGCCCCCCAAAGTGCTGGGATTACAGGTGTGAGCCATCACACCCAGCTTAATTTTTATATATTGTTTTTGTAGGGACAGGGCCTCTCCATGTTGCCCAGGCTGGTCTCGAACTCCTGGGCTCAAGCAATCTGCCCACCTCGGCCTCCCAAAGTTCTGGGATGACAGACATGAGCCACCATGCCCAGCCGTGACACAACATTTTTGTGACCTCAAAAAGTCCCCCAGTGCTGGCAACAGCAACCACTCGTCTATTTTCTGTCACAGTTTTGTCTTGCCTGAAATTTTTTTGATGAGTGGAATCCTGTAGTGTGTGCTCCTTATGTCCGGGTTCTTTTACTTAGCATAATGACTCTGAGATTCATGCGTAGTGTTGTATATCAATAGTTAGTGCTTGAATTGTTGAGTATTCCATTGTATGGATATACCACAATTTTTATATACATTTACCAGCTGGTGGACATTTGGGCCATTTCTACTTTGTGGCTATCTTATGATTAAAGCTGCTATGAACATTCAAGTACAAGCCTTTTTACAGCAATATATAGATATATATAAAAAGTATAAATCTTTTTGTGGATATATGATTTCTTTTATCTTGTATAAATAGCTAAGAGTGGAATTGCTAGATCAAGTGCTAAAAATATACCTAATTTTATAAGAGACTGCCAAGTTGTTTTCCAAAGAGATTGTACCCCTTTGGAAGTTTCAGTAGGTCTGAATCCTTGCTAACACTTAATGTTGTCAGCATTTTTACTTTTTTAGTATAGGCATTCTGTTGTGTAGTGGTGTCTCGTTATGATTTTAATTTGCATTTCTTTCATGACTAATGATATTGAACATCTTTTCATGTGCATATTTGTCACTTGTATATCTTCTCTTAGAAGTATCTGTTCGAATATTCTGCCCATTTGAAAAATCAGGTTGTTTGACTTGTTACTGAGTTTCAGAGTTCTTTAGGTGTTCTGTATATGACTCCTTTATGAAATACATGTTTTGCAACTACTTTCTCCAAGTAGAGAAGGAATTTGAAAGGTACAGGCAAACATCTGAGTTTAGGGGCAATAAAAGGACCCAGAACTACAAAATCAAATCTACTTAGAGTCTTCAGCTTTAGAAAATAATAAATAAACTTCCTGCATGTGTTAGAAAGTATAAAGCATATTCGAGTCTGTGGTATATAGAAGATGATTCCTTTGATGTCTTTTGTGTATGTCATAGATCAAAAGCTTTTCCACAGAAAAGCAGAATGGAGTGTTTTGTTTGTGCTTCCAAACCATAATGGAAGAACAAGTTCACTAGATAAGTTCATTTTATAAGTAACAGGCAATCCTTCCCTAAACAAACCTGTTACAGAGCCGCCAAATGTGCAATATCAACCTTTTTTTTTTTTTTCACTTCACACCCGCTCTTAGGTAGACATGATAACACATGTAGAATGGACCAAAGAGACAAGTTGAGTACCTCCCAAAGATGGTCTCAGACGAGATGATCAGCTTCTAACTCAGCATTGCCTGGTATATCTGACACTAATGAATGTGTAGTCAAAGGGTACATAGGAGATGGTTGAAAATGAGGAGAGTCATTAAACATATTTCAGCCAGTGAGTGACGTGAGAAAAAGTTGAGAAATAGAACTGGTTTCAACATAAAGCTTTAGAAGTGGTAGTGAAACCAATTAGGAGGCTGATGCCTGACTCTTGGTAAACAACAAAAAGAGACTGAATTAGGGCCAAAGAAGAGGCAAGACTTCAAAGACATCATAGAGGTATAATTGACAGGATTTGGTGACCAATGAATATAGATTGTGAAGGAGTAGAGCCTCAAGATGACATTATTTTCTAGTTTGGGTGGCCCATTGGTGATGCTCTTAGTCAAGACAAGACAGTAAGTAGGAGAAACAGGTTTTGAAAAGAATGCAAAATGTGACTCTGGGCCTCAGATGAGATGCCTGAGCTGGAGACAGAGGACTGGGTATCATTCGAGTCTAATTTATGTTAAGATTCTTCAGTAAGGCCATGGAGAGTAAAAAAGGATGGACCTCAGTCTGAATTCTAACAAAAAAAATTAATAGTTAAGGGGCAGGTACTGCTTGGTGGCAGGAAGGAGTTAGTGTCCAGAGAGATGGGATAATTCATAATCTTGAATGTCAAGGATGAAAAGAATTTCAAGGAATGATGGGTACTAATTAGTGACTATTGCTATTAATAGGTCTTTGCTAAAAAGAAGCCATTGAATTTCATGGTTAGAAATTCACTGCTCAAGGCTGGGCGCAGTGGCTCAAGCCTATAATCCCAGCACTTTGGGAGGCCGAGACGGGTGGATCATGAGGTTAGGAGATCGAGACCATCCTGGCTAACACAGTGAAACCCTGTGTCTACTAAAAAAATACAAAAAACTAGCCGGGCGTGGTGGCGGGTGCCTGTAGTCCCAGCTACTCGGGAGGCTGAGACGGGAGAATGGCGTAAACCCGGAGGCAGAGCTTGCAGTGAGCTGAGATCCGGCCACTGCACTCCAGCCTGGGCGACAGAGTGAGACTCCGTCTCAAAAAAAAGAAAAAGAAATTCATTGGTCAAAACTGGAAACAAGCCTGGCATGGTGGCTCACGCCTGTAATCCCAGCACTTTGGGAGGCCAAGGCAGGTGGATCATGAGGTCAGGAGATGGAGACCATCCTGGCCAACATGGTGAAACCCAATCTCTATTAAAAATACAAAAATTAGCTAGTGTGGTGGTATGCACCTGTAGTCCCAGCTACTCAGGAGGCTGAGGCAGGAGAATTGCTTGAGCCTGGGAGGCAGAGGTTGCAGTGAGCTGAAATCGCACCACTGCACTCCAGCCTGGGCAACAGAGTGAGACTCCGTCTCAAAAAAGAAAAACAAAAAAACAAAGAAACAAATGGAACAGCCCAAATGTCCATCAACAAGAGAATAGGTAACCCAATTGTGTCTCTTCATACCATGAAATACTACTCAGCAACTAAGCTGAATGATTTATGCAAAACATGAATCAATCTCACAAACATTGTGTGGAATGAAAAAACAGCCACTCAAAAAATACATGCTATATGATTCTACTTATACAATGACCAAGAAGAAGCAAAACTAATCTATGGATGATAGAAATCAGAAAGAGGAGCTGGGCACAGGGGCTTATGCCTATAATCCCAAGTGCTTTGGGAGATTGAGGCAGGAGGATCACTTGGGACCAGGAGTTTGAGACCAGCCTAGGCAACATAGCATGATCCTGTCTCTACAAAATATATATATATATATATATAAAAATTAGGAGGGCATGGTAGCAGACACCTGTAGTCCTAGCTACTCAGGAAGCTCAGGCAGGAGTTTCCCTTGAGCCCAGGAGTTTGAGACTGCAGTGAGCTATGGTCATGCCAGTGCAGTCCAACCTGGGCAACAGAGTGAGATCCTACTCTAAAAAAGAAAGAAGGAGAGACAGAAACAAAGTGTAAAAAAGAGAAGGAAGGGGAGGCAGAAAAGAAAGAAAGAGAGAAAGAAAGAAAAAAAGGAAAGAAGGAAGGAAGAAAGGAAGGAAAGAAGAAAAAGATTATTAGAAGAATATATATCTAATTGCTTATATTTTCTCACTGGCAATGTCATCTGTTGAGAGACTGAGTCTATGTCATCTGTTGAGAGACTTGAGTCTTTTTGGTGATCTGAGATTGGGAATGACCAGAGGAGAAAAAAATGAAAAAAAGGCTGGGTAACATCTTCTAGAGTCCAGCTGAGGGTGAAAATCAAAATGTATTTATTAGCACAGGCTGCCATGATGGAACACCATGACTGAGTGGCTTAAACAACAGAAATGTATTTTCTCACAGTTCTAGAGGCTGAAAAGTTCAAGATCAAGGTACTGGCAGGGTTTGGCTCCTGGTAAGGGTCCTGTGACCTGTAGATTTCTGCCTTCTCACTGTGTCCTCACATGCACAGAGAGAGAGGGAGCTCTCTGGTATCTCTTCTTATAAGTACACTAATCGTCTGGGATCAGAGCTCCTCCCTGGTGACCTCCTGTACCCGTAATCACTTCTTTACTCCAAATCAATCACGTTGGGCATTCACACACGTGAATGGAGGGCTTCAACATACATGTTTTGGAGCGGCATAGTTAGCCGATAGCGTGTGTATGTGAGATATTTTCCACCTATACCCAACCACCTGAGATCAGGAGAGAAGACACATGGTTGGGTTGATCCATATTTGGAGGTTAATAGGATAGACTTGATGCAAGGTCAAGGTGGCAAACAATTTGAGGGGATAGTGAAAGTTGGTTAAAATGATTGGCCATGGATTCCAGTAACAGTGGAAAGAGAAGCCAGAAAAGGGCTGGGTTTAGATTAGGGAAAAGGCAGGGATTGGTAGGCTTGGTGGTAGAGTCCTCGCAGGTCAGGAGGCTGGAGCACAAATGGGCACTGTTTTAGAGCATATCTTCTGTGGGTGCAGTACTGTCGTGGGACATAATTGGTTGTTCCCGCAATTTCAACTTTACTGGAAATAAAGGAGGATTATCAAACTGGAGAGATTTAAATTCATTAGTGAAAGTAATCATCAATTTTTCTTTCATTTTAGAAGACTAAATACGTTGAACAAGTGTGCCTCAATGAAACTTGATGTGAACTTCCAAAGGAAAAAGGTAGGTGCCCACACCTTAATAAGAATGTGGCTATGCCAGTGAATACCAGGAGTTTGAGACCAATCTGAGCAACATAGTGAGACCCCTGTGTCTACAAAAAAATGATAATAATAAATTAGCTGGGCACAGTGGCTTGTGCCTGTAGTCCCAGCTATCAAGAGGCTGAGTTGGGGGCATTGCTTGAACCCAGAAGGTTGAGGCTGCAGTGAGCCATGATCGTGCCGCTGCCCTTCAGCCTAGGTGACAGAGTGAGACCATGTCTCCAAAAACTAAAAAGCAACACGAACCTAAGCAAAATTTTGAAATGCCTGACCATCCATGTGTATTCTCCATATCCCATTTCATCATAACCACCTAAATAAGTCTATTATAAACTAAGGCTGAAATCTATTTGTTTTACCATTTCATGTTGCTTTCTTTTTTTTTATTAGAGGGTTTGTGTAAAGATGTAAAATATCCCAATACTTTATGGTGATCTTTCAGAAATGTCCGTTGTAAATGTCAGCCCCTTATTAGACTCAAATGCTTCATAGCAATGAGTAGATTAAAAGTTCAGAAAGGATCTGGGGGTCCATGGCCACTGACCTCTGGCTCATTTTTTCCAGTCATGTTTTATTTCATGCACGTGTCAAGATGCCTCCACTATCAGGCAGATTCAGTTGGTAATGTATGAGGGGGCCTGGGGACAGTGTGACAGGATCCTGAACCCTGGCTCATCTTTCATTGTTCTCCCCACCATGCACTTTTCTCTAGCCACAAAGAATTCGGTTCAGTTTGAAAAGTCACTAAGCTTCCTCCCCATCACAAGACTTGCCATGTGCTGCTTCCTCTTTATGGGTAAGACTAGAGATTTGAGTTTTGAAATAAAGCTGTACTTTATTGAATATGTACTGTTTTTCTAGGAGCTAGATTATGTACTTACCACACATTATCTCATTTAATCCGTCGAGATGGGGCTTCTCTGTTTTCTATATTAGAAAGGTAAATCTTGAACAGGCTGGGTCATTGCCCACGGTCTTGCAGCTAGCGGCGGCGCAGGATTTCTACCTCGGGGATGTCTGACCAAGGCTCCTAGCCACCAAGCTGTACAACCTCTTTTTTTCACTGAATTGATTCTTTTTAGAAAATTCAGAATTAGGATCCTTAACTACTTTTTTCATTTAACATCTCCTCTATGTAGCAACTCAAGCCTCCATATATTTTGAAGGATCAGAGAAAACATCTTTGAATTAAAAGAAAGTGTTCTTGGCCAGTCGCGGTGGCTCACACCTGTAATCCCAGCACTTTGGGAGGCTAAGGTGGGTGGATCATCTGAGGTCAGGAGTTCGAGACCAGCCTGACCAACATGGTAAAACCCCATCTCCACTAAAAATACAAAAATTAGCTGGGTATGGTGGCACGTGCTTGTAGTCCCTGCTACTCGGGAGGCTGAGGCAGGAGAATCACTGGAACCTGCAAAGCGGAGATTGCAGTCAGCTGAGATTGTGCCACTGCACTCCAGCCTGGGCGACAGAGAGAGACTCTGCCTCAAAAAAAAAAAAAAAAAGAAAAAGAAAGAGAGAAAGAAAGAAAGAAGTTTTTATCCTGCTCTACACAGAGAAATCATTAAAGCCAAAGGATTTTAAGTTACTCCTCAGTAACCTAATCTTTAAAAATAACTTTAATCTGAATTTGTGCTCTAAAATAACACCAAAAAGAAAAAAAAAAATCAAATGAATTTTGATGGACCTCACCTTAAAAACAATTTGAGATTTGAGCTGGGAATCAAAGATTTAAGCTAAGGAGGTAAAACAGTGAAAAACAATATCCAGAGAAATATTAAAATATGAGCAGTTTGTCCAGGCCAAAGACAAATTAAAAATGTGGGAATAAACCTCCCAACAGCTGTCTAACTGAATAGACCCCTTGAGAAGCATACATACTATTTGAAACATGAGGGTCAGATGTTGTTTTGATTGGAACACATGGTTCCTATTAAACGGAACACAGCCATGCCTGTGTGTCTAAAGTGTGGGTCCTCAAATGGCTGGTCTATACAGCTGCCTATACTGACCATTAGCTGCACTGCATCACAAAAGAAAATGCCAAAAACTAATGACATGAGTTGTTTTCCACACAGTGGAGTGATTGGATTTTTACCCTGTCACCAGCTTTTCAAAACCCACAGGCGAGATGGGCTTGAATAACATTTGTTTGGCTCTTTGTGCATTACCTTCACAAAAGCTCCTCTGTAAATTGGTCACTTTGGTATTCTGACCTTAATGTCGTCTTTATATTGGATCTAGTGGCACACACCCTTAAAGCCCCTACTTAGCTATAGGCCTCAGAATGCAAGCACTTGAGTAAAATATTGCTTTTCACATTGTAAATTAGAGAGTCATGGCCTGAATTTTCAAATAAATAATGCTGACATGTGGTCTCCACCTACTTATGAATCTCAGTAATGACCAGAATCCGGGGCCAGATTGGAGTAACCACTCAGGAGACGCTGTATTGTGACACCCGTTTCTGTGATCTTCCTCTTACACAAGGCATAGGCTTTATTTAATCCTTTATGTTACTGTGGAAAAAAAAAATGAATAGGAGCTAAGACTAGGCCAGATGATCACAAATAGAAAAGGAAACTTGAGAATCGAGCACCCCGTGAAAAGCTTCAGCCAACTTCAGAATTTATTTATTTGGAAGAAAAATAAGACAGCAGCATTTCCTCTAGGTATGTCCCCATGTTAAGCCATCCAAGAAATAGAAATAGAATCCCCACCTCCAATCTGCAGAGTCCCAGACTTATTTAATTCTGTAGAAAGTCATCCCCAAGTAGCTAAACTGTCTGGAGTCACAGTCATTCTCCCTTGGGGCTGCTGGACCTATGAAAGGGTTGCAGGTGCTGGCCCAGCAGTTTGTGGGGTTAGCAAAAACTGACACTGGGCTTCCTCCCCACCAGGCACTATTCCTTGTCCTTAAGTCCGTGTCACAGATGCAGAAACTGAAGGGCTTGGTGCTTGCCCAAAGCCACACAGAAGTAGCAGAGGCAGGACTTGAATCCAGGTAATCTGGCACCTGACTGCCCCTCCTCACCCTTCAGAGATATTCAGAGACAAACTGGAGCCTGGGTGAGCCTCTAGCCCTTGGCCTGAGACCTGCAAGGATCTCATGTTTCCTCAGCAGTACATTCAGTTCACTGTGCGGATTGTTTTTATAAGAGGCATGGTTCTTGCCATCTGTACTAAAGTCCACAATTTATTTATTGTCTTCATGGCAATTGTGTTTAATCTTGTAGATTTTGGTGGGCTGACACAAGGAAGAAAGTGAAAAGTCCACAAGTAGGTGATGATGATGAAGGCTTTTTCATGCCTGGTTAGCCATATATTTTCTTATACATGAAATGCCACTTCCAAAGCACCAGGAGAAATGGCATCACCCCTACCCTCCCACAATACAGTTTCTAACTGTTTTGCAGAAGAGAAAAGGGATCCTTTAAGGATTCAAGATGACCTTCCCTGCCTCTGTAAGAGTCAGGTGGAGGAGTATTCTCTATTTTAGCTGCACACCTCACTGGAAGACTAACAACCCAGCCCCAAGAGCATTTCAGGAGAAAGGACACCAGCACTTCTGCCGCCTGCGGCTCTGGCTCTCCACTCCCACGGCGTTCCCAGCGGCCCATTCCTGCTTCTAAACAGGCAGGCCCGGCCACGTAGCTCCAGTTAACGTCTAAATTTCTATGTGACTATGGATGAGTTGCCTTTTGCAGCTGTGGATTTATGTGGGTTCCTGTTTCCAGTGTAAAGATATGGCCAAATTCCATCTTTTAAAAAAAGCCCCTCTTTATGGAATGTCTGGTTGGCATCTGTCTCTGAGGAATATATAATTTCAGTGAAGAATGTTCTCATTTTTAGAAAAAAAGCAAAAGCCAAACAGCGGAGATTCATTTAAATTAAAAACACCAAGGCACACACAAAGTAGCTTTTCTCAGGAAAATGTTTCTTCCCCATTATTACCTACAAAATTTGCGCTTGCTCCATGATGACGTTGAAATCCCCTGATTAAAGTGTTTATGTGATTCAGCTTCTATTCAAAGTAAAAGCCAGAGACTGAAGACTCCAATTAGGCTGTTTATTAAATGAGGAAAGAGAAGGACACGTATCCACATGGGACTCTTACCTTTCCTCTTTTACCTAGGAATATGTCTCAAGAGAGAAAGAGCAGGTTCCAAAGAAGGTTCTCGTTGAAGTTATAGTTTTAATAAGGCTCTCTGAAATCATGACCAAAGGTGGAAAGCAACACAGAAACCATGACTAATTGCCACCTTGCAGCCAGCACCTCCTGGCCTGGATGCCATCGGCATTTCAGAGGCACTGCAGCTGTTGACAAGGGGCCCGGCCACCACCACCCCCACCCCCATATTTCCCACTCCCTTGCACACCCCTGCATCTCCTACCAAATGAGACACCTCCCGGCAACTCCAAAGAGTAGTCAGATGAGAGAAAGTCCATCATTCACTTGGCTGGAGAGTATTAACAGCCTTGAACTGCAGATAATTACATGCGAATGTCCTAAAAACTGTAGGGTCTTTGAGTTGGAAGGATCTTTGGTCTTATTTTCTAACCTCCCACTCACTCACTGCGCTTTGCTTCTTAGAGCATCCCTCTCCCTCACAATTTGCTGAGCCACTGTTTATTATAAGCTTCTCAACATGATGAGCTCTTCACATGGCAAGGCAATTTATTTTATTCTACAGACTAGAAAGGCCTTCCATATGATAAGCTAGGAGCTGATTCCTTCTAAACCGGCCCATCTGATCCTAGCTTTTTTCCCTGGTGAAGCACAGAATATGGATTTCCTCATTCACTCAGTAGCCCTTTAGCTCTGACCTTCCAGAACAGGAATCTGCACACTGCTGCTCCTGCTTTCATAAATGAAGTTTTATTGGATCAATGGCTATGCCCATCATTTCACAACAATGGCAGAGCTGAGTAGGTGAGAGAGAGAAACCTTATGGCCCATACACCTAAAATATTTATGATATGGCCCTATACAGAAAATGTTTTCAGACCCTTGCTCAATCTAGAACAGTTTCTCAACTGTCAGTGGTGAATGACTGGTTTTCTTATTTTTTCCAGTCTGCCACAGACCAAGATACTTTTGTAAAATTCAATACAGAGGAATTATTAGAAATATTAATTTTAACAAATTATAGAAAATACAGTCTTAATGTTTTATTGTTAGGCTCAACTGATACAAAGGTGCATACCGATAAATAGAATCAAAACAAATATAACAAGAAATAATGATGCAGGATTTTTCTCAACCCTACTTCACCAGCTGGAAACTTCTGTGCCTGGCAGGAGCCTCTGCTTCTTTGTTCCTGTCACCCCGCTCTGTGGCCTGTGGCTCCCTGGCTGACCCAGCCCTGCCGCTGCTTCTTGGCACCAGCGACAGGAAGGCTACAGCTTACAGCCCCTTTCGACCTCACTTTCAGTGGGTCTCAGGTTCTTGTCCCACATCAAAGAAGAATGAGGTTATGCTGACAATTAACAAGTGAGGAGGGTGGAGAAGAATTGTATTGAGTGACACAACAGCTCTCAGTGGAGAGGGGATGCAAGAGTGGTCCCGAAGTCAGGTGGTTTTCTCCCCTAATGTGGCTGGGTCTGGGCTTTTATAGGCTCAGAATGGGGGAGTGCCTGCTGATTGGTTTGTGAGTGTGCAAAAAAGCTATAAGTAAGACACCAATCAAAGGTGGGCATGACAGTGTAAGAAACCAATTCGGGAAAGGTAGTATATGTAAAATAGATGAAGGGTGAGGATCAATCAGAGGAAAGCATGCCAAATGGGAAGAAAGGTTCTCAATCCAGTCTGTGGATTTGTAGCTTGGCTTTCAGCCTTCAAACTATGTTTGACTTGAGGTCAAAGATGGGGTTTCACCAGGAAGCTGCCCCTATTTGCCTAGGCATTTGACTGCCTCCTGCTGCTATCAATAGAAAAGAATTACAAAAACTGTTCAGATTTTTATTGAAAGTGTGCATATATGTGATTAATACAAAGAATCACAATTGTGCTTATATGATTTTTGTTGTTCATCTGTCATAAGTGAACAAAAAGTTTACTTTAAAACAGAAATCCCTCAAATTAAATGCCTATATGCACACTTTGAAGAAACACTTTGACTGCAAATGTGTAAGATATATATAATTTTTTTTTTTTGAGGTAGAGTCTCACTCCGTCACCCAGGCTAGAGTGCAGTGGTGTGAACTTGGCTCACTGCAACCTCTGCCTCCAGGGTTCAAGTGATCTTCTGCCTCAGCCTCCCTAGTAGCTGTGATTACAGGTATGCACCACCATACCAGGCTAATTTCTGTATTTTTAGTAGTGACGGGTTTCACCATGTTGGTCAGGCTGGTCTCAAACTCGTGATCTCAGGTGATCCGCTCACCTCGGCCTTCCAAAGTGCTGGGATTACAGGCGTGAGCCACTGCGCCTGGCCATAAAATTTTTAATGTGACAGGAAGTTTCTTCTTTGTTGTCTAAGTTAAGTGGGATTGATAACAGTGCTACTCATGGGTAATAATGTATATCTAAAATTCTTTTGTTTGGGTACCAGTCATCGTAGGGAAACCAGTGAAGAAAGGTTTTTTAAGCCAAGATAAAAGTTTAGGGTATTCCTTTTTCACTTACAACTTTAGGGTATTCTATTCACCTTTTATTCAAAATGATGTAAGTGATGCTATATTTCCAAAATTCATCTTCAGTTCTTCATCTCTAGCCAATTCTTATAAAGTTATAAATGTAAATTACCTGTGAAACAATGGATTCTGTATATTATACACTTTGGGTTATGGTAAGCACACTAACCTTGAATTGGCACTGTAAATCAGATCGACCACACACCAGCAGCATGCAGCTGTCACTCATAGGACTCACCGTTTGAATTTCACTACACCCAAACTGGGCTCTACCCCGTTTACTAAGACAAATCCACTGATTGTTAGCTCAGATAGCACAGACTTTTCAAATAGTGACAAATGGTTTTAATGCTTACTCTAAATTTCTGTGTCTACCTCATTAAAGACCAAGTTTGGGGACCGGCAGCCCCCTGACCACACTCTGAGTAGCACCGTCTAGAGTTCCTCATTTCTAAATCAAGCTATTAGTTCTTTCAATTATCCAACCCAGGAGGTTGTGGTTTTTAGATCTTTGGCCATTCTGATTACTCTTCTCTAGAAATGTACCCCTTAAAATGTGGGGTGCTTAAAGAGAACCCATTGTTCCTGATATATGTGACCAGTGCAGAATGCAGTGGGCACTGACCTTTTGAGTCTTGGGATCTGTGCTCTGGTCATGTATCCTAAGGTTGGTGTCTTTGTTCAGTAGCCACATTACATGGTTAAGTCACATTAAGCTTACATCTGCCAGAGCTCTCAAGTCTATTAATAACAGGAAGGGCTGTTGAACTATGTTCTTTTTATCCTGCACATCCTGTAGTTGATTTTTGAAGTTACAGTCATTTTATTTGACTTTTATGAAATTTTATCTTATTAACAGATCATCCTTCACTTGTTAAGCTCTATACACGTCTCAATATTGCTATTCTCTAACAAAAATAACTAATTTCATCTATCACTTTAGGGTTTATATGGTGTTTTCACATATAGTCCCATTTGGTTCTGTTGACAAATCATGCTCGACATGCATTATTACTGTTTTCATTGTATAGCAGAAAACTGAGTCTCAAAGAACCCTTAACAAATAGCCTTATACCATCTTTACAGTTTAACAACATGAGTTCTGGCCCATTCAAGTTACTCTTAAAATGGTCATAACCTTGAGACATGCTTCCTTCAGTTATTTACAGTCTTTTAGTCACACACTGTGGAGGAGTTACTCAACCAGTTACTAACAAAACTCTCTGTAGCAAGCTCATCCAACCCATGGCTCGTGGGTTATTTGTGGCCCAGGACGGCTTTGGATGTGCCCCAACACAAATTCATAAACTTTCTTGAAACATTATGAGTTGTTTTTTTTTTTTTTTTTTTTTGCCATTTTTTTAAGCTTATCAGCTATCATTAGTGTGAGTGTGTTTTATGTGTGGCCCAAGACAATTCTTCTTCCAGTATGACCCAAAGAAGCCAAAGGATTGGACACCCCTGTGTAGCATCTAGCTAGTGAGCCATATTGTCCACAACATGAGAACCTTTTTTTAGTTGTCTTGCTGAAATTCTGATGTTCCATGTCCCTGGTACGTCCATGGTTTCTGAGACAGGAGAATTAAGTTACTTTGATGTATCCTTTTCTTTACAAACACATCTGACTCCTAGAGATTTCCAATTTGCGTTTCTAAATAATCACAAGCTATTCATTGTTAACCTCAAAAAAATTATCGAACAATGAAATCTGATAATCTCTTTTAAACAATCAGTACACTTCCATAAATACCATTGGAGAGTCTGAAATGTGCCTGATGCTCTGCTGGGTCCTGTGTTTTTTTTACCTTAAACTCTACTGCAGTGTGTGTTTTTCATACTGCAGATCATGGCCCCTTGGTAGGTTGTCAAGTGAATTTGGTGGATCACAAACAACATTTAAAAAAATAAAACAGACTAAACTAGACTAAAAAGTATCAGAATACAGACAAACAAGGATAATTACTTAAGTATAACTTTTTTTTTTTGCTTTAATATAGTCTGTATGCATGCCCTGAGTTGTAATGGAAAATATGTTTTTTGTTGTGTGTCATTATCAAATAGTTTGAAATATCCCTCATTAGTGGAAGACACAGACACAGCCATTTCATGACCCTTGGGGATGGACGTACCATGGTCATTGCAGGCACAGGGTGCCGAAGAAGAATGGTTGTTTTTTTCTTTGTTGCATTTTGTTTTCTATTGCTTTTGTTTTTGTTTGCTTTGGTTCAAACAACCTGAATACTGCAAAATTTCCCTGAGCTGTTTTACCTTTTTCCCAGGAGTTTGCCACTTTTTCACATGCCTTAGTTGGGCTGTAAATATTTTCCTTTTGGCCAAAGTGAGTATAATAAGCTCTTAGAGACCAGCAAACAGGGCCAGGCTTACCCTTCCCAGGCCACAGTGCCCAGCTTGGCATGTGTTCTTAACCTAAATAAAGGAGTCCCTATCCAACTAGTATGTGGTGTGCTGGCATCATAACCAGATTTGAGAGAGGTAGTTGGGGCCAACACTAAATGTTGTAGTTTCTGTTTTATAATATCTGTATTTTCTTTAAAGTCATATCCTTTTTTTTTTTTTTTTTTTTTTGTCTTCTCAAAAACTGTCTGCTAAAAGGGCTTTTTCACAGTCCTTATTTAATATCAACTTCTCACTAGCTTCCTAAAATGCAATACAAAAATCCAGTAAGTTCAAAATTCAGCCTATCATGGTATCTTGTGTATAAATGACCCTCATATGACAGTTTGTATTATATCAATCACAGGAATAGAGGGAGTAGAAAGTACTAGTAGGAAAATATATTTTGAGTCATCATTCTGGAGTCTTGCCCTTTTTCCACTTGTACAATTACAACTTTCTAAACTCTTTCATCAGAGCTTTATGCAAGTTTTTAAAACTCAAAGCTAATTTTTCACTGTGATCTCAATGCTATAGAATTCTTTTTTGTTTCTTTTTGTTTCCTTTTTTTAAGAGACAGAGTCTTGATATGTTGCCCAGGCTGGACTCAAACTCCTGGACTCAAAAGACCCTTCCACCTCAGACTCCCAAGTAGCTGAGATTATAGGCGTGAGCCACTGTATTAGTCCATTTTTCACACTGCTGATGAAGACATACCTGAGACTGGGCAATTTCCAAGTAAAAAGAGGTTTAATGGACTCCCAGGTTCATGTAGGCAGGCCTCACAATCATGGTGGAAGGCGAAAGGTACATCTTACATGGCAGCAGATGAGGGAATGAGAGCTGAGCAAAAGGGGTTTCCCCTTATAAAACCATCAGATCTCATGAAACTTATTCACTACCACAAGAGCAGTATGGGGGGAACCACCCCCACGATTCACTTATCTCCCACCAAGTCCCTCCCACAACACATCAACACATGGGAATTATGGGAGCTACAACTCAAGATTAGATTTTGGTGGGAACACGACCAAACCATATCAACCACCGCACCTGACTTCTAAGCCGTAGAATTCTTTTCTGTACCTTGGCTTTGTTATTGCTTTCACTTTAAACTTGAATATTCAAGTTTGCCATTTAGTCAAACATACACAGAAACTAGATTTTGAAGGAATAAACAAAAACAGGAAGATCCCCACAATAATTAACTGTGCATCTGCTTAGGTTTCCTTAAAAACAACACACTGCAAGGTTAAGGGAGTTAAGGTGGATGCCAGATACGTAAAAAGATTGACAAGCAATTGAACTAACATTGAAAGATACAAATAAGCAAATACCTCTCACTGAGGGACTGATGAATGCACTAGCATCCTTAATCCCTTCAGCAAACCTATGAGGCAAGACCCACTTCAATCTCATATTATAAGCGGCAGAAACTTGCTTTAAGCGAATACCTCTCAGTGAGGAACTGCTGATTGCACTACCTTCTTTAGCCCTTCAGCAATCTTCAGCAAACCTATGAGGCAAGACCCACTTCAATCTCATAAGTAGCAGAAACTTACTTTAGAGAGGGTAAGTAGCTTGTGGACAGTCACCTAGCTCTGAATTGGTATCACTGACACTTGGAACTAGGTCTTAAAACTGAACACCCAAGTGGAATAAAGTAAATTTAATTCAGTTCACAAAAAAATAAGCAATTATTATGTCCTTGGCATTGGAGGGGCTATACATATGAATAAATATGTTTATATGAATAATGAAACAGAGAAACACAGGTCCTGCTCTTTTTTTTTTTTTTTTTTTTTTGCTGACGCTGTGGTGCAGTGGTGCCATCACGGCTCGCTGCAGCGGGCCTGGCTCTTGATGACTTTACCTGTAACAACTGAGAGTGGAGGCTCTCAAGCAGAAGGCTTCTAAGCTTAAAAAAATATATATATATATGATTCAATTTGGACTACACTGTGGAAAGCTATTTAGATGGGAAAGATGCTGGAGACTGGGCTTCTCCCACATTTTTACTGTAACAGATCCAGAGAGAGGTGGCAAAGGCCTACGCTAAGAGAATGAGAGTGAAATTACACATGAGGGAACAAATTTGAAAATCAGTTCAGAATTAGGTCTTGGTGCTGTGCTTGGTGAGGATGAAGCAGGATCCGATGATTCAGTTTGTTTCAAAAGGAAGTGGTAAGCCTGAGGTCAAGGTCTGCGCTGGGCCCAAGGCTATGCAGAGCTAAATGAGGCCATCTCTAGCCTCAGGGAATACAGATGCTCCTCTCTCAGGGACTGCAAATTCAGGCTGAAACCAGACACCTAGAGTCAATGTGTGAGGCACAGAGTGTAAGACAGTGCCAAGCCGCGGGGACCGATTGCAGCCACACCACAGAGGTGTGTGTCCTGCCCACAGCATTCTGACTCGGAGTTGCTTCAACAGAAAAAAACTGCTCACGCAGAGTAGCTGGATTGGATCACAAATAGTGATCTCCAGAATGCCTCCCTCATCCCTACTTAAAGAAATTCAGTGGGTCATTTTGCTGTTACCTTATCCAGGGAATACACGGTAAGAATCAAGTGCAGAGGACTAAAATAAGGAGTGTTAGCTTGGAGATATACTGACGTTGAGATTCAGAAGAGGCAAGCTGGAAATATGGTCCCTGGGGCTCAGTGAAGAGGTTTCTGGAAAGAAGTAAGTGCCTTTTATGGCACAGTTGAGTTCCTTTGTGAAAAAGAAGACTGCAGGTGCTTTATATTTAGACTGTCTAGTCTGATGTAATTATACCCTCTTTATAATCAGTCAGGGAAAGCTTCTTAGAGAGGAAGGAAGGAAGCATTCAAAACCTCTTTGAAAATGGGAAGGAAGAAAGCTTGGCAAGTTGAGAAGAATCCTCTGGCCACTGGGAGGAAGGGTATGTACAAGACAGTGCAAGTGGTGGAAGGACAGCTTAGAGGTGCCCAAGAAGCTCACACCTGTGCATGGGAGGACAGAGGGAAGGGAGGTGAAGGACCGCCCAGGGCTGCCCTCAGCGCATCCAGAGTTCCTGCCTCAGCCACACTGTCTGCTAATGAGCATTTTCCTTGGTGTTCTGCAGGGTGACGACTCCGATGAGGAAGATCTTTGTATCAGCAACAAATGGACTTTTCAAAGAACCAGTCGCAGGTGGTCTCGTGTGGACGACCTCTACACGCTGCTCCCTCGAGGAGACAGAAGTGGGTCACCGGGAGGCACGGGGATGAGGAACACGACCAGCAGTGAGAGCGTCCTCACAGACCTGAGCGAGCCTGAGGTCTGTTCCATTCACAGCGAAAGCAGTGGAGGCAGCGACAGCCGCAGCCAACTGGGCCAGTGCTGTGCAGACAGCCCGGTCATGCTGGATGCCCCACTGGTCAGCAGCAGCCTCCCGCAGTCCCCCAGAGACGTCCTCAACCACCCCTTCCACCCCAAGAATGAGAAGCCCACAAGGGCTAGGGCCAAATCATTTTTGAAACGCATGGAAACACTCCGCGGGAAGGGAGCCCACGGGAGGCACAAGGGGTCAGGGCGGACAGGTGGCCTGGTGATCAGCGGGCCCATGTTGCAGCAGGAGCCAGAGTCCTTTAAGGCCATGCAGTGCATCCAAATACCAAATGGAGATCTCCAGAATTCGCCGCCATCTGCCTGCAGAAAAGGGCTCCCGTGCTCCGGCAAGTCGAGTGGCGAGAGCAGCCCATCAGAGCACAGCAGCAGCGGCGTCAGCACACCCTGCCTGAAGGAACGCAAGTACCACGAGGCCAACAAGCGTGGGGGCATGTACTTGGAGGACCTGGATGTGCTGGCAGGGACAGCACTGCGGGATGCAGGGGACCAAAGCCGTATGCATGAGTTTCACTCCCAAGAGAATTTGGTGGTGCATATTCCCAAGGATCACAAACCAGGAACATTCCCCAAGGCACTTTCTATTGAAAGCCTGTCTCCTACAGATAATAGCAATGGGGTTAACTGGAGGACCGGTAGCATCTCCCTGGGCAGAGAGCAGGTCCCTGGTGCCAGGGAGCCCCGGCTCATGGCGTCCTGCCACAGAGCCAGCCGAGTCAGTATCTATGACAATGTCCCTGGCTCTCATCTGTATGCCAGCACAGGAGATCTTTTGGACTTGGAGAAAGATGACCTTTTCCCTCACTTGGATGACATTCTGCAGCATGTCAATGGGCTCCAGGAGGTAGTGGATGACTGGTCCAAAGATGTCTTACCTGAACTGCAAACTCATGATACGTTGGTTGGGGAGCCTGGCTTATCCCCCTTTCCGTCTCCTAATCAGATCACCTTAGATTTTGAAGGTAACTCTGTCTCAGAAGGTCGGACGACACCCAGTGATGTGGAAAGAGATGTAACATCTCTTAATGAATCTGAGCCTCCTGGGGTCAGAGACAGGAGGGATTCTGGTGTAGGGGCCTCTCTGACCAGGCCAAACAGGTAGGTGGCATGCATTTGTGAAATGATTTTTTGTCCATTTCATAGTAATTGTGTTTTTATTTCTTTAACAAACATATGCAGAGTACTTACTACATGCCTGACTATGTTCTAAGTGATGTATGTGATTAGGAATTCTTTGAACAGAAGTATGACTTCTGCAGAGGTATCATGGTGACTGAATCCATGTTAACTCATATTTATTTGTGTTTATCTTTTATTTTGATCTTAGTTTTATCCAAAAATATTTTGAGCTTCTTATATGCAAAGCATTGTACCGGGCACCACATGCAGGGAATCCTGGATAACCAAGACCTAGTTCCTAGGCACCGACTCTTCCCCGACCTTCCTGTGATACATTCATCAAAATGTCTCTTCCCCAAATTTTACACTTTTTTTGCTCCTATAAGAAATTTCTGAGGTCTAAGATGTGTACTCTGTAAGTCTGTTTTTGCTTGAAAGTGCCAATTACAAAGTACGTAAAAGCTGACTTACAAAGACCGTTTCAGAAGCACCCTAGAAAAATGGCCCTGGGAGGTCCAAACTGGTAGAAACAAGACCACTGTGTGTGCTGCTGGGTTTCTGGTTGAGACAGGCGTATATCTTGGGGCTCAGTGATGTGTCACCATCTTTACCTCTCATCTTCAGGCTCCATCTCAATACTGAGCAAGAGTTAAGGGTGTAGACACATGGAAGACAATGAGAAAATTTTCTGCAGCCCTAGACATTTGACAGCTCTATCTCTTTCTCTAGCTCTGTCTTTCTCTCTCTCTGTTTCTTGCTCCCTGTCTCTCTATTTCTCTGTCTATATCGCTCTACCTGTCTGTCCTCTCTGTCTATATTGCTCTGTCTTCCCTCTCTCTGTCGCTTGCTCTCTCTGTGTCTATGTTTCTATCTCTGTCTGCCTCTCCATCCTCTGCCTCTGTCTCTATTTTTCTGTGTCATCTTTCCATCTCTCCATCTATGTCTGTCTCTCTTTTCTATCTCTCTGTCTGCTCTCTCTGCTTCTGTCTGTATCTCCCTGTCTCCGTCTCTTTCCTCTCTTTCTGTTTCTCTTTCACACACACACACACACACACACACTGTCTCAGCTGCTCTCAACATGAACAAATTTGGAATAAAAAATCTAGTATTTCCTCTATCACTTGTTTAAACCCCTAATGAAACAGATAAGAAGACTTTTTCCAGACTTATCCGAATTGGAAAAATCATGTCCTGTGTTTGTTCTGCACACTTCTGTCTTCTGTTCCATTTGCATTGAGATTCTCTTCGCTTGGATGCTATCTTGATTAGCTTCATGTACATTGGTGATGTCCCGTGTTTCCCGCTACCAAGTCCACTTTGTGACTGGCTTCTGTGATGGTCTCTCTGGTAAAGGCGACTCCGATGGAACAGTTTCCAGCTGTCTCACCAGCCCCGGCCAGCCCCAGCGTCGCCCCACATCAGCAGCCAGACGGCCGGCCAGCTGAGCCTGCTCCAGCGCTTCTCGCTGCTTCGCCTGACGGCCATAATGGAGAAGCACTCCATGTCCAACAAGCATGGCTGGACATGGTGCGTAGCACGTTCACCTGGGAGGGGATCCTTGGCTCTAGAGCTAAGTGGGTGATTGCAAAAGCTTCCATGTTTACTTGGTGAATTCTGAAGAACCCATTCATTGCCTTCACTGATGATCTCCTGGACGTAAGGCATGAGCTCTGCCGTAGCCTCCATGTGACAGAGCCCACAGGAAACGTTGCTCTATTTGTAGCTCTCAGTTGGTTTCCAGGGAAGGCAGTCAGGCTCCAAGAAAGGAAAAAAAGACAAGTAAAGGGTGATTAATTGTGAACAGAGGAAATAAAAATAAACTTGCCATAAAATAATCCTGGCAGTTTGCACAGAAACAGCTGTCACTTGTACCTTCTGGCCTGATGCAAAGCTTACCACTTAGAGCCTTGATTCATTCAAAGAGCATTTAGTTCTTCAAATACATTTCTGCTTTTATTTCATTGGCAAATAAAAACAAGAATATGCAGTAAACCTTGTAATAAGGAATTGACAGAAGCATATGTTAGAACTTGAATGTAGGCCTATTATAGATGATTTGGTGGATTTGAGAAAATACAAAATGTATCAGTAATTGTTCTATGTTTTATAATATGCATATTAAAAAATCAATGGTGTGTTTATAAAATATTTTAGAAGGTTATAAATTCATGGCCAAATCAATATATGCTTGTGTATTAAAATGTCCTTTAAAAACTGCAGCTGGCTGTAGAAAAGTAAGGATAGAGCCAAGAAATATTGTTCTTCTTTTCTCCCTTCCTTTTCCTCCAGCCCCAGCCATGTTTCTTCTTCCTCTTGTAATTTTTACATTTGTTTTGTTTTGTTGGGGACTTTTAAGTGTTCAGCACTTGAGAGATGAGTCTATCACAATTAAATTGGAAAGTTGTCCACTTGACCTGAAAACAGAGCTACAAATACATTCTGGTAACGTGACTCATGCTGTTTAGTAGTTAGAGATAGCATGCAGGCAAGGGCCACACAGAGCACGGCCGTGTCCTGTGATTAATGCAGAGAGAATGCTGAATTCGCCCGGCGTCTCTTGGGTATTCCAACAAAAGCTTGGCTTCCCTCATGCTTGCTTCCAGAGCCTCTCCCCACAGTGTGCCCCAGGAGGCTTGCATGACCTGGTTTCTGTAAATTCTAGGTCAGTTCCAAAGTTCATGAAGAGGATGAAAGTTCCCGACTACAAAGACAAGGCTGTCTTTGGCGTTCCTCTCATAGTCCACGTCCAAAGAACGGGACAGCCCCTGCCTCAAAGTATTCAGCAAGCACTGAGATATCTACGCAACAACTGCCTCGATCAGGTAGGGCTGTAACCCCCACTGCTCCTGCCCCACCACCCCCAACCATGGGATTAGATTGATGGGATGTCAGACTGAGTCAGATCTGCCCAGGATCAGGCAAGACATGCCTCACCAAAAATAAAAGGCATTGTGACATTTATGTGGTAATATTGAATTTGAACAAGCCACATCCTATTTGAGGATGTTTCCTCATTGGCAACTTAAATGATGACCTGGAGTGACTGCAGAAAGTTGACGTTAATAGTTTGTTCCTGTGATGTCTAATTTGCAATCCTTAAAAACTGGAGTTAAGCTATGTACTGCATTTCCTTTGTAACTATTATTTCAATGCCACCATTGATTTCACAGTGTTCTTTTATCCCTGTTATATTGTTTTTGAAAAAGAATTAGGTTTTTCATGCCTCCTTGTATTAATTCTTTTTTTTTTTTTTTCCTTTGAAGCAGCATCATGACCAGGAAAACTTAAAGACAGATTTATTTACATCTTTTAAAAATGTACAAGTAAAATATGAACAAAAGTAACCGCTAAGTCAAATATCCCCTCATTTTATAAAGCTGATTCAAAGCTCAAGCTAAACAAAATATTCAAAGATAATTTTCTGCCTCCGGGACTTCTGGGGCCCACCATCATGGTGGACTGTGATTAAATCCAGAGTGCAGTCCGTCCTGTAGTTTACAAAACAAAGCCTTTGCTCCTCCAAATTAACACCCATTAGCTTCTTAGACACTCTGTCCAAAATAAAAGTTGTGTTCTTAATTGATAAATTGCAACCCTGAATAGTGGGTATATTTCCAGGCAGCTATTCTGTAGTTGTCTCTGTTCATCATACTTTTTGATGCCATGCAGAGAATCTGTACCAACCTAAGATGGTTGATTGTACTTTTTACTGATTTACCCTGGACCTTGGGCTCAGTGGGCAGGAATGAGCTCAGCTACATGAACTCAAAGATCCTGGCTAGTGATGCTCGTAGAGACTCCAATACTGAGACCACACTTAGAATCAGGCTGGTCTCAGGGTGAACCAGAAATCAATTTTCACTACAGAAAAACAGAATTAACTTCTTCATTTGAAGTTGTCTTTGACTGAACTGAATGTGTGATGCTCTTTGTCCCTCCTCACTTTTCATTTAGAAACTCTGCACATATTTTTCCATATTTGGATGTCATCGTGGAGGGTGGGATGGCTGCTGTCGCTGTTGCGATGATGGCCGTTTAGTTTTGAGAAATGGCCTTAATAGCTTGCCTCTTATTCCCCAGCAATAAGGGTGACAGGCTCCTTTGCTAGGGTCCTCTTCTTTGGCAGATACCCCAACATGAATTGACTTGTGAATCACGTCCCAATAGAGTCAGCCAATTAATCTGGTCACTTAAGCATACATTTTAATTTATTTTTAATCTTAGAGGTTTTACTGAGAATAGACATTATTCACAGTTAATGTCCTAAAGGTGTTTTACTGAGAGAAGTTTTTAAAGAGGTAGGCTCTGGTGAATATTTGGGAAAGCCCACTCTGGTCTCTATTCCAATGCTAAAAAGCATTGCAACCTTGTCATTTGGCATAGAACTTTGTGGCCTCAATTGTACATTTGTTGTTGGTTTGTGGGTGTAGACCCAAGATGGTATTTTGTTAAGACACATGTTTTTCCAAGCATCTCACTTTCTGTAAGGGTATGTATCAAACGTACCTCCCTCTTGGTGCTCTTAGAGACTGTGGCTTTGCCGTTTTCCAAGCACGGAGAAGATTTTGCTCCAAGAGCATGGCCAGCTAATGCGTATCAACAAAGCTCTGTTAAGAGAAAACAGTGTTCAGGAATGCCTTAAAGGAAGTGCAACCAATCTGTGTCACTAGTTCAATAAAATTAACCTCTCTTGAATGCCTGGCATATTCCAAGCAATTTTATTATGTGTTCTGCATTAATTGCCTCATTTAGTCCCACATCCACCCTTGAATGGTGTTATCCCAGGTTCATTATGGTGGAACCAACACTTGCTTGCAAGTCTGACTCCAGAGTCCAAGTTCCTAACCACTGCACTCTGCGGCTGCTTATTATAATGGCTTTTCCCCCGTGGACTTCGGGGTGATGCCATCTCTAGCATTGAGGAGTGACCCTATACAACTCATTGATGAATGAATTCACTGTCAAGATTTTGTAGTCGATGTTGGTCGTTAAGTCACATAATGTGCTTTCTGTGAGAAAGGGAGAAAAACCTTTTTTCTCTGGCTGTAGCATCTGAAAGCATTGTGTTTCTTTTGGACAACTGACCTGTTTTTTAATACTGTGGACACCAAACTCATTCATTTGGGTGTGTTTTCCTCACTGTATTGGCTGCTAGAAAGCGTGGAGCCAAATGTGTGTTCTGTCTGTAGTAAAATCTATATAATTTTTGGCATTAATTTTATGCATCAGTCTTATTCCTAGTTTCCTCCACCCTTTTCTGTCTTTGTTTTCCTTTTGCTGTAATTTTCTTATGTTTTATCTTTAATTTAATTGTATCTTATTATATTTTATAGATTACTGTAAGCCCCCTTAAATTTTTTCTTGAACAAGAGTGGCTATAAGTAAATGAAATGTAATTCCACTATTCCATTCAGCGCTGAGTCTTTAGTGTGGGCAATAAACCATTCCTGCCCCCTGTAGCTTCTGAATAATGTGTAGTGCCAGTATCACTGCTGTGAGTGGGGCCAGCCTCTCTTTGGAAGCAAAAGTCTTATCAGTAGAGAGAAAGACACAGGGCACCAAAACCTCTTCCACCCCTGTGTCCATCTCAGGTCCATTTTTTAAATCTGGGAGAACGCCAAGATGAAAAACAGTGTGCCAGCAAAGCCTTGGAGGAAGAAGACTCTTTTCAAGACATGGATATGAGTCAAAATGTAATTAAAATGAATAGAGCCACGCATCTCTTGCGTCAGTCACATGGGAGAATGCGTAGGACATCGAAGGGACTTTCACCATAGCCAGTCGCCACCTTATAATGCACCCAGTCCTGGCAGGGCTTCCAGCCGCGGAATGTCCCTCCCTTTCCTTGTCATGTGGTGTGGAAAGCACGCAGAGACCACCCCTCTGGCTCCTGTGAAAAAGGAAGGTGGTAATAGGAAGGAAAAGGGGAGAAATAAGAGAAACTAAGGAATCAAAACCTGGCTGTTCCAGAGATTTCAGAGCAAGCAAGAGCTAATAAAAGCGAATCAATCAGAAAAGCGAGGGGAAAGAGTGAAAAGGAAGGAGAGCAACACCAAACAAAATGTTCTTTCTTTGCCAACAGCACCTCTGTGGAATTGAAAAGATTCCAGTCTGTCCAAGGCCTTGAGAACCCAGCCTCAAAGCTGCGGAAGACGAGAACATCCACAAATATCCCCCTTGTATGCCATGTTTTAATAGGAAGCACCACCCCATACTCTCCCAAGGCATTGCCCTGAGTCTCAGGGCGGAGGCGTCCTGCGGCGCGTTGGCCCCTTCTCCCCATGCTAAGCACTCTCCTCGCATATAAGCACTCATTGCAGTTGACCCTGCCCCACAGAGCCTGAAACATTGCCAGCCTTTCGCTTTCCACACTCCCGCGTGCACAGCAGTTTCTACATGATGCAACCGAGTGTTCATGTTTGCCCTTGCAGCTGGCTGTGGGTGAGATGAGGAAGTTTAGCCTTCGATGATGAACCATTTGTATTCAGACATAGTCATGTGTGAGAGGAGCCTTGCTTTGTTGTCTGAGCTTTTATTTCTGCCCTAAATCAACCGTGCACAGGATAGGTTATAGCTATTCCTGATGAATATGAAGTCACTGCAGTGAGAGGCTGAACCTGCAATGCTCAAAATAAGAATCTGCCGCATACTCTTCTAACGAATCTTTCTCTTTCTGAAGAAAACCAACCGTCCTTCATTAGCTGAGCACATTTCTAAAGAAGAGGAAATGGAAGTCCTGATAAACATCATTAAGTCCCAAAAAAGATTAGCATAAACAGGATGCCAAGAGGGAGATTTAATATTATTCAGATGGAATTTGAATTCTAATGCACCACTCATGCTCAGCCTCTCCTGCTAATAGAGCAGTAAGTTTTAAAAGCCTAATCATGCTGGGAAGACTTGGTACTCAGTACAAGTGTCCCTGGCCCCACTGCCTATTTGTCACTTTGCCTGTTGCCTGCCTCAGATAAAGTAAGCAGTGCTCTGGGGCTATCCAGTGAAATTACCCTTGAGTCCTCACTTTTTTTTTTTTTTTTTTTTTCTTTTTTGAGATAGAGTCTTGCTCTGGCACCCAGGCTGGAGTACAGTAGCACGATCTCAGCTCACTGCAACTCCACCTCCCGGGTTCAAGTGATTCTCCTGCCTCAGCCTTCCTAATAGCTGGGATTTACAGGCATGCACCGCCATACCCAACTAATTTTTGTATTTTTAATAGAGATAGGGTTTCACCATATTGGCCAGGCTGGTCTCGAACTCCTGACCTCAGGTGATCCACCCGCCTAGGACCCCACTAAGTGCTGGGATTACAGGCGTGAGCTACCGTGCCCAGCTGAGTCCTTGCTTTTTCATAGCTAGGTCTTTAGGTGAAAGACAAAAGAGAGAGGACAGGAAAACTAGACCAAGGGGACACTCATCACTCCCCTTTCATCTTCAAAAGGAGCAAGAGATCACATACAGGAGAGATGCTTATACAATGAACTCTGCATGGCTGATGGCCACTCTCCCCTTTCTCAAGAGGGTGGCTGGGCTGAGCTTTAACAGTAGATGACAGCAGGACCTGTTATGCCATTTGTGGGACCAGTGAAAAGAGAAAATGTGGGATCGCTTGTTCATAAATCATTGAGAATTTCAAAACCAAGACAGCAGAGCGTTAAACTAAGTGTGTGAGACTCTGTGTGACAGCCCAGGCTGCCTGCCTATGGGTGACAGACACAAAAGTGAAGGAAAAACATTATGCCCTCCTGGGATCTTCCTCATAACGAAGCCGAGGGAGCTGGGGCTGTTGCCTGCCCACCCACTGTGGTCAGAAGGATGAGCAACAGGGAAGGCATGGTGGCTCACACTTATAATCCCAACATTTTGGGAGGCTGAGGCGGGCAGGTCACCTGAGGTCAGGAGTTTGAGACAAGCCTGGCCAACATGGTGAAACACCATCTCTGCTAAAAAATACAAAAAGTAGGCCAGACGTGGCGGCTCACACCTGTAATCCCGGTACTTTGGGAGGCCGAGGCGGGTAAATCACCTGAGGTCAAGAGTTCTAGTCCAGCCTGGCCAACATGGTAAAACTCTGTCTCTACTAAAAATACAAAAATTAGCCAGGTGTGGTGGTGGGTGCCTGTAATCCCAGCTACTCAGGGGACTGAGGCAGAATTGCTTGAACCCGGGAAGCAGAGGTTGCAGTAAGCTGAGATCATGCCACTGCACTGCAGCCTGGGGGACAAGAGCGAGACTTCGTCTTAAAAAAAAAAAAAAAAAAAAAAAAAAAAAAAAAAATAGCTGGGTGTGGCGCACACCTATAATCCTAGCTACTTGGGAGGCTGTGGCAGGAGAATCACTTGAACCCAGGAGATAGAGGTTGTGGAGAGCTGAGATCCTGCCGCTGCACTCCAGCCCTGGTAGACAGAGTAAGACTCTGTCTCAAAAAAAAAAAAAAAAAGAATTTCTTTGGTTCTCCATTTTTAATGGGAAAACTATCTCTTGTGAAAAATTCAGATCAAATCCTTACTTTGGAAACTTTTTTTTTTTTTTTTTTTTTTTTTTTTTTTTTTGTGATGGAGTCTGGCTCTGTTGCCAGGCTGGAGCACAGTGGTGCAATCTCAGCTCACTGCAACCTCTGTCTCCCAGGTTCAGGAGATTCTCCCACCTCAGCCTCCCAAGTAGCTTGGATTACAGGCACCCACCACCACACCCAGCTAATGTTTATATTTTTAGTAGAGACGGGGTTTCGTCATGTTGGCCAGGCTGTTCTCAAACTCCTGACCTCAGACAATCCAACCACCTCAGCCTCCCAAAGTGCTGGGATTACAGGCGTGAGCCGCCGTGCTCGGCCAAAACTTTCTGAAGAAGAAATGATTACTGGAAACCACTCATTGCCGTCACTGTGGTTTTCTGTGAGGATGGAGACGGGAAGCTGTTCCCCTGGTCTCAGGATCTCTCTATGCTTTAGAAAGACCATCTCCTACTCACTGTGCCCAGTGGCTTTGCACAGTGACCACTAGAAGCCCCATCCTAAAATGGCTTAAATGACAGGAAATTCATGGTCTCACAAAACACAAATGAAAAGTCAGGAAATAGGCCAGGTGTGGCGGCTCACACCTGTAATGCCAGCACTTTGGGAGGCCGAGGTGGGTGAATCACTTGAGGTCAGGAGTTCGAGACCAGCCTGGCCAACGTGGTGAAACCCTGTCTCTACTAAAAAATACAAAAATGAGTTGGGTGTGATGGCGGGCACCTGTAATCCCAGCTACTTAGCAGGCTGAGGCAGGAGAATCACTTAAATGTGCCACCGCACTCCAGCCTGGGTATCAGGGCCAGACTCCGTCTCAAAAAAAAAAAAAAAAAAAAGTCAGGAAATAGAACAGTTCCGGGGTTAGCTCAATCATCAGTTCATCATCAGTTCATCATTAGCTTTGAAGAGAGATTCTTTCCATCTTTCCCTTTTGCCATCTTCAGCTACTACAACTGGAATGTGATTTGAGACCACCTTTTCTTTATTAGGTTTCCGAAAGAAAATTTTCCTGCTGTACTTCCAACAAAAATCCACAGAAACCAAAATATATACATATGTCTGTATCTCCCATGTGCCCTAGAAGACAAGGGCAGGGCAGGAAGGTTATGGTCAGAATTTGAGGCAGCACAAATAAATCCCTGACAACCCTCTGGACATCCTAAGATCTCAGGCAGAAGCAGCAGTTCAGAGCCCACAGCTGGACAGCTCCAGACATGTCTAAAACAATTAAAATAACAATATTTGCTGAAACGAGAAAGAAACTTGGAAAGCGAACAATACAAAGATAGCATCTCTGGGATGTGTGTGTGCACGCACAAGAGTGTGTGCCCAGAAACAGCCCGCAAGACGTGGTGGACAAAAGAGGAACGTGCCCGACAGTTTAAACAGAAACACTGTCTGCTTTCTTCTGTTTATAGATCCTGATCAATATTTCTCTGCTGTTAAAAAATAGGAATTCTTCTCAAATGGAATAATACCTGCTCTATGAGGATAAATATTTGTGAGTCACACTGAAGCATTTACCTTCAGGGCATCTCGATTCTGAGAACTCTCGTGCAGCACAGCCAGCCCTGTGGTGGGCACAGTCCTGGGCCTCCTTCCAAAATCAGAAAAGCAGAAGAAGCAAACAAGTCGGAGATGGATCTCACCCCAATAATCACTCACCTGACATCTGGAATTTTTTTCTCTTTTGACAGTACATGGTTTCTTTCCATGCCCTTTGATGAAATTTGGAGTCATTGCCAGTTGAAGGAAGATAAATATTGTCTAGATTCTTTGTGACGAGTCATCTAAGTATGGCAAAATTGGGCATTTTCTAGACATTCCAAACTGTAAGAATAAAAAAGAAAGTAATTCATATTTTAAGTGATGATATTATCAGGCTGAATATCCTGATGTGTGACATTAGAGCAATAAGCCTTGGAATGCAAAGAAATATTACTAAGAATTCTGTTTTCATGGCCACAAAATGTAGCAGTGTATAATTTCCCCTGTGATCCATTCAGCTGACATATACAAAAACTTGAGTATGCTCTAATGGCTTGGAATCCTTCCCTTGCTGTTACCACAGTTTAAAAAAAATAAGGGCTCCTCTCCATTTGTTGCAGCAATCAGGAAAGCCTTTGTCAGATACCCAAACTTGGGTGGAGGCCGGCCTGGCGCACAGAGTGATCAGTAAGATGGCCTATATTAGACATTCCTGCAGGTATAGGGAGGCAGATCAGTGACTGACACTAGTGTCCACTGTCTACCTGACCAGCAACTCAGGAAGGTTCTACCTTGCTTTGCAGAAGTGGGCCAACCCTTGAGCCACTGGGGAATGAGAGCTGTGGAAATTGAGGGTTGAAGCGAACCAACTCCCTACAGGCATTTAAAAAATAGCAGACATGTTCTTTCCCTATAAGCCAGGGCGCGCAGACAAGTTCAGTTCCTTTTGGACAGAGGCTAAGTCCAGCACAGGAAGTTCCTCTAAAGGGGCTAGAGCTTAATCTGCCCAACCATTGCAGGGTCTTCATTCTTGCCGGGCTCTGCTCTGCCTCAGTCATTCTCATTAGGGCCACTCTGTCCTTGATGCCTTAATGTTCCATTTATTTATCAAGTAAGGGAGGAGTCTGGGCTCTAAGGTGAAAAAGGCATGATATGACATTATCTTGAGGTTTGAACAAAAAGCCACGCAGGAATCATTCTCACTAGAGCCATAGCTTATAGCATAAAAACAAACAGGTAGAAAAGTAATGCTAAGAATTCCAAAGAAGAAAAAGTAAATAAATCCCTTCAATCAAAATATGTACTGATATTATTCTGTTTCACGAACATATTCCCCGTAAAACTGTCCCTGCAGGAGCACTGGATATGACCGTTTATCTGGGATTCTTTCTTCCACCACCCACATAGTTTTCACCAAACCTCCCATTGACCAAACTTTCTCAAAACCCCCGTGGCAATGTAAACCCTAGAGGGCAGGGAATTCTATCTGCTGTGCTCACTAATGACACCTAGGAACTGTAAGCATGCCTGATTCACAGTGGTTACTTAATCACTACTTGTTGAATAAATGAATAAAGTAATAATAACATCTGCAGTGTGATAAGATGTAATAGGTCACAAAGCACATGCACATCTATTTCCTCACTTACTCTCCACAGTAATCCTGTGCAGTGGGGATTTCTCATCTTCATTTCATAGGCGAGGAAGACAGTGTTCAGCTACTGCCTAAAGTGGCTATACTAACAGTTCAGCATGTAGTAATTGGGAGGCAATTCCAGCTCATCCAGTTCCCATCCCATGCTTCCTCCTCCTCCTCACAACCAAGTGTGGCCTGGCTGACACAACCCTATGGCTTCGTTTCAGGTGGGTCTTTTTCGCAAGTCAGGGGTGAAGTCTCGAATCCATGCCCTACGCCAAATGAATGAGAACTTCCCTGAGAACGTCAACTATGAAGACCAGTCTGCTTATGACGTGGCGGATATGGTGAAACAGTTCTTCCGGGACCTCCCTGAGCCCCTTTTCACCAACAAGCTCAGCGAGACCTTCCTCCACATCTATCAGTGTAAGTGGAAATAATGAGATTGGTGTTCTCATGGGCATCCTTCCACTGTAACGAAAATAATTCCCTATAGATTGAGTTTTAATGATACGAATAACACATCAATCCATAGAGATGAATGTAATCCTGCTCTCCTCTACAGAAGTAACTTTTGCTCAAAGTTTGATATGGAAATTTTTTTATGCATTTGAAAATATCTTTTTGACATCAAAATATTCCTTCTCAAAAGAGTTTTGTGTATGATCTAAAACAAACTTCCAATACATTTACAAAAATTTAAAATGAAAAGTGACACAATAGAAGTTGTTTTATATATAGGTATTTATTACAACTTCTTTAATTTTTTAAAAAAGTAAGCATTTCCGGGCTGGGCGCGGTGGCTCAAGCCTGTAATCCCAGCACTTTGGGAGGCCGAGACGGGCAGATCACGAGGTCAGGAGATCGAGACCATCCTGGCAAACACGGTGAGACCCCGTCTCTACTAAAAAAAAAAAAAATACAAAAAAACTAGCCAGGTGCAGTGGCGGGCGCCTGTAGTCCCAGCTACTCGGGAGGCTGAGGCAGGAGAATGGTGTAAACCCGGGAGGCGGAGCTTGCAGTGAGCTGAGATCCGGCCACTGCACTCCAGCCTGGGCGACAGAGCAAGACTCCATCTCAAAAAAAAAAAAAAAGTAAGCATTTCTTTGGGATATAGGAAATTCAAAGTGACATGAATTAAAATGACAGGAAATAAAAACAAATGTATTTTAGTACAATGCATCTTCATTGGTGAAAAGTAAGCAACCTTTTCATTAAGCTTAAATGAACTTATTTGTATTTTCACTTGGATTTTTTTTAATGATGTTAAGTTGTCAGCAAAGCCTGTATAATTAAAATAATCCCTGAAAATAACAATTGTTGATTAAGAAGCATATCCTACTATAAGTAGTTGCAATAGGGTTATTAGAAATAAACACGTGGGCTGGGCATGGTGGCTCACACCTGTAATCCCAGCACTTTGGGAGGCCGAGGTGGTTGGATTGTCTGAGGTCAGGAGTTCAAGACCAGCCTGGCCAACATGGTGAAACCACATCTCTACTAAAAGATACAAAAATTAGCTAGGCATGGTGGCCAGTGCCTGAAATCCCAGCTATTTGGGAGCCTGAGGCAGGAGAATTGCTTGAACCCAGGAGGAGGAGGTTGCAGTGAGTGGAGATCGGGCCACTGTACTCCAGCCTGGGTGACAGAGCGAAACTCTGTCTAAGAAAAAAGAAAAAGGAAATGAAACACGTGACTCTTTGCTAGATATGACAATGTTAACATTATGAATTATTTTGATGGTCCAGATCCCAATTTATGGGGGAAAAAAAAGCCATTTGGCCCACGGGCTTTGAGCTTTGAGTTTTCAGCAAAATGTGCCTGAAATGGACCTTGACATGGACTTGATCCAATCTGAAGAATATCTGTGCTATAGAGAATTCTGTATAAAATGTGTTTAAGAAGTCCATGACACTGCAAACTCAGGAAAGATTATAATCAGAACCACTTGCGAAAACAGATTAAGGTGGCAACCCACTAAGTAAACATTAGTTTTTCAAAGTAAGTAGGTTAAGTTAAATTAATGATACAAGTTGCTGGAGCCCAAACAGGGAGTTCTTGATGTTGTTGCTGTGAGAGGCTGAACTGCATTTTTCAATTAAGCCTCCCTTATGGTTTGGAAGTATCAGATACGAGTCTTTACATTTAATCAGTTCTTGGGTTAAAGTTGACACTAGTCTAAGGCTAAAGCCACATTACTTGAAAGAAATAAATGTCTTTGGCCCTTTCTGAGTCACAAGCAAGAAGCCAGATCAAAGCAGGCTTTATTTTAGCGAAGCAAACATTTACAGAGTGTGGCTTCTGTACCGGGCACCGTGCTGAGCATGGCAGAGCATATGGATGGATGAGACTCACTCTCTGATCTTAAGGATGTTACAATAAGGGAGATGAGGCATGAACATAAATAACTCCAACACTACAAAGTTGGAGAAGTTCCATAGAAAGGTTACAGAAAAGTCCAAGGAGAGAGAGATGCAGAATGAGGGCTTCACGGAGGAAGTGACAACTGAAGGCTGAGATATGTGAGGAACACGTTTTGGGTACCTGCTCTGCAGATAGCATAAACTGATGTCAGGAGAGCCCAGGGTCTTCATCTGGCTTGCATGTATGGCAAACGTATAGAGTGACACCAAATGACACTGAAAAACAACACTGGGGCCATAAAGGAAGGACATTGAATATTAGGGCAGGGAGTGTATACTTGATTCATTAAGCACTGGGGAACCGTCGGGTGTTGTTTTTTTTTTTTTTTTTTTTGAGATGGAGTCTCGCTCTGTCGCCCAGGCTGGAGTGCAGTGGCCGGATCTCAGCTCACTGCAAGCTCCGCCTCCCGGGTTCACGCCCTTCTCCTGCCTCAGCCTCCTGAGTAGCTGGGACTACAGGCGCCCGCCACCTCGCCCGGCTAGTTTTTTGTATTTCTTAGTAGAGACGGGGTTTCACCGTGTTAGCCAGGATGGTCTCAATCTCCTGACCTCGTGATCCGCCCGCCTCGGCCTCCCAAAGTGCTGGGATTACAGGCTTGAGCCACCGCACCCGGCGGGTGGTGTTGAGGGATTTATTTTCTAGACATTCCAAACTTTAAGAATAAAAAAGAAAGTAATTCATATTACTTTACACTTACAATGTTCTCAGCTGTAAAGACGGAACCAAATATCCAACGAACAGTCATTTAAACAGTAAGTACATTTTATTATCTCCCATAATTCCAGAGTTGGATATCCCACAGCTCAGTGATGCCAGGGCTAAAGTCAGCCTCTCTTGACTTTCCCTTTAAGGTCACAGTATAATTGTCACAACTTATAATTATCACATCTTCACAAAATCACATTCCAAGGCAAGAAGAGAGGGACTGCATTTCTCCTTGGCCATGTATCTCTTTTTATCAAGGACATGCATCTTACATAAGCTCTTAGCATTTTTCTTGGTCTCCTCAGGCAGAAGTGGTTTACTTCTTAAACCAAACACTGAAAAGAAGACCTGGGTTACCAGTTTTGGTTTAGGGCAGGTTTGGGTCTGAAGGAGGGACCCATTTCCCTGAGTATATTGCAGCTCACACCTGAGCAGAATATGTGCTTTCTTAATGAGGAAGACGGGAAGAAAGGGTATTGAGTTGAGTCAGTGGCCAGCCTTGTACCTGCCGCAGGGAGAAAGTCCATCAGCACCGTGTCATTGACCCAGGAATCTGGAAGTGATGTACCAGAGGCACTGAACTGGACGAGCATGGAGGCTCAGGGAGTCAGCATACTAATTAAGGTTCTGAATTACCTGCAGGGACTTCCAGCAGTGAGACTGAAGAGAAGACATTCCATGCATAGACCCTAGAGTCAAAGTTTCCAAACTGCTACTGTGGCAGAGAGGAATGGTTCCTCCTCCAGTCCTCCAGAGAAGTTCTGTTTTCAGCTATGCCACTTCTTGGGCTTTTGTCAAATGATGACTGACATTGGAGTGTTCGATGGGTAATGAAAATATTTGAGTCCTACCCATCTGGAGGAGGGAGAAGGATGGAGGAGTCAAAGACAACCATAAGGCTTTAAGGCCTCATGATTGAAAGAATGTGGAAATTGGACAGCAGAAGGATTCAGAGTCCACAGGATTCTGAATTTGAGGTGCCAGGATCTCTCATATGATTGCAAATTATCCACACTTAAAAATTCAAACCTAAAATCATCCCCTTAGAACCAGGAAAGGGGCAGGACCCTCAGCAGCGTGGTATGTAACAGAAAGCTAAAAGAGCATAGGATCCAAAACAAATGCTGAATTTAGGTATTTCAAGCATTTTTAGTAAATAATAATAATAATAATAATAATAATAATAATAATAATAATGGACAGGAAGTATTTTCGGAGGGATCAAAGAACAAGTGAATAGGAAGGAAACTGAGACAGCATATAGAGATGACAGGCGACTCTTCAAAAATGATGGCTGGGAAATCAACGTTTGCATGGAAAAGAAGCTTAGTAATCTAAAGTTAAACAATGTATACACACTGGACACCTTACCTAGGTCAGCATATTTAAAACAATTCATCGGCTCAAGCAGAATTTGTAACACCTTTCACAAGCTTGAGATCATTAGTACCATCTGTTTCTGCTCCACCCCAAGCGACAGTAAGAAAATGGGTTTGCTATAATTTTAACAAAATGGCTCTTCTCTGTGAACCCCAGGTATATCTTGTGCCAGTACACAACGGACATGCTGGGAGGAGTGGGGCCAGGTTTCAGACCGCTGAAGGCGTGCTCAGGCTTTTCCAGGAACGTGGATTTGCTAATCAGGGCCAGAGTGTGGTCAGCCCTGGGATGTGACATCACGCCTCTGGCATGGGAATGCAGGCGAATCCAGCATCCATAGCCCCCTAGGACCACAAAGCCTGGGGCCAGCCAGGACCCCCACAGAAGGTCACACCTCAGCCCTTCTAGAACAGCCAGCTCCGAGTTTGTTTTTATCATGCGCTCCTGCCAGTAGCAAATATCTGAATGTGTCTTTATGTTTAGTAATATAAATATACTGGATATACCATAATGTACTATGCACATTATAAAGCAGCCCTGATCAGTATTTTTAATGGGTAAGAGAAAAGATAAACACACGTGGGAGTGCTGATGATGTCTTCTCACACCTCAAGTGACTGTCAGGAGCACACCTCCCCACCCCTTGAGAGTGCAGACACCCTAGTGTGGAGGCCCCTGTACCAGAACATGGCGTTTTAAGAAAGACAACAGTGTCGACAGAAGCAAGCTCGCGACAATGTCTTTCCCAGTGAGAAGACTAAACTGATCACTAAATAAACACAGCCACGGGTGGGAGCAGCAAAAGGCAGCACCTATCACTCATTTGGTGTGGTTTTCCACTTAGTTCACCTCATATTGTTGGAACCAATTCCCTGGTAAGCCTGCATAACCAGCAACCACCACCATGAGGACCACCCTCAAGGGTGATGGGACTGAGAAGGGCCAGACATCCCCCATCACCTTAGGCAGCCTGGTTGTTCTTCTCCAAGCACAGCCTCAATTTCCATAAACCCCAAGATTGTGGAACAGGTGAGGCTGGGTCTCCACATGAAGTCAATAGCAGGCATCCTGCAAAGCAAGCCCTGGGAGATTCGTAGGAAAAAGGAAGATGTACAGGCTTCCCTTCGAGAAGCTGGCCCTCTAGGAATGAGGTCAGAGGTCCCAGCAGCTCAACACCACTCCTGGTGAATTGTGCGGCACTGGCATCATGGCCCGGCTGGCAGAGGTGGAGAAAGGCAAGGCAAGGCAAGGCTACTGTTCCCTAACCCACTGGTTTTCAATCCATGTCCCACGGAGCCCTGGGCATCCTGAAAGGGGCTTCCCAAACTGTTTGTCAGGGAGGATGGGCAAGAGGGATGCCAGGTTGACAGAGTCCTAATCACCCACTTCACCCAGAAGCCTTCTGAAAGCAGGTGAGTGGGTTGATTGCTCAGAATACAGAAAGCCAGGATGGTGGTGCCCCTTTCTAAACCCTGCTTGGCCATTGAGACTGCGGGATCCAGAGTTCAGTTGCAAGGGTTGGGACTCAGCTCTGCCTCCCATGAGCTGCAAGGCCTCAGCAATTACTGACTTCTTTGTGCCTTTTCTGCTGTTTTGGTTGTTGTTGGTGGTGATGACTCTAGGTGCGTGTTTGCACCAGGAAGGTGGAGCTTACACAATGCCTCCCAGCTGGCTCTTTCTGTGTTTGCTCCTCCAATGACCTGGCATCCACTTTTCCTCAGATGTCTCCAAAGAGCAGCGGCTGCAGGCTGTGCAGGCTGCCATCCTGCTACTGGCCGATGAGAACAGGGAGGTCCTGCAGACGCTCTTGTGTTTCCTGAATGACGTCGTCAACTTGGTGGAAGAGAATCAGATGACGCCCATGAACCTGGCAGTGTGTCTGGCCCCCTCCCTCTTTCATCTTAATTTATTGAAGAAAGAAAGCTCTCCACGGTGGGTTTTTTTCTCAGTAACAACAGTAATCCCCAAGTAGGCATTCCCACAGTTTATAAGACTGGATGGATGGATGGATGGATGGATGGATGGATGGATGGATGGATAAATGGATAGATAGATATGAATGGATATATTGATAGATTATAGATAGGTAGGTAGATAGATCGACGATAGATTGATATAGATGATACATAGATAATAGATGACAGCTATATAGATAGATGATAAATAGATGATAGATGATAAAGAGAGGATTGATAGGTACATAATAGAGAGAGAGAGATAATAGATTATAGATAGATAAAACATGTCTCCATGCTACATTTCAACTTCAGGATTTGTCAACACTCTTTTCATAATCAGAAAATCTTGTGAGGCACCCTAATTCACGGGCCTCAGATTCATAGAATTATTGAGCTAGCATTGAAGAAAGCCAGTTGTGATCCAGAAAGCTTGAGTTTTGTGTTGTCTGTGTGAGTGAGGAGAAAAATATACACAAAGTAGTATTTTACAATCTTGAGAAGGCTATATTTGAGACCAAAGCACAGGAGCTTACAGTTAAGGGGCTTCAAAGTTTGGAAAAATAGATTAATTTCATCCCCCGCTGTTCTTCCTGCCCTTTTAGTTTTCCAAGATTTTTCCTTGTGAACTGTCAGACTGTCAGCCTGATTCAGAATATCTAAGATATGTGATCATTGTTTTTATTTGGAAACACAAAAGCCTGGGATCTGGATAGCATCTGGGTATAAACAGAAAACAAAAGGGATGAGTTTGGTATTGTGACAAGCTATTTGGTGTGGGATCTGCTTAGCACACTCACATTCAATTACAGAGTCATACAGAAGAAATATGCCACCGGGAAGCCAGATCAAAAGGACCTCAACGAGAATCTGGCAGCAGCTCAGGGGCTCGCACACATGATCATGGAATGCGACAGACTTTTTGAGGTGAGCAAAAGGCTCAAACCTCCGCCTCCCTAGTCGCTTTTGGAACTAGATAAGACACTTGGGATTGTTGCTACATTTATGGTTTCTATCTGTTTGTTCCTGATTTTATAATGACAATAGTATATGCTATAGCTCTGGTGTTTGCTTCCAAGAAAGCTGAGGAGCTAGCTATACAGTTGAGGCTTTGATCAAGAACTCATACCCATGGTATGAAGACCTGATGGTTTTCATGCAAACAGTTGCATCACCTGCCATTGTCAGGTCCAAGGCCAGTCAGCCAATTATGTTCTATTTGATTTTACCTTGGGACTTCATTAGGTTAAACATCTGTGTGTGAGTGTGCGTGTAATACTGAGGGATCTTTGTTGCTAAGAACCAATGACAGCTTATGAATACAGCCACAGATATGTAAAAGAAGTAAGTGAACCAGACTTGTGGCATACTTTTGTGGTAGAATTGGCATTTGTCAATGGGAAAAGTGTGCTAAAAATGAAAAGCTATTCCCAAGTCCTGTTTGATGTTTCCCTTCACGAGTCTAAGTCTTATTCACGGTGGGTAAAGTTGTCTGAGCCCACATTTTGCCAAACTGAATAAAAAGACATTAAAGGTAAAATAAAAGGGAAATGGAAAGAATAAAGGGGAAGTCATTGCAGTGTTTTGAATAATAAATACAGCCTCAGAAACATATTTGTATTTCCTGACTTTAGGAAGGCCCCTCCCGTCCTTGGCAGTGATCTTAGAAAAACATCTCCGGCCGTGTGGCCCTCGGCCCGTGGCTCAGAGCCGGGTTGTGGGTGAAATGGCTTTGCTTTCTGAGTCTCAGCATTTCTTTGGCCCAGTGTGTTGCCCTTTCGTGCATCCGTTGGTCTAGGTTCCACACGAGTTGGTGGCCCAGTCTCGTAACTCGTATGTGGAGGCTGAGATCCACGTGCCAACCCTGGAAGAATTGGGGACGCAGCTGGAGGAGAGCGGGGCAACTTTCCACAGTTACCTGAATCATCTCATCCAGGGCCTCCAGAAAGAAGCCAAGGAGAAGTTCAAGGGATGGGTCACGTGCTCCAGCTCAGACAATACAGATCTTGCTTTCAAAAAGGTAATCTCAGAGGATGGAAAAAGATCACCCCCAGAAAGCCACAGCTAACAGTCAGACATTTGTTTTTGCATTGCAAACAGCTGCTGTGTCCACAGGGCTGGGCACACACATGGACAGTTAAGGCACAGGAACCATTCAAAGACTCAGTCCAGAGATCTGTTGCGTAGAATCAGAGAGTAAACCATGGAGCCAGACAGCTGGATCCCGGTCCTGGCTCTACCCCTTAGCTGTGTCATGTTGGGCACGTCACACACCTCTCTGTGCCTCAGCTTTCCCATCTGTAAAATGGAGATTGTAAGAGTACCACTGTCAGAGGAAGGCTGATTTAAAAACCAACTGGCTTAGAATAGTGCCTGGCACACAGTAACCACCGGGTGTGTTGGTGATTATTATTTTTATCATCATTATTATTCTTTTAAGCTTAAGGACTAAAACGTTAAACCTGAGGTATGTAGCATCACTCTCAATTTACATAATCAGTGATGGTTTTTGAACACCCAGCAAAGTATGACAGAAAAACTAAAAGCCCAAACAAAAAATGTTGGACCCATTTCCCAGACAGCCTCTTCAGCTTCTGACGTTGTCTTTCCCAAGGTGGGCGACGGGAACCCGCTGAAGCTGTGGAAGGCTTCTGTGGAGGTGGAAGCGCCCCCTTCGGTGGTCCTGAACCGCGTGCTGAGAGAGCGCCACCTGTGGGACGAGGACTTTGTGCAGTGGAAGGTTGTGGAGACTCTAGACAGGCAAACAGAGATCTACCAGTACGTGCTGAACAGCATGGCCCCCCATCCTTCCAGAGACTTCGTGGTTCTCAGGTGAGCCTGACTCTAGAGTTTATGATGTTCTGTTCCAAAGGCAGGACACGAGCTGTAGATGTGAGCACTTCCGGGTATCTCCCACCAAAGTCCAGCCTCCATTGGGAAAACTAAGCTGGCTCTTGTTTCCCTCAGTGACATCTGAGTTTTCTGTGTTGATGCCTGACTTCCTGTGTCTGTTCACCCAGCCTACAGCTCTGCCTGGGCTCTCTGATTGCCCCTCTCCTTGTGGAGCACACAGTTTATTTGGCCATAAATATTATTCATTTCCTCAGAGCAGACGGCCCAGAAAAGCTGCTGTTTGTCCAGTTGCACTTTCTGCCAAATTATGCAAATGGATCTGACTGGCTTTTCTTCTGATTTTGTTTTTCTCCCCTGGGAAAGTGTGTGTAACTCTCAAGGCTGGGGTAGGCATGACTTCAGAACTCATCTGGATAACTTCAGATGCTCATAGCTAGTTACCAGGCTCAGAAACCTTGGCACTGCCCTGGAGGACCAGAAAAGTCCTGCGGATTTGGTGTTTGCCAAGGAAATATTGCTTCTGATTGAGGTAAGGGTTGAGTTCCAGACCCCTGCTCTCGGAGTTTGGAAGGGGATGCTCAACCAATCATAGAAAGTTTGCACAGTAGAGATGCAGCTTTGCATCAGCCAGAACAGAAATCGAGGGTACTAAAGAACCTGAATAAAAGGTAATTAGATCAATATATCCTTTTTTATTGAAAATCTTGGCAAACTCTGTCTCATGTCACAGATCAGCAATGTAAAAAGAACCTATTGTGAAACTCCCCAATGTATATTTAAAACACTTTATGAAACCAGTTTTGATGGCAAACTAAAGGTTACTTTTCACATGAGCTCTTTATGACTTTGGAATTGGCCCTTGGAACCTTGACTTTTAAAGGTCAGTTTTCCCCAAATATATGTATTTATCTCTGCTTCCTTGGGATCCTGGTGGAGAATGCTGGTGGTTTATGAGGGTGGCATATTACCAAAGTTATTAAGACACGAGTCATCTGGTGGAATTAAACTTCATGCTTTCACTCCACAAGTGGAAAGCTGAATAGCTGTTTCAGGATGGCTGCCATAGGAATGGGGCCATGCCATAGCGTGCCTCCTCCCTCGCTCCAGAGGAGGCTGAGGGCCTGAGGCTGTGTGTGGAACCTCCCTCCTTCCATCCATCCAGCAACCCCACCAGCCTGCTATGTATCAGTGCTTTGTTCCATCACGACCACGTGCCAGGCACTGTGATAGGCTCTGGGTATGCCAAGTGAATGCAGGAACGCACTCTCCTGCTCTCTCGGGGTTTGTATTTCACTGGGGAAAGGCCATAGAAAATAAGAACGGGAGATGGGCTTACTTATCCTGGGAGGTATGAGATAGGGAGATAGTAAGGGATGGAATTTTCATTAGAATGGTCAGGGCGAGGTCTCGCTGCACTGATTTTTATCCAAGACTTGAAGAAGTGGAGTGGACCGTGAGGCCTTGAAGGAGAAGAGATGCAGTCCTCCACGGGCTAACAATGAACCAGATCTGGTTCCTAACCACAGGAATTCCTTATGTGTAGGATACAAGGAGGTGGAAAGTGACAAGTGTGGTGAGGAGGCACAGGGCTGAGATGCCTCCTGTCTTCAGAGCATCTTCCAGTCTAGTCTAGCATGTATGAGGCTGGTCACCTTTCAGGATTGCCGCATTTGTCTCTCATGTCACACCCATTGCTAGCTCCTTGGGAGCTTCCGCTAAGAGATGCTGGAGATTCTCCCATTTATTCTGACAAACCTCGACAACTTTCAGTCGTCACGATTTATCACATCGTCCTTCATGAAAAGAGTAGTCACAGCCTGGAAGTCGCTGAGCATTTGTGTGGGGCTTGGTTATTCCCAAGTTCTTGTCAAGCACATATCACCATTTCTCTTCCTGGTGTAGGAGGACAGGGTGAAATCATGGAGGAGATAGCTTAGTAAGGGAATAGAATTTGTGGAGTAAATCATGGGAATTCTAATAAAACGATCTATTATTATAGATCTCTGGGGTAGAAAGGTAAGTTAGAGGTTGTTACACAGATGATCACATAGCTCCTGACTCCCATTCACAACCTTTTTTCAAGGGGTAGCCACCTCTGCTTGAATAGCTCCAGGAACAGGGAACTCACTGCCTCCCAGTGCAGCCCATTTCATTTCTGAACAGTGCACATTGTTAGACAGTGCTTCTCTCCTGCACAGAAATGTGCCTTTCTATCTCTGCCTTCTGGAGTCAAATCAACCATATTCACTTCTTCTCCCACTCAAGAGCCACTCAAGTATATGAAGACAATAAGCAGGCCCACATATGTTTCCTTTCCTTCCAGCTAAGCGTACCAGTTCACTTCTCCTTGAGCATCCCCTCCTCCAGGAAGCCTTCTCCATATTCTTCCCGCAGCCCACTCCGTGTGATCCCAGAGCCCTCCATGCATAACCTTATCAATGCATTTACCTCGGTGCTTTTAGAATTCTGTTTAGAGTGTCAGTTTTTCCTCCTGGACTGTGTCTATCTTTATGTGCTTGGTGTCTTCTCAGAGCCTGGCATATCTAGGTGCTTAATTGATGTCTGCTGAATGAATCGAATGGGTGAGTTCTAATTCCTAAACTGTAAAACCACCTCTTCGAGAATGGGTAGGAGCCTCCACAGCCGAGCAGAGCTGGGAGTTCCAAATGCAGATCTGAAAGCTGCAAGACCGTTTCTGGCCTCAAAGTCCCAGACTGAGATCCTTGCTTTAAAATTCTCTGTATAAACTTTACACAAGCTTATGAAAGCCATTAGCTTAATCCAAGTCACTAGCATTGGAATCTGAGCCCAGGTTGTTGGCAGGAAAATATAAACACAAACCTTAGCTCTGTGTTCAGGTTCTTCTTCCTCCCTCCGTCATGACTGATGTGTGGATTGTTTTGCTACAGGACCTGGAAGACTGATTTGCCCAAAGGAATGTGTACCCTGGTGTCCCTCTCTGTGGAGCATGAGGAAGCCCAGCTCCTGGGTGGCGTGCGAGCAGTGGTGATGGACTCTCAGTACTTGATAGAACCGTGTGGCTCTGGCAAGTCGAGACTGACTCACATCTGCAGGACAGACCTGAAGTAAGTGCTGACCCCCTAATGGCAGGCTCAGATCTTGGGAGTCTCAGCTTGTACAGCACATGATGTCACCTTGATTTCTTATTTCACGGTATTTGTTTCCTCATTGCCATTAGCGTGCTTTCCTAGGTGGCTACGTATGCCTCCCCTCTGTCTTTCCCCCTTTCCTGAAATTCTGCAGCTCTTTGCCTTTATTTTCTGTTTTATGCCCACTTATATTTCTGTCTTTCTCCCATGAAACACACACCAGCAACAGAGCCTGACACATAGTAGATACTCAGTAAATCAAAGTTCCCTTCTCTTGTGTTTCTTTTTGAGACAAGGTCTCGTTGTGTCGCCCAGGCTGGAGTGCAATGGCACCATCAGGGCTCACTGCAACCTCCACCTCCTGGGCTCACGTGATCCTCCCTCTTCAGCCTCCCCAGTAGCTGCAACTACAGCTGCCCACCACCACACTCAGCTAATTTTTATGTTTTTGTAGAGACAGGGCCTTGCCATGTTGGCCAGGCTGGTCTCGAACTCCCAACCTCAGGTGATTTGTCCACCTCAGCCTCCCAAAGTGCTGGGACTACAGACATGAGCCACCGTGCCCGACCGTGTATTTCTTTTATGTCTGCCCCCTTTTGCTGCTCCCTCTGGTAGTTCTTTGAGAAGAAAATAACTTAAATCCAACCCCTTCAAGGCATTCATGGTGCTAAACCCAGTTCTTGGTCTGGGTAGACAAAACGGAGTTTTCACAGTAAATTCTGGATTTCATCTGAATCTTTTCATTTTACCCTGAGGGGTTGGTATCATTTGAAAGCACCTGATGAGTACTGAAATGAGAGCATGAATACTTAGCAGCCAGGACGTTTTCAAGGCCCCTGATGGCAGAATAATGAGGTCCTGAGCCCCTTGACGCAGCAGCCCGAACTGTCTGCAGGTACACTGGTCATCGGGGCCCAAGGGCAGCCCTGTGCACCATGACTAATCGCTGGGATTTGAAAAAAAAAAAACCTTTCCCACTTCCTTTCTGATTTCTTTCCCCACAGAGGTCACTCCCCAGAATGGTATAGCAAAGGCTTTGGACATCTGTGTGCGGCAGAAGTTGCCAGGATTAGAAACTCTTTCCAGCCCCTCATTGCTGAGGGCCCAGAAACTAAAATCTGAGTTTTCCCCAGTGTGACATCAAACTCAGGGAAGAGGAAACTAAAGTAACGCGTATGGCAGAGAGTGTGCACGTGAGAAAGTGAGAGAAAGAGGAACTGACGGACGTGGTTAATGCCTAAAAATGGAAACGTTAAGAAGTTGGAATGTTGGAGATGCAAGAATTTCCAAGAACTTTCTTAGCCTTCCTGGAGATGGCTACATCCCTACTAATATAATTTTAAAATGAGAACATTCATCTATATTACTTAAAATTAAATGGATTATTCCTTGTGCATTGCCTAATTTGCTATTTAAAGGCTTCTAAGAAGCGTATATACTTAACTGTAAATAAATGTATGTATAGCATATGTACATATGTGTGTATATCTCCATCTTTACTGTATATATGTAAAGTACCAATTTTATATAGAATTGTGTGTTTTGAAAAGGACGCTGTCTGACTCAGTGAGTCCCTTCCTCACATAGTTCTTTCCAAGTGGCTCTGGGCCCCATCTCTCCACTGCCCTGTAAGCTGTGCAGAACCTGCTGCTAACACCAAGGTGTGAACATGCCCTGATGCCTAACCAAAGATTAGTTAACCAAAGGAAAATAACATTAAAGGAGACTTACGTGTCGTTTTGTTTCTGTTATTGAAAAACTGAGAGTGGAGTTCTGGGATAAAGCAGGGAAAGAATAATTACTCCTCCTTAAAGCAAAGTGGAGGGTGAGAAGTCATTACCAAACTTAAGGCTAGATGAGGAGTTACCACTGGGCGCAGTAAGATGGAATTTCCGTGAGATATGGACCACCGGAGTCAGTGCGAGTGATTGAAACAGAAACGATACCTCTCACTCCCATGCCCACCACTACAGACCCCAATCGAGATGAATATCATAGCCTTTACCTATTCACAGCCAAAGGGAGCCCCTGTGTTGTCTCAAGTTTTTATAAATACATTTCATAATGTTGTTAAATGTCGATCTATTTGACCAGTGGCCTATTTGGCCACAGTTCATTGGTGTTTCCTTATTGCACTGAATTCAACTTCAGACACCACACAAAGGGAGATGGTGACCATTCCGTTCAAACCCTAGATCATTACAGCTTCAGGGAATTCATTTTTGCTATGTGTAGGATACTCTTAAAATGGAATTCATTCACCTTTTACAATCTGAAAGACAGGGTTTTTAACTAACATAAGACCAAAACTATGTTCTTTGATGATTAGTTTTAGAAAATATAGTCGGGTTTATTAATTCTTCTGTGTTTCTTCACTAGCCAGTCCAAGCTACCTATGCATTTGACCCAACCTTATTTATTATTGTACAGACTAAGCAAATTGACTCCCTTTAACCAACTGCTAATGGATCGAATGTGCTTTTTATTGTAATTCAACAGCAATGGAGAGAAAGATAACTTATTGTGTGTTTGATATCAGGGAGAGAGATTTTCTTTTGTCATTCATAATAGAGATTGATATGATTTAGCAACGGTGTTGGAGAAAAAAAGAAAAGCAAATGAGCGTTTTCAGGTTTTTTTGTATTATATGCATTTATATAATGTTTCTGTTATCAGCAATGTGCAATTATTTTATTGAGAGGAATAAAAAAGCTTTCTATGAGTTTGGTATGGTGCAAGGAAAATCATACAGTTTGAATTATGACCTAGAAATTTTTCATTCTCATGTCTACCTAAGAAGGTAGCAGCAAATCCCTAATTTTCCTTTTGAGCAATGCTTTGTGAGCAAAACAAAGTCCCTTCTGCTATAACCTCTTTAACCGTATATGCCAGATTACTTTGTATGCATCAGCAAGATCGCTAGTGAAGTTTAGTCTAGCTAAACACCAGTCCTGCTCCTGAGATGGGACCCTACCTGTTTGGAAAACATGATAGGCACACGAGGGTGAGTGGCTTTGTATCACCCAGAGGGGTGCTTGTCCAGATTTCACATGCACATGAATGGCCTGGGGATCTTGTGAAGCTGCAGACTCTGCTCCAAGTAATCTGGGCTGGGCCTGAGATTCTGCATTTCTAAGGAGTCTCAGGGATGCCTATGCTGCTGGCCTAAAATCACACTCAGAAACGAGGACCTAGAAGATCCGTAAAACAGAATAAAAACAAATGTGATTGTATTTCTGACTCTCCCTCTCTTCGAATTATCTGACTTTTTTGTTTTTGTGCACATAGTAATCATATCACCGCTACATAACAACACGGTGCATCTTTTTTAAAAAAGGAAAAGGGAAAAAAAGGAGAAAAAACGATGCATCAAGCTTGTTTGTCAAATACCACAGTATTGTATTCATTGTTATCTTGCCAATGGAAATAAAGTATGCTATTGCATTTAAATATTATATTTATACCTCATGTATATTTTTACCTCAATTGTTGGTATCAATCATCAATTGTAAATAAATAATTGCCAAAGCAAATAAATTTATATATATTAAATATTTCCTATTTTCTATAAAATAGATGTTGATTTTCATGCTTCATCTTTAAATGGAAAACTTGCTTCATGAGGGAGATTTCTCCCAAGATAGCCTGCCATGACTTTGACTCCTTGGTACTGTCTGTGGTCAATACGGTCTTCAGATACAAGGAAGCTGTTGTTATTATCAGGCTGGGTGCCTTAACCTGGGTCTAAGGGATTAAAGTGATGAGTGGGGATTTTTTTCCTATGTTTAATTGTCCTTAAATCTGGAAGTTATAAAAACACATTCATAATATTTTTATCAAAGGTTTAGTAAACTCTTTAGCTACATTTTATTTTTGTTAAGTGAACAAGAAATCAAGATTCAATGAAATGACTTACAGCTGCACTACTAGACCATGAAAAGTAGCCACAAACGACTCTGAATCTCTTCCCTTCTACCCTTGAAATCTGAGCTTCACTTCTAAATATCAGCAGAGAGAGCCCTTAAGAAAGCAGAGGCTCTCAAACATTCTCAGGCACAGGCTTCCAAAGCCACAGAAGCCCAGAAGACCATATGCCCCTACAAAAGTTGTCCCAACTCTGCTCTCTCCTTATCTCATGTACTTTCCCCTGTCACTTGCAAGTTTTGCTTTCACCGTAGGCAAAGGGGGAATTCAATGGCGCTCTTTCTCTTCTACATGAAAGAAAAGAATGTGATGGCCATTCTAGCAGCTGCAGGCTACAGATGTCCTGACAATATGGATCATATGAATTTAAAGGTGATTCCTGCCAATTACCCTGATCTCGTCACTATATATGTATCAAAACATGCAATGACTATGTACCCCACAAATATGTACAATTATTTGTCAACTAAAAAAATATATGAAAAGAAAAAATTTTTTTACATTATTCCAAACACTCTTCATGAAATTCTTAGACATAAAACTGTTCCACCTGTGTCTTTCAATATTTGGTTACGGAAAAACTGGCCATATGGTTCCTTCTCAGGAAGATAAATGTAAAGGCATAAAACAGACCCCAACCAAATGGAGTGTCACATTCTGACACAAAGGCAAAATCAATGTGTGCTGACTGCACAAGGAGTGAATAAACACCTGACCTTGCAACACTGGAATGCTGCAAAGTCATGAAGTTTAAACAACTGATGAAGTACAATTTTTGACATTCCATAGGCAGACTATATCCTTTGTAGGTGTTCTTAAAGACAGTGTTTACCTTCATTCTAATAATCCCACTCATCAGCCTCCTAGATGTCACATAGCTTACATCTTTCTGATGCACAGCTGAGGCTCAAAATTCCCAGTAATATTGTATCTCTGCAGAAAACTTGCTTGCATAAGACTTTCATTCACTCAGCACACATTTATTCAACAGTGAATAGGAGTGGAACACAAGTAGGCAGAGGTGTTAATACAAAGAAGACATAATGTGGAGCAGAAACTGTGATATACAGTCAATTTTCATTGTTTGTGGTAGTTCCTTTCTATAAAGTTGTTGTGAACACTGAATTAGTGAATACTGAACCATTGCTCCTAGGAGAAACACACGGTTAGGTTCCTGTGAGCCTCAGGTCACAACATTTTCATCAACCCATCACTACATAACCTTGTTTTATTGTGTTTCTGTTTAAGACACCTAATTTAATATATATTTCTTACAAGTTAGTCATCTGCACTATTTCTTTATAATAAAACCTTAGCAGAGAAGGATTTAACATTTCCCCAATGCTGGGTAACATAACTGTAAATTTCTTGGGCTTTCAACCTCTCAACAGTGCTCTTTTTACTACACTTTAAAAATCAGTTGTCATTTTACGAATCCATAAATTTAGCTGTTTTTCCATTTTTTCCATAGCTTCTTCAAGAAATACAAATGTCACTTCAGCACTTTCCAGAACAGCCTCATGTACATACTGGTGTATGTACTTCCTTTTCTGGATGTACTATATTGTTGATTTATTAACATTGAACTCAAGCCAATAGCCCTGTAACTCAAGCATGAACGAAGCTCATCTAACACACATATTTTCTCCATGAGGCATACCCCCAGTCTTCTTGTACTTAAGAACGTTAGACAGCACTTTACTGCAACATCCAGGGCCCATTGGAAAGTGAAATTACCACCCAAAAGCACAAAAATTTGAAAAAAAAAAAAAAAAGGCAATTAATAGACTATACAAAGGGCATGTTTATAGTATGTTAGCCGAAACAAGAAGGGAGTGAGCACACTGACCTCAGTTGGGAATGTGCATCACATCAGTGACTCCCATTTGTTACGCTCTGAAAATGTCCAAAAATCACCATGAAATCACTGCAAGTATTGATCCGAGGGTTACAAATAAATGTTAGTGAGTAGATGAATTCACAAATGTAGAATCCACAGACGATGAGAAGGGTCTATACATACAACACCCAATGACAAGTTTCTGTGAATTCTACAAGAGCCCAGGGGAGTCAAAGGACAGGATGTCTCACCTGAGCTGGAAGAGCTTGAACTTTATCTGTTGAGCAAACTAGAGCCAAGAGGCCAAGAAGTGAACTCGCACTGGTTTTGCTGAAAGAGATTTAAAATGGACTTGGAGTCCATTAAAACAGACTTGGAGTATTAACAGTAAAATAGACTTGGACTTAAGACAGACCTGGAGCATTACTAGGCATGGGAGCAGGTTTGTAAAGTTACACCCGTCTTTGCCAGTATTCTTCACCCCTTTTGTTTCCACATTAGATGTATTAGAGGTATCTCACCACCTGCCCTTCCTGAGCTGAAACTAATCCATGATAACTTGCCTTTCTTTTCATTTTATAATCCACTCCTTTCCTCTATCTAATGTAGAATATTTAGGAAAACTTGGCATTCATCTGACTAACCTCAGAGAAGATACTTTTAAACCCAAAATAACACCTTTGATGCCACACATGACCCAGAGAGAACCAGATCAGTCTAGGTGTTACATGATCCTAAGATGCCAAGAGCTGATAAGACAAGATTACTGGTAAGATCCCCATGGACAAACCCCAAATCAGCAGGAAAGGTTGGGTTGCCAGGCTCATACCTCCCTCTCTTGTTATCATGCCCATTGCTTGTCACAGGAGGTAGGCTTATCCCACTGCTGAGCGAGTGCTATGCCTGAACCACTCCTCACTGTGAGAGGAAGTCTTTAATCTGCATGAGCTAAGTTTGAGCTGTCAGTTTGCCTCTGCCCAAACTCCAGCATGGCCAAGACATGGAACTAAAATCCTTCCCATAGGCCAGACTAGTCTGTCCTTTCCTGGCTAGCGTGGGCCCCTGAGGGTGCAAAGGAGATGCTTTGGGTTGGTAACCTGAATTGACGAGTGGTTTTGTTGAGGATGGACTGGCATGATAAAGGGCAGAGTGATCCATGAATCTAGTTAAAAGACTGTTGTAACAGTCCAGGTGAAAAATGCTTGTGGGCAAAGAAGTGGACAGTTTTTAAAATGTATTTCAGAGCTATAATAGAACTAATAAGATCTATATACTAGCTTGTTTTGAAAGGGTGGGGAAAAGGAATGATCTCAAAATGACTCTGGATCTTCTAGCTTGGAAAAACTTTGTGGTAAATTATTTAACTGATATAGGAACAAAGAAGAGGAGAAGTAGATTCGGTTGGGCAGCAGGGCAGGGAGAGAGCTAGGTTAGAAAGGATGGCCAAATGAGCTCTGATCACGCAATGCTTGTGGTGACTACGAACCATCCAGGTGGAGATGCCCAGCAGCATCTGGGCATATAGGTCTGTGATGGTTAATTTTGTGTCAACTTTAGTAGATTATAGGGTACCCAGATTAAACATGGTTTCTGGATATATCTGTGAGGGTGTTTCCAGATGAGATTAGCATTTGAGTAGACAGAGTCAGTAAAGTATAGTTGATCCTTGAACAGCACAGGTTTGAATTGTATGGGTTCACTTGTATGTGGATTTTTTTCAACAAGTATATTGTAAAAATTTTTGAAGATTTGTAACAATTTGAAAAAACTCACAGATAAACCATGTAGCCTAGAAATATTTAAAAAGTTAGGTATTCATGAATGCATAAAATATGTGTAGATACTAGTGTATGTTATTTTCTAACATAAAATATATACCAATACATTATTAAAGGTTAAAATTTATCAAAACATGCACACAAACACAGACTTACATGGTGTCATTCCCAGTTGAGAGAAATGTAAACATAAAGATGCAATATTAAACCACAACTGCATAAAATTAACTGTAGTACATACTGTACTACTGTAATAATTTCACAGCCACCTCTTGTTGCTATTTCAGTGAGCTCAAGTGTTGCAAGTAACTGCTTAAAGTTCCATGTGATGCTCATCATCTCCATGTGAGTAGTTTCTCTCTCCAGTAAATTGCATATCGCAAAAAAAAGTAATCTCTTGCAGTTCTTAAGAGTTTTTCACTGTGCTATATTGTAAACCTTGATTCACACCAGGGAACCCATAAGAAGTACCACTAGTTATGCTGGAAGTGCTTCTAAGAAGCAGAGAAAAGTCATGACATTACAAGAAAAACTTTAATTTCTTATTATGTAGCATAAATTAAGGTCTGCAGCTGCAGTTACGCATCATTTGAAGATAAATGAACTCAGCAAAAGGACCATTGTAAAAAGAAAAAAAAAAAAGAAAAAGGAATTCATGAAGTTGTGGCTGCAGCTATACCAGCAGACATGAAAATCTTAGCCCTTTTAGTGAAATATCTTTTAATCATGTACTGAAAATGTAGCTTTTATGTGTGTGCAGGATTGCTACAAGGAAGACATACCTACAGGCTTTAATATAATTTGAGGAAAAGCAAAGTTATTATATGATAACTTAAAACAAAATAAAGGCAAAGGATCTAAACCTGGAGAATTTAATGACAGCAAAGGATGGTTTGATAATTTTAGAAAAAAGTTTGGCTTAGAAAATGTCATGATAACAAGATAAGCAGCTTCTGCTGACCAAGTTGCAACAGATGAGTTCCCAGATGTCATTAAGAAAATCATTGAGAAGAAAGGATATCTGCCTGAACAGGTTTTTAATGCAGATGAAAGTGCTCTATTAAGGAGAAAAATAATGCAAAGGATATTTATTAATATTATTAAGAAAGATAAATAAGCACCAGAATTTAACGCAGGAAGGGATAGGCTAACCCTATTGTTTTGGCAAATGCACTTGGGTTTATGACCAGGATTCCCCATATCTATAAAGCTGCTAACTTCAAGCCTTGAAGAGAAATGATAAACATCAGCTGCCAGCATTTTGCTTGTAAACAAGGCCTAGTCAAGAAGAACCCTTTTACTGGATTGGTACCACTAATGCTTTGTCCTGAAGTCAGAAGTAACTTACCAGTAAGGGATTGCCATTTAAAGTTCTTTTGATATTAGACAATGCCCCCAGCCACCCAGAACCACATGAGTTCAACATTGAAGGCATCAAACTTTGTCTATGTGCCCCCAAACACAATGTCTCTAATTCAGCCTCTAGATCAGGGGGTCACAAGGACCCTTAAGGCTCATTAAACCTGGTACTATATGGAAAGGATCATCAATGCTGTATAAGAAAATCCTTCTAGAGAGAACATCATGAAAATCTGGATGTATTACACCATTTAAGATGTCTTTGTTTTTCCAGAAAAAGCCATGAAATACATCAAGCTCAAAACAATAAATTCAATAAATTCCTGTTGGAGAAAACTGTGTCCAGATGTTGTGCATGACTTCACAGGATTTATGACAGATCCAGTCAAGGAAATCATGAAAGAGATTGAGAATATGGTAAAAAAACAAAAAAAGGTTGGGGGTGAAGGGTTTCAAAATCTTGAATTAGTTCAAGAGCTAACAGACACCACCCGAGAGGAATTAACAGAAGATGACTGGATGGAGATGAATGCTTCCAAGCAGCTGATGAGGAAGGAGACATAGAAGCCGCAACAGAAAACAAATTCATACGGATAATCTAGCAGAGAGTTCTGCTTGTTTAAGACTGCTTTTGACTTCTTTTACAAGATGGACCCTTCTGTGAAATGGTCACTAAAACCAAAGCAAATGGTGGAAGAAGGATTGATACCATAAACATTTTTAGAGAAGTGAAAAAGCAAAAAAAAAATTTTTTAAGTCAAATAGAAATTATTATGTGTTTTCATAAAGTTACACTGAGTGTGCCAGTCTCTCTTACCTCCTCTTCCACCTTCTCCCCTTCTTCCACCTCTGCCACCCCTGAGACAGCAAGACCAACCCCTCCTCCTCCTCAGTCTATTCAATGTAAAGATGGTGAGGATGAAGACCTTTATGACTATCCATTACCACTAAATGATACTAGATATATTTTCTCTTCCTTAAGATTTTCTTAACATTTTCTTTTCTCTAGCTTACTTTAAGAATACAGTATGTAATACATATAATACAAAATAGGTGTTGATTGTCTATTTATGTTATTGGTAAAGCTTCCAGTCAATGGTAGGCTGTTAGTAGTTCAGTTTTGGAGGAGTCTACATGCAAATTTTCAACTGTGCAGGGGTGTGGATGCCTCCAACTTCCACATTGTTGAAGGGCCAACTGTAAATTATGGTTAGGCAACTTGCAAACCACTGAGGGCCCTAACAAAACAAAGGCAGAGGAAGGAGAAATTTGCCCATTTTTTCTCACTCACTACTTGAGCTGGGATGTCTTATGCCATCTTCTCCTGCCTCAGACTGGTATCTACATCACTGGCTTTCTTTGGGCTTCCAGACTCAGACCAAATTACAACCCCAGCTTTCTTGGGTCTCCAGCTTGGTGATAGCAGGTCATTGGACCTCTCCATCTCTATAATCACGTCAGCTAATTCCTCATAATAAGTCTCCACATATATCTCCTATTTGTTCTGTTTCTCTAGAGAACCCTAACTAATATAAGGTCTGAAACTCAAGGGAATGATCAGTGCCCAAGGCTGGGGGTATGTCACTTTATTCACTTAAGTGGTGTCATTCCTGACCGTGTACTTAATGATCCAGTAATGCCCAGCCACTCCGTCATGTTCCCAGTGACTACATTGACCTCCCTATCTGGCGGGTCATAGGTCATTGATAGCCTAACTCTGCTCCTAGATATAGCCTTTTAAGGGCATGGATCATGCCTTAATTAACTTGGAAACTTCATCTGTTAGGACACTTTCTGCTGCATCATTCCATAAGTGTTTGTTAAAATGAACCAGTTTGTTAAACAGGACATAACAATGACAGAAGTTGCAAATGTCAGGATTTCATTCTTTTTGTGCCTGAATAGGATTCTTTGCCTATATATACAACATTTTATTTATCTAGTCATCCACTGACAGACACTTAGGTTGATTCCATATTTTGAATATTGTGAATAGTGCTGCAATAAACATGGGGGTGCAGATGTCTCCTCAATATGCTGATTTTATTTCCTTCGGATATATACCCAACTATTGATAGATCATATGGTAGGTATATTTTTAGTTTTTTGAGGAACCTTCATATTGTTTGCGATGGTTGCTGAACTAATTTACACCCCTACTAACAGTGTATGAGCATTCCTCTTTCTCGGCATCCTTGACAGCATTTGTTATTTTCTTTTTGATAATAGCCATTTTCACTTGGATGAGATGATATCTCATTGTGGTTTTGATTTGCATATTCCTGATGATGGGAAGTCAAATATTGTATGTCCTCACTCATATGTGGGAGCTAAACAGTGGATCTCATGGAGGCAGAGAGTAGAATGGTGGTTGCCAGATGCTGGGAAAGGTGTGGAGGGAGGGAGAGAAAAAGAGAAATTGGTGAATGGGTAAAAAAATACAGTTAGATAAAATAAGTTACCTATTAGATAGACAGTGATAAAATAGTGTTAATAGCACAGTAGGGTGACTGCAGTTAACAAGATTTTATAGTATATTTCAAAATAGCTGGAAGAGATTATTTGGAACGTCTCTAACACAAAGAAGTGATAAATGTTTGAGGTGATGGATATGCTTATTATCCTTATTTGATCATAACACATTGTATACAGGTTTTAAAATATCACATATAGGCCGGGCGTGGTGGCTTATACCTGTAATCCCAGCAGTCTGGGAGGTCAAGGTGGGCAGATCACTTGAGGTCAGGAGTTCGAGATCAGCCTGGTCAATATGGTGAAACCCTTTCTCTACTAAAAATACAAAAATTAGCTGGGCATGGTGGCAGGCACCTGTAGTCTCAGCTACTCGGGAGGCTGAGACAGGAGAACTGCTTGAACCCAGGAGGCAGAAGTTGCAGTGAGCCGAGATTGCACCACTGCACTCCAGGCTGGGCAACAGAGCAAGACTCCATCTCGAAAACAAAACAAAATAAAACAAAAATCACATACACCCCATAAATAGGTACAATTTTTATGCACCAATAAAAAATTATTTTAAAATGATAGAAGTCATAGAAAGGAAGCCGTAAGCCAGGGACACTGTGAAGAGTACTCTAAAGCTAACAAAATCACTTCTGTTTTGGATTTTGACTACTTTGACCCTCACCATTGTACAGAAGATGGAGAAATAACTTGATATGGTGTGGATATTTGTCCATCTCCTCCAAATCTCATGTTGAAATGTAATCTCCAGGGTTGGAAGTAGGGCCTGGGGGTAAGTGTTTGGCTTGGTGCCCTCCTCACAGTAACGAGTGAGCCCTCACTCTGAGTTCACATCAGATCTGGTTGTTTACAAGTATGTGGCACCTCTCCGTCTTTCTGCCTTTCTCCCTCTCCTTGCTTCCACTCTTGCCATGTGATACATGGCTCGCCCTGTACTTTCTTCCATGATTGGACACTTCCTGTGGCCCTCACCAAAAGCTGAGCAGATGTCAGCTCCATACTTCCTGTATAGCCTGAAGAACCATGAGCCAATCTGACTTGTTTCCTTTAGAAACTACCCCGTCTCAGGTATTTCTTTATGGCAACACAAGAACGGACTAACAAATAGCTGGTCTTCTAAAAAGTTAACTGTGATTGTTTCTGAAACTAGCACATGCTGAACACCTGTTTACAACAAACACGAAGATTTGTTTCCTTCATGCATACAATAAATATATATGAAGCACTCATTATGTGCTAGATACTTATCTTAGGCATTCAGTGAATAAAAAGATGAATAAAATCAGTGAATAAAACAGACAAAATTTCCTGTCCTCATGGAGCTTATGATCTAGTGGAGAAAGCAGCAAAAAAAAAAAAAAAAAAACTAAATAAATAATTGACAAGGTAAGTTCTATAGGAAAACAAAAACAAAAGGAAAGAGATGGGCAGTGGGAGATTTGCAGTTTTGGGTAAGATAGTGAGGAAACACCCTACAGAGATCCCATTCAAAACAACACCCTGTCAGGGTTTCATTTCCTTCCACTCCACTCAAATTGCTAAAACTACACTGGTGGGAATTATCCATCAATCAATTTGCTGATCACCTATCTTTTGTGAAGAAAAAGAAGTTCAGCAACTTAGACACATGCGTCCTCTGAGAACCGTCCTTGCTGAGGAAGGACTGCCACCTCTTCCCAGGCAGTCAGAAAGCAGGGCCAGCAAGGGATGCACAGAGGTGAGAACGCCACATGTCCCAGGCCACTCCATTTAATTGTTAATGCCCCTAATGATAACGGGGCAAGTCCTTGGTTGCCCTGATTTCCAGAAATTAGCATGTCCCAATGGCCACCAGATACTTCAGAGAGTTCTCAAGATGAGCATTTCTCATGTGCCCAGGAGCAGGCCCTGTGGATCAACTTTGTTGTCCTCATCACCCACCCCATCACCACTGCCCCTGCTGCCAATGACCTTGTCATCTCCCTGCCTGCTGGGCATATCTCCCTTCTGCAATCTCAACACCGACCAGGCTTTGAGAGGAGATCTGGTTCTCCCCTTGTCATCTCTCTGTAGAGCTGGTCTGAGTAGGTAGGTGTGTTAAATCACCACAGCACACCTGAGACTAGGCTGTCACTGGTAATAAGACTCAACTAACACACTAGGGTGAAGTAGAAGTGCAGCATAACCTAAATCTGCTAATAAAGGTGGCCCCTCTTTAAGCCCATTCACCCAAACCTGGCCTTGGAGGTTCTTACCTATCCAGTCTGCCCTGCCATCCCTTCTATCAGCTCATCCTCCACGCTGGGAAGGACTGAGCGTCTTCACCTTGAAGCAAGGGCCCCAATGATCCCAAGCCCACCTCATTCTAAGGCAGAGTCCCCCTACGTCTTTATAAGGTGAGAAATATAGAATGTGATGGCAGGAAAAATGTATCAATTCACCTTGGGAGAAGAGCTACTTGCATCTACTTATCTATAGGGTGTGGCTGGACCCTCTGATTCCAGAAGATAATCACACAATGGACTTGCATTGATTCATTTCCCTAAATCCAGTTATCTCATAGGAAACATCACCCCGTGGTTTCCTACGGGCAGAGTTGGAAAGCCAGCCGCCAGCAGCCCTGCAAAAGTGGGTAGTGCTTGTGGCTTCACCACCTTCCCTTTCTGGGACCTTATCCTGCCAGGAAGGTGGAGCAGGTTTCTTTTGATTACCACCCTGTTCCAGAACCCGGTCTCTGTGTATCAGTCATCCCACCTGCTGAAATGCTGACTGATGACATTTTAATATGAATGAGCTTCAGACAGAACTATTCCACTACATATTTGCATAATTAATCCTTTATCTCTTTATTGGGAATCAGAGGCTTTGTCTCCTGTTACATGGATTTCAGGCATCAGCAGGTAGGTGGGAGCTATTTTTGGAACAATGAAGAGCCTGAAATTATAAGACCACATACAAAAGCCTAAACCTGAGAGTCGACCTGACCTTGTCTTCTAAGATGATCAGGCTGGGAAGAAGGGGTTTCTGCCTGCACATGTCCCTTCTTCTCCTGGGAGGGTGGGGAGCTGCACATTTCCAGGACAGTCTGGGGAGGAGAGATTTGTCTTGAATTCAGAAGAGCTCTTCCTGGCAGCCTTGCTGACATGACCCTTCCTTCACCTTGTTCCTCTTCTCGTATTCCCTTAAAGCTGCCCAAATCCCACCTTTTCTTGTGGAAGAATCCCCAATGCCATTGTGTTTCAGGTTTCCAAGCCCATCAAGCATTTACTGAAGAAATGCCCAAGATTGTGTGTGGTATCCACTTTGAGTGAATACCGTAATGCACAGCTTTGTCAGAAACTTCCTGCCCAAGGAAGACCTCAGAGAATGCCCACATCATCTGCCAGAGGTGAGAGCCCAGGGAGAAGAGAGCAAATCTCTAAACAGACACAAGTTGAAGATATTGTATGAGGAAGCACCCAACCAGGGTGCACTGGACAAAAATATAGAACAACTGGATATCTGTGTGATTGCTTGGTTTTCCTTTGGTCCTCCAATTTCTCTGTTGCTACCTCATCTACATTTTAAAATAAAAAGAAACAGACCTAACAATCAATCCTACAATGAGTAGTTAGAAGCCACAGATAAAGAGTCCTGTCTTCCCTGGAGATGGGCAATTCCAAATTACTTGGAGAACTACACTATCCAGTCATCTGAAATTAAACATGTTCTCTAAAGGGCAGCCACTGGCAGGAAACACCATCATCCATCACCGGGCCCTGCTGGAGCCTCTGTCTGTGAGGCTGAGCCTGGGGTGGCACACAAAAGAAACACAGGCTCCAGAACCGTGTTTCTCTTCTAGAACCACATAAAACAGAACGCTCAACTCAAAAGAAATTGGAAATGGCGAAGGAGGGCACATTTTTAGTGTTCTGCCACTTTTCAGGGATTCCAGTATAAGCCCATTAGGGTATGCACACAACACAAAAGAGATCAGCCAACCCAATGCAAACATCAAACCAGCTATGCAGCATTTCAAACAAAATGCAGCCATTGTTTGACTGCATTGCTCACTTTTCAGAAGGCTTGTGGCTGTCCTGATCTTCCCTATAAATCTCAAAGCTCCTATTTTAAAGTACTCTAGTCCTCATAACTAGATTACTGTTCAGAGCTCAGATTATTGCAAAGCAGGCATCAAGCAGGATACTTCTGCATAAAATGAAGGGATTTTAAACACTAGTACACACAGCAACAGCTGCTGCTTGGTAGAAGTGAATGGGAATGGGAGAGGGGCCTTCTTCCTCTGAGAAGATAGAAAAACACTCCATCATTTTTGTTCAAGGATTTGGGAGTATAAAACAAACAGCTCGTCGTGTTCCCACATTCCATAGTCAAGATGTTCTGCAGAGATTGGAACTAAACTGCTCAAAGTGACATTAGGAGCTGTGTAAATCAGGCGGAGAGCTTCTCTGGGGCTATAAATCTCAGGCAAGGTTAAGGTCATGACCCCAGAAGAAGAGAATTCAGACCCCTCTTCTGAGAAACCCAGGGCTGAATACTTGCATACTGCTGGACAATCAGAAAATCCCACCAGCAGCAAGAAGGCATGGCACTTTACCAATGAATTTTTTCCAGTGGAAATTTCTGGCTTAAGGAGGGAGAACCATGGTGAACCAGAACTTCAGATCTAGTATGTTTGTACACATTAGGGGAGTCTTTTGAGGCCCTGAATGCTATCTGCTCTTTGTCTTCCTGCCTCGGATCATTAACTACCATACATGGAACAAAATCTCCATTATGGAAAAAGTGAACGACAGCAACAATTCCATGCTGATATGGTCTGGCTTTGCGTCTCCACCCAAATCTCATCTTGAATGGTAATTGCAATTGTAATTCCCATGTGTTGGGGGAGGGACCTCGTGGGAGATGACTGAATCATGGGGGTGGTTCCCCTGTGCTGTTCTCGTGATAGGGAGTGAGTTCTCATGAGATCTGATGGTTTTCTGAAGGGCTTTTGCCCCCATTTTCTCTGCACTTTTTTTCATTCTTCATTCTTCTCCTTCCTGCCACCATTTGATTTACCATGATTGTAAGTTTCCTGAGGCCTCCCTAGCCCTGCTGAACTGTGAGTCAATTAAACCTCTTTCCTTTATAAATTACCCAGTCTTTGTTATGTCTTTATTAGCAGTATGAGAACTGACTAATACCTGCTATATACCAGGGAATTTTCATATCTATATATAGACACATACGTACACACATGTTGGGAACAAGCCCCCCAAAATCTGACCATAAACTGGCCCCAAAACTGGCCATAAACAAAATCTCTGCAGCACTGTGACATGTTCCTGATGGCCGTAACGCCCATGCAGGAAGGTTGTGGGTTTACCGGAATGAGGGCAAGGAACACCTGGCCCGCCCAGGACGGAAAACTGCTTAAAGGCATTCTTAAGCCACAGACAATAGCATGAGCAATCTGTGCCTTAAGGACATGCTCCTGCTCCAGTTAACTAGCCCAACTTACTCCTTTAATTCAGCCCATCCCTTCGCTTCCCATAAGGGATACTTTTAGTTAATTTAATATCTATAGAAACAATGCTAATGACTGACTTGCTGTTAATAAATACGTGGGTAATTCTCTGTTCCGGTCTGTCAGCTCTGAAGGCTGTGAGACCCCTTATTTCCCACTTTACACCTCTATATTTCTGTGTGTGTCTTTAATTCCTCTAGCGCTGCTGGGTTAGGGTCTACCCAACCCAGCTGGTCTCAGCACACACATGTATATGTACACACATATATACACACACTTATATCCATATAATTTGATATTATATACAATTTATGTATCAGTCCTCACACCTCCATACTATTTGTATTTTTTAAAAGAGTAAATTGAGGCACAGAAAGGATAAGAGATTTCCCCGAAATCATCACCCAACTGGGACTCAACTCCAGGCAATGTGATATTTGCTCTGTTGCTGACTTTAGTGAGGAGGGCTCCTCTATGGCAGGACAATGAGATAAACTATCCAGAGTGGAACTCAGGAGGACCCAGGGCAGAATTAGGCTGAATGGATCTTCTAGAGAGTGAAATGAGGAATGTAATTGCAAAGAATCTCCATCATGAAGAAAACACTAAGGGCCAGGAGCCTGCACAGCATGACTTCTGATGAGCACTGGCCTTAAAAAGGTGATGGGGCACATTTGCGGGGACATCTTCCACTTCTTCTCCAGCCGTGCAACTTCTGCCCTCCCCAGCACCCCACTGGGAGAGAGGAGATGCTAAGGTCGCTCACTGGGGTTCATGGCATTGTTTGCACAGCACATTGTTAGCACAGCATTGCCAGGTGGCACACACAGTATAGCTCCTGTGGGCACACAGCTGGGCCAGTGAGTAAAGCCTCATGTACAGATGAATCTACCAGCCCAGCCCTCTGGCCCATGACAAGCTGGGAGTAAAACACTACTTAGCTTTTACTGCAGTTCTCTGACATTTGCACAGCTATTAATAGAGATGTCTTTTGACTCCATTCTGCTATTGTTCCCATGCACAGAGATTCTTCAGAGCCTAGTGGGAAGGACTGATAAGAGGTGATCAAGATTTCAGCATTTTGGGGTCCCTGACAGTAATATCTAATGGCACTAAATTATGTCTTCTTTCTTGAAAATTGGGCAGAATACCAAGTACAAATGCAAAAGATGGGCACAGCCTCTATGAGTGACATCAGGATGCCTGAAGCCCAAAAATGCATTGAGGTCTTCAGAGACATTCTGAGGATGCAAAACATTTTTTATATAATAAAATTAGACTTTTAATATATAATAAAATTAGACTTTTAAAAGCCGTATTTATGCAAGAATAAACAGAAGGAAGGAATACTCTTCTACTTGACATGATATAACGATAAAAGGAAGGGAAAATTATTTCTTATTTATAGCATTCTCATCTTTCCAGCCATAAAAATCTCCCCTCCTAAAAAAATGTAGAAAAAAAACTTCACGGTTAAGAGGATGTGGTGTTTTAAAAATACGTCCAAAAATTATTTGATGCTCCTCTCTTCAACAGGTGGGGCTTAATTTTCCTTCCCTTAAGTGTGGGCTTTATTTAGTGACTTGCTTTAACAATAGAATATGGCAGAAATAACTGAGAGTGATTCCAAGGGTGGGTTTTCATTTCTCTGGAGTGGATACCTAGGAGTGGAATGGCTGGACCATATGGTACATTTTTGCTTAACTTTTTAAAGAACCGCCAAACTATTTTTCAAAGTGGCTGCATTATTTTACACCCCCTCCAGCAATGTGTGAGGATTCAACTTTCTCCAAATCCGCCCCAACTCGTGTTGTTGTCAGTCTTCTGGATTAGAGCCTTTCGGTGGGTGTGAAGTGCCTTCTCAATATCCTTCACAGTTCTAAACTTTAAGCAAAAATAAAAGTTCCAAGTGATCACATTAAATGATAGAATTCAATTAACTCAAGTTCTGGTTCTTCCTCTTTACACAATCACTATGTTGTCCCTGTTTATTTCAAATTGACAGTTTTAAAAAATTACAGGGATTGGAAACTGGAATTGAATTATGCCCACAGCAACACAGAATAATTCCAAACCCTGACTTACTCTTAGTCTTACTTACTCTTGAAACAAGCCCATGTCGCTGAGTCTGCTTGTGTCAAGGACTATGAGGAGGAGGTTCTCTAAATTAACCTCCTTGTTGTCTTTTGAAATGTTGTTAAATAATCGATAATAAAATATGCTAATTTGAAGTTTACATGTATTCTATCACAAGTCAGCAGTGATTCTAGCACAACTGCAGCAATTCATTACAACTTAGCACAGTAAACTATTTTACCGGGGAAGAATAATTTATCACTAAATTATTTAGCATTGCCAGCTCATAGTGATAATAAAAGGCAGTTCAAAGTTTAGTTGGTGTTCTTACCTTTTTAAACGATCTCAGGTGATGTAATCATGAACCCTTCCTGCTTATGCCCCAGGCAGATGCTCCCACCCCCTTTGTGGTACCCCAGCCGAGGACCATCCCCACACCCCTGGAGGAAGCTGTGAGCATGTGGGGAAGCTGTGGCTTCTCACTGTCTGGTATATATTTTAAACCAGAAGAACTGCAATGGTTTCATTATCACCTTTATAAATTGCCAAGGGACACTGGCCATTTGGCAAGTGGTTTCTTATACAGCAATGAGGGGAGACGGAGAGCATCTTCCTGCTCTTGCCTCCTAGACCCTTTTCTGAAATTCATTTAATTCTGTTCTGTGCTTACTGGGCTACCATCTGATTATGATTTCGCTCCCCACTTCATCCTGGGCTTATCCTTATTTGTGCTCTATCTTGTTTTTATAGATTCCCCTGTGGATGCAGAAGAGACTGTGCTAAATGAACACATCTTCAATGTGCTCTGATCATCAATAGACTTAACCAAAAAGCAGAAAAGAGAAGCAAGTGAACGCACTCCAGTGCTGACTGGGGTAGGGGTCAGGGACACTAGGGCACCCCTCATACTGAAGCATGAAAAGGCAGTAAACCTTTGAGAGGCATCCGCGGGAAATGAGCAAAAAAGTGCAGTTACCTCGAAAGGACAGGATGACTCCCAGTTCAGAATGACAGGAAGTTGGTTCCATAAAACCACAAAGAATGTTCTGCCACAGGGGCAGATGGTCAGTCTTGGAACCGCAGGAAAGGACAAGAGGTGAAAGCTGGAAATGCCCACCTGAGGTCTGCCTGGGCCATGGGCTTCCAGACCCTGGTTTCTTGTCTGTGCAGCTCTCCGGGTAGACAGAGGCCACAGGCGTCTCACCCTTGCCTCATTTAATTCTGTTCTGTGCTCACTGGGCAACAGTCTGATTATGATTTTGCTCCCACACTGGGAGGCTCAGAGAGAGAAAATGTGCATGCAGGCTCAGAAACTGGTTCTGGATCTCAGAGCAGAGCAGCAGGTATAGGTGGGGCAGAGGGCATTGCGAGGTAGACAGATGAACAAAACCAGGGCCTCCACAGATGGGGCTTCCAGGTCACAGAAAGCATTCTTCCAGCCCCACCTCCACCCCAGTGCCTCCCTCTGAGTCAGCCAGGCCAAAAGTAGTTTTAAAGAATGTCTCTTCCCAACCATATTGACCATTTGCATGATTGGACTTTCTCAAAAAAGGGAGCCTATAAGGAAGGCAGAGTCCTCAAGAATAGACATCCGAGGGCACACGCGAAGCTCCAGCAGAGGGACTCATGAACACGGATGCTCAAAATCCAGCTATTTTCACAACCTCAAAATCCAGCTATTTTCAAAGAACTTGTGCTCAGAGCATCATCGTGCAAATTAAAATTGTGGTAGCCGTTATTCTTACGGGTGCATTAACATCTCTGAAATGTAGATGAAGAAGGGGTTCACACAAAGCGGCAAAATTCACCAGGGAGTCTATTGCTGTTATTGTTTCATGCGGCCATTCTCCCAGAAATTACTTTCCCATAATCACCCATCTCTACAGGAACAGAGCTGTTCTGAGCAGCATGCTAAGCGCAGTTTCTGAGAAGCCCAAAACCTCAAAAAGACTGTTTTTATTTTAGAGGACAAACTATGAAAGGTTTCTTCTAAAACGTTCCATCTGGAACCTCCACCCTTACACATTAGGTGAGTATCAAAGTGATTCAGTGAATCATTTTCTGTTCCTAATACCAAAAGTAAGTTCATCTAAGCGTAAAGGCAAGCAAGGAGGGAGTTTGATATGACAGCATTTATTGAAGAAAAGACTGCAGCACTCCGCGTGAAGAGAAAGGAATGAGCCCTAAGACCTCTCCTACCCTCCCACTAGCTTGGAGAGCACTGAGTTTGCACTCAAAGGTCTCTATCAAGGGTCATTTAAAAGCTACACTTGCTTAAATGGTTAGTTAATGTAACAGTGGATTTAAACCAATCATGTGATGTATCAGTGAGGAGAGATGGTCTTCAAAGATCCTAAGACTTTCATCAAGGAATCCTAGCCGATAATGGCCCAACAGGAGGGAGAAAATCGGGGGAAGAAGGTTGACTGAAGGTAAAGTAGCCTGGAGAAGTAGCAGCTCTCCCTGCAGCCTCACTTTAGTTCCCAAGTGAGTTACATGAGCTGCGAAAAGTCTGGAAGATTTGGTTTTAGGGTTTTATTGGCATTCTCTGTATCAAGTGATCACATAAAGTCTTTTACAGGCACAGATCCTGCTTCCCTTCTTAATGTGCCAGAACTCTAGGAATTAAGGGAAACACAGCAATTCAGAAATTCAATTGTATAGATTTGCTCTTTTTTGATTCATTAAAGGACTTCAACATGATGAAGCTGGTATAATAATTGGCAGATATATTAAAACGCCTGGCAAAATGACTGTACAGCTTTCTCTTCGTTTCTGTGGCACGAACACCACCTGACAAATGGCACCCTCAAGAACATGGAGCTCCTGTGTTTATTTAACAGGCTAGAAAGATGAAAAAAATTCTCCCAGTGTGCCCAGTGGAAAATGATTGCTGGCAGGAGATAGTAGCTACAGGAACAAAAAGGTAGAAAGTCAGGCCTGATGAAAAAGTGAACTGAAAGCTCCCCTAGCACCAGCCCAACATTCTTTTTAGTTTTTATATTCCACAAAGAGAACATAAAAGGGGACCTTAGCATACATGCTGGTTTTTAAAATAATTCCCGTTCCCTGCCTCCCTCTTCTTTCTTTTGTTTCCTTCCTTCCTTCTTCCCTTCCCTTCCTCCTTCCTTTCTTTCTCCTTTTCTTCCTTCTCTTCCTTCTTTCCTTTTCCTCCTTCCTTCCTTCAACTCTATAACTCTAACTCTTCCCTTTTCTTCCTTCCTCCCATTCTTCTTTCCCTCCCTTCTTCCCTCCTTCCTTCTAACCGTACTAGGTACTCCATGTTGACAACCTAATGTTGTAGACAAACACATACACCCGCTAATATACATATACAAATACCTATGTATATACATAGGTTTGTCATTGTTTAATATTATTCACAGAAATGCAGCATTATACATTTTTCTCAGTAATACATCAAGGAAATCCTAACCAACTGAACTGCTTTTGCGGTAATTTATTGTTTTTAAGGGCTGCATAATATTTTTTGATAAAGATGGAATAAAACATCCCCCTATTTATGAGGATTCACCTTATTTCAGAATGTTAATTGTATGAATGCTATAATGAACATTGTATATACATATATTCTTATGAAATTATATTATTATGTATTTCTATTATTTAGAATAGCTTCCCAGGAATGAAACTGGTTCACACAAGTGTAATGAATTTTTATTTTTAAATGAAGATATAGTCATACTGCAATTTTAAAAGGGCTTTAACAATTCACATTTCATTTGCGAAGGATGACACCACCTTTTCCTCTCTGCATTCTTACCTTTAAAGGGAGGGATAGTTTTGTCATTCTATTACTTTTTTGTTAATTACATATATATTTACATAGCTATAATTACATATATAATTACATAGCTATAAAGGCACACAAATTTGCATTTCCTTAAGCACTAAATTTTGACATCTATATGTTTATGGCCATTGTATATACTTTTGGGTGAATTATCCATTTATGTCTATTTTCTATTATTTGTTGCTTATTAGCAAGAACTCTTGGTGTTTAAAGATGTTAACTTTTATCTATCATCTGTGATGTAAATGTATTTTTAACTCTACAGTTTCTCACTGACCTTGTTTCAATATCCTACAGATTTTGGTTTCTTGTCTTGGTTAAGAAGTCTCTACAAACCCTAAATTGTATGTATAGACTTCTAGACTTCCTTCTGCACATTCATTCATTCATTCATTTATCTATTCATTTATTTATTTTTACACTGAAGTCTTCAGTTCCCTGAAATTTATTTGTCTATATTCTGAGAGACAAGTGCTCATTTCTATTTTCTCCTGGATGGAGATTCAACACCTTCCTTCTCACTCTGAATGGAAATAACAACTTCATAATATATTAAAGTTGCATATATTTTGGAAGCTAGTTGGAAGATTTGCTATTCAATCACTCTAACTTGTTTATTTCAAAAACCATAAGCGACTTATATGTTTGATTATACTGACTTTGTAGTGTGTTTTAACATCAGCACTCACTATTCTTTTCACATGTTCTATTCTTGGGCATTTAATTTTCTATGTAAACTTTAAGATCACTTAATATTATTTGCAAATGGTGTGATTCTAATTGGAATTGCAATACATTGCATAATAACATACCTCAAAATTACATATGTTATATACATATTGATGTATATAATGAATTTGGGGAGATCTAACATTTAAATTATTTTCAGTCTACAGATCTAAAAACTTAGTTTACCTCTAGAACTTAGTATGCTGTTCCATTTGTTTGAATTTTATTCTCAGGACTTTATAGTTTTCTTCGCACAGGATTTCTTTGCATTGTATTGCAGCCATGAATTAATTTTTTCCATTTCCATGTTAGATAACTTTTGCTGTTGATTATCACATGTGCATATTTTATATGTCCCCATTTTATCAAATTATCTCATCAACTCAAATACTGTTTTTCTTAAGTCTGTTGGGTTTTTCAGGAATACAATATTATCAACAAAAGTAGAGTTTTAATCTTTCTTTTCCAATGTTTATATAAATCGTTATTTTTAAAATTTTATTTTAGAGACGGGGTCTTGCTGTGTTGCCCAGTTGGGACTCAAACTTCTCGGCTCACAGGATCCTCCTGCCTCAGCCTTCTGAGTAGCTGGGACTATAGGCAGGCATGCCCCTCCATACCTGGCATTGACAAATTATTTTACTGCCTTTTCCCACTGCATTTGCTAGAACCTCTAAGACAACAGTAATGGTAAGATCAAGCATTCTTATCTGATTCCTGATAACAATTGAAGTGATTTTAGTGTTTTGTTGTTTAAAATAACATTTGCTTATTTTTGCAGTTTTTGTCACAGTTTTTTGTTTTTGTTTTTGAGATGGAGTCACGCTCTGCCGCCCTGGCTGGAGTGCAATGGCTCGATCTCGGCTCCTGGGTTCAAGTGATCCTCCCACCCCATCCTCCCGAGTAGCTGGGATTACAGGCGCACACCACCATGCCTGGCTAATGTTTGTATTTTTAGTAGAGATAGGATTTCACCATGTTGGCCAGGCTGGTCTCAGACTCCTGACTTCAGGTGATCTGCCCATCCCAGCCTCCCACAGTGCTGGGATTACAAGCGTGAGCCACTGTGCCCGGCCCATAGTTAAAAAGGCTCCTCATGTACATGTTTTCATAAAGTTGTTAAGAATAGGTACTGGATTTTTATCAAAATGGCTTTTCAGCATCAATTGATATGTTTATTTTTCTGCTCTAATATGTTGATTTAATGAATTATATTGCTGGATTTCCTGAAACCCATATAACCTTGCATTTTTACAATAAACTCTACTTGGCCATAGCGTATTGGTCTGTTAATACATTTTGAGATTACTCAAGCTCAAATCACATGTAGAGTATTTTTGCATTTAATAGATGGCATTTATCTTTTTTGCAGAATCTTCATAGGGTTTTAGTAATAAGATTGGCATTACAAATACAATGAGAACTTGTCTATCTTCTTCTATAGTCTTAAATAGTTTAAATCACATCAGAATTGCCCATTCTTTAAGGTTAAATAGTGTTCAGCTATCAAATTATCCAATCCTGTTAACTTTTTCAATAACACATTTTAATCACTTTTCTAGTCTCTTCTTGAGTGTTCAGTCTATTGATTTTCTACTGCTTCACTCGATTTTAATAATTTGTATTTTCCTAGGAAATATCAATGTTGTCTATGCTTCCAAGGTATCTGGTTGAGATTAAAGTTTTCGTATGTAGTCAAGTATACAATCAACTATTTTTGTAAATATTACATGGACATTTAAAAACTGCATGTTCTTTAGTAGTCACAAATGAATAAATTGTATTAAATAAATAGAAATATATTGAATCCACTTTGTACTAGATATTCAGGATGGGCTCAGGATAAATAGGTCAGCTTTCTCCCTGTCACCCTTGGCCCACCACCAAACTCTTGTATAATGGCATTCACCACGTCTGTCTCTGTTGAGTATGTAACTCCTGTGCCTATTGGCTGGGTAACTCCTATTTATGCCTAGGTCTCAATTTCATGCCACTTCCTTCAGGAAATCCTTCTTAATATCCTAGACTAGGTTGGGGAACAGTGGTATCATGCACGGAACTTTTTCTTCGTGGCACTTGTCTCATTCGTAATAATACAGTTATTTGTTTAAGTAATAGAGTAATGTCTTTCTCTCCTATTATCTAGTAAACTCGAAGGATGGAATAATGTCAGGTTTATCTTAACCTCAAAACATAGTAGAACATGGTAGTGTACCTGGCACATAGTAGGCAAGCAAAAATGTTTCTTTTATGAATGATTGAATGAACGAATGAACAAATGGTCTGTTAATCAGAGGAAACATAAATTTGGAAACTGTCACTGACAATTTTCTACCACGTGGTTGGAAAGTCAGCCTACCACATCAAAGACTGCTGAAACAGACATGCAAGAAAAAGCTGAGCTGAGACACGGAAGAAAACAAAATTTCCTGGCTCATAAGACTATCTCAATCTCCACTGAAAGCTTAAATCAGAAGCCCAATTACATCCCATTCCACCGTTTTGTCAGACCTGATATAGCCTTAGAACTCCACTTTTTGTTAAAGCTAAAAACAATAGATTTCTTTAGTTTTGTCTAATGCTTCTTTTCCATTTCAGGATCCCATCAGGGAAATCATATAACATTTAATCATCATATCTCTTGGGCTTTTCTTGGCTCCGACAGTTTCTTGGACTCTCCTTGTTTTTGATGACCTCATCGTATTTATGTACTTTATTTTATTCTGTCTAATTTTATGTTTACTTTGTGTTCACTTTGGTTTACTTTGTTGTCTCTTCTACTTCCTTTTGTTTTTTAACTAGTTTTCAAAAGTTTCTTGTTATTAACATTTTCCTTTTGAAAATATTGTTATTCTACTATAATTTCCTACTCTATAAATGTCTTCTGTCTCTATAGAAACTCATAAGAAAGCAGATATTCCTGTTTTATAATTTAACTAAACAATATGTAACTTATTTCCTTCACCAAGTTCATCTATCCCAATAAGGTGAGTCTTTTACAATATTTTCACTTCTCTATTCTTCTCCACTCTACCTTTACCCAGATCAGAATAACATACTGTAAGTGCTTTGCTTCATTTCACTGTATTCTTCCTTCACCCCAACTTCTACGTTTTTCTAAAGTAGCTTAGTATTTCATTCCAGATTACCAGAATTGCTTGGCCAGGCACAGTGGTGGCTCATTCCTGTAACCTCAGCACTTTGGGAGGTTGAGGCAGGAGTATGACTTGAGCTCAGGAATTGGGACAACATAGCGAGACCCCTATCTCTAAAACAAAAAACAAAAAATGAGGCGGGAGGTTAGTTTGAGCCCAATAGGTTAAGGCTGCAATGAGCCGTGATTGCACCATTGCGCTCCTGCCTGGGTGATGGAGTGAGACTCTGTCTCAAAAGGAAAAAAAAAAGAAAAGAAAAAGAAAAAAGAAAACAAGAGAATTGCCTTTTCTTGTTTCAGAATTCTCATTTAGGGTCTACTACTGTCATTGGATTTAATTACATGTGCACTGCTGACAACTGTTTCTTTTCCACCTCATGTGCTCCTGTCTTTGTTGGTGGGGTTGCTGGTACTGGGAGGAGGGTGGTACTATGGCACTATTTGCTTACAGTCTTCCTCTAGCAGTTTCCTCTATTCCAGCTGCATAGGCAACCTACTCAGAACCCACTCTGAAACTCAGCACATGCACACCTTTCTCCTCCCCAAAAGGCCAATGGCATCCTGAGTGGGTCTAAGGATCTCAGGTTGCAGTCCTTTTCTCTCAGTAGTCAGGTGCCACTCCCCCATTTCATGTAAGGTGTTGCACATGAAACATTGAATGACACTCTGATTCTCTAAGTCACTGGTTATTTCTGTCTAGAAGTTTATCATATTTTCTCTTTATTCTTGAAATTTAAGAATTTGCCAGATCACCTTCAGTGACTGGGTTTGTTTTTGTTGTTGTTGTTGTTGTTATTTTTGTCGTTGTTTTTTCTCATCCCTTCTGCTTGGAACTTGGTGAACAGTTTCAATGTGCACATTCAGGTTGTTCTTAATCTCAGACATTTTCTTCTTTTATGAGTTTAACAATTGCCTCTTCTCCAACTGTAGCTTTTCTCTCTGGATCTTCTTTTATTCACATGTTAGTTTGTCCAAGAGAGATTCTCCAAAACCCTATTATTTTCTCACATGATGGTCTTCTGCTTGTACTTTTGCTCTGTGTCTCTTTTTTTTTTTTTTTTTTTCCGAGATGGAGCCTTGCTCTGTAGCCTAGGCTGGAGTGCAGTGGCACGATCTCAGCTCAGGGCAACCTCTGCCTCCTGGGTTCAAGGGATTCTCCTGCCTCAGCCTCCTGAGTAGCTGGGACTACAGGCACGCGCCACCACGCCTGGCTAATTTTGTTTTTGTATTTTTAGTAGAGACGGGGTTTCACCATGTTAGCCAGGATGGTCTCGATCTCCTGACCTTGTGATCCGACCACCTCAGCCTCCCAAAGTGCTGGGATTACCGACATGATCCACCACGCCCAGCCTGCTCTGTGTTTTATGTAAGTCTGAAGTTAAGTTTAAATGTGAATTTATACTGTGTTATATAATGTTCTTTTTTGTTGTTGTTTTCTGTTTTGTTTTTTTGGCCCAGGATCTCATTCTGTTGCCCAGGCTGGTGTGCAGTGGTATGATCTCGGCTTACCACAACCTCCACCTCCCAGGTTCAAACGATTCTCCTGCCTCACCCATCCAAGTAGCTGGGATGACAGACATGTGCCATCATACCTGGCTAATTTTTGTATTTTTAGTAGAGAAGAGGTTTCACAATGTTGGCCAGGCTGGTCTTGAACTCCTGGCCTCAAGTGATCTGCCCACCTTGGCTCCCAAAATGCTGGGATTACAGGTGTGAGCCACCGTGTCTGGTCAATACAATATGATATAATGTTATTTTAATGTTGCCTCTGAAATTTCCTATAACTTGTGGAGCTACCATTGCCACCTCTGCTGCCGCTGCTGTTACAGATGCTGGGCTGGCCACCCCCTCAGAAACCACCGTACCTCGGACTTCCCTGAGGCGCGCCCATGAGACCCGGCCAACCGCTGGGTATGCACCCTGCCCACCTGCCCTGGGCTGCTGCTCACCATACCCACCCATGTGTGCACTGCTGCCTGGCATATGCCCTCTGCCTATGCGCAGGCTGCACTGGCCCACAGACATCATCACAAAACACAAGTCCAAAGAGGAAGTCATACTAAGAATTTCAAGATGGTCACAGAAGAACATTAAGCCATGCAATTACACAGGTGACGCTGCCACGAAGCCAGCCCTGTCTGGGAGCCTGGGCATACAGCAATGGTAATTTCCACTTTCCCAGCCTCTAGTCACTAGTGGTTTGAATTGAAGTGTTTAATGCACTTTGTATTGCCAAGCTAGTAAGTAATTTGTCTTATCAATCTTCGGTTACAGTCTCTCCTCCTAGAAACAATAAAGGCTTTGTACAGCTTTCTAAACCAGCAATTGCCTCTCCTCTTTCTAAACAAGTTGGCTGTCTTTCCTAGGAAACCAATGTGAACAGAGCTTTGAATAGTCACTAATGACTTAAATTAGTTGCTGGGTCTTTCTGAGTCCTTAATTTTCTCCAGGAGTTATTAGCTCAGGCATAGAGAAACACCAGACTTATCTAGCCCTTGAAATCACCATGGCCATAAATGCAGTTCATAGCGTAATTCAGAGCGCCAATTCTGAAGCAATCCTGCCTATTCAAATCCTATTCCTACGTCACCTTTCCTACTGGAAGCCTTTGGCATAAGCTATGGTTTGAATAGAGCCCCTCCAAAATTCAGGTGTTGCCAGTATGATAGTATTAAGAAGTGGGGCCTTTAATAGGTGATTAGGCCATGAGAGCTTCTTCCTCATTAACAGGATGAAGGCCTTTATAAAAGAGGCTTCACATAGCATTCTGCTAGTTCAGGCTCTTTGCCCTCTACCTTCTACCATGTGAGTATGCAGCAAGAAGGCCCTCATCAGATCCTGCCACCTTGATCTTAGACTTCCAGCCTCCATTACTGTGAGAAATACATTTCTGTTCTTAAATTACTCAGTCTGTGGTCTTGTGCTGTAGCAGCACAGATTAAAACAGCATGTTATTCACCTCTGTATACCTGTTTTCTTGTCTTTAAAATGAAGACAATAGAATATCTTCAAACATAAGGCTTGATAAGTGTTTATTACACTCCAGTTCTAAATAAATGGGGTTCAATCTTTTAGCTTACATCGGTGATGTTCCTAAGAAGACAAAAATGCTAGCTTTGACTTGCATAACTCTTTCTATTAGATGTGGAGGATGTTTACTATTGCTTTCTGAAGGGGTCTGCAAAACAGCAGAAATGGGAACCCAATTCAGCAAGGTCATTACAAATGTACAGCTGGGTGAAGGCTGCTGCAGAATCAGCTGAGGGAGGGAGGGAGGGATCGTGTGTGTGTGTGTGTGTGTGTGTGTGTGTGTGTGTGTGTGTGTGTGTGTGTGTGTGTGTGTGTGTGTGTGTAGGTAGGCAGGCATGCATGTGAAGATAAGGTTCTGAGTCTGCGTATCATCTACCCTGTGCTTACGTGAAAGAAGGCCCTGGGTTTCCCTGTATGTATCACCAACAAATACGTGCAGCTTTCATTTGATTACTGGAATTGCCTCCTCTTGTTTACCTCTCAGTTGTCAGCAGAGCTCCAGTGAGACAATACAGATAAGTAATACAGAACAGAGCACCTCCTCTTACCCACACAAGACAAACAGCAGGCATTTTTTGAGTGTTTTGTTTTGTTTTAAGTGAGATGAGGCTTTTCAAACCCACCTTATGTAATACTTGGTCATGGATTTGAAGTAGAAGCCAACAGCAAGGTTCTGTAAAAAGGAATTAGAATTTAAAAAGAAATTCACATTGAAGTTTCATCAGCTTTGCTAGTATGGACTAAAAGGTTAATTCAGGTTAATTCATCAACCCTAGATGCTAATAGAAAGGCATGTTAAAAATTGATTTCTTCCTGACAGACTTTATAAAATATATGTGTGACCTGTTACAAGGAAATCAAATTATCAAAAAAGCTGAAGTTGTAATAGTTGGTCAAATTCTCCCATGAGATTTGTGTTATAGCGTAGTATTTGCAGGTGTCTCTGACTCTCAAGGAGTGGCCTCTAGAAATGGTCATGAAACTTGTGTCCTACCCATTCCCGTCTCCACGGGCCTAAGCCTGTTCTGCCCCCATCCAGGACGAGGCCTGGCTGTCCGAGGTTGCCCCATAGAGTGCTTATCTCACTTTTTGTTGCCTTCTGCACCAGCTGTATTAACATCTGATGAAAAGCTGAACAAGGAAAAGAGAAACCACGTTGGGATTCAAACCACAGAGGGAACGTTATACACAGAACTGGTTATGCGGTGGGTAATGGAATTGCTGAGAAGCCAACCAGGGATGATAAGGAAACACTAAGAGTAGCAAACAGTGGAAAGCTACTACTTCCCCTGGACTATAGGATGACAGAGGACAGAGGATGTGTTACTGGGCTCCCAGGAGTCAGGGTCACCTGGGAGAGGCTCCAGTGAGACTGGAGGCATGAAAGAGATTCAGCGCCACATCTCAGACCAATTAAATTGGAATCCCTGCCATCAGTGGTTTTTAAAATTCCCCAAGCGATTCCAAAGTGCAGTCAAGATGGAGAGCCGCTGCTTCCAGTGCCTAAGCAGAATCTGCATTGCCAGATCAACTCTGCCCCAGACTGAGCAAACATGGGGAGAAGAGCTATGGCCATGCCATCACTCAAGGTCCAGAAGCAGGGACCAAATGCACCAATAGATCAGAAAGCCAACCTGTTCACAGGTATCTTTGAAGAAATAACCAAGAACCAGATTTGATTCATAGAACTTTTCTTCATAAGTGACTTCTTAGTAATTGCTCTATAAAAAAACTACTTTAAAGAGCCATAATTTTGCTTAATGTATATTGAAAAAAGTGATTACATGTAACACTGTATGCCACTTACAGTAAACCAGTATTATCTAGCACAATCGATGAAAAAGTCTTTTGAATATATATAAATTGACTGGAGTAGAATATCCTGCTTAATAACTCTATTAACTTGCACATATTAAGTGTGTGCTAATTATTTGTCAAATGAACTAATCATCAAAGGAAGATTCATGTACAATGTGATATTACTGTGATTTTTATTGTGTTTTAATTCCTTGAAAATTGATACTCTATGATAATACATATAATGAATCCTTTAACGAGAAACAAACATCTTCATATGGTCTTTTTAAAAAAAATGACTGAGAAGGCCTTTTAAGATTTTGTACAGCCCTGGGGTAATCACCATGAACACCAATTATCATCATGAATATTGTTAAAGAGAAGTGTGATTGGCAAAATGCCAGATAATAGAGTTCAATGGAGCCCCAGGTAACTGGAAAAACAGTTAACTCCTTTTAAAGAACTACCTGTAATAAATTCCTATGCCCTTTTCACTAGGCATTTATTCATACAAGAAATGTTTATTAGGCAGTTAATATGTGCCCTGGGGAGTAACAAGGCAAATAAGGTCATTGCCTCAGAGCACTTTATAATCAAATGGAAGGGATTAAACAATCACACAAGTCCCATAGGAGGTGGTAGGTGCTAATTCTAATGTTTAGTGAGGTTTGGGGATGACCAGGCCAGGGGACATGAGAGGAGAGGTCTGAGAACAAATACCAGTTGGGAGTAGGATGCAAAGACACTCATGGAAGAGGCAAGTGACCTAATCAAAATGGTGCTTGCTGTAAGGCTCTTGATTCGGTTACTCTTCTAACATGTTAAAAATAAGAAAAAAGCAGATAATTTTGTCATTTTTTTCAAACCAGAAAACCAATTAGGGATTATTGGAAAACTCTATGCAAAAAGTGTAAAGAGGACAATTGCAGCAAGCACCCAGATGAAGGGTGGATGCTGCAAATACCACAGTCAAAAGAAGCCATAGCATTTCACACCTGAATGTCTCCAAGGGTTGATTGGGGTAAATTAGGGAAACAGAAAGGAAGAGCCAATTAGAAGGGAAAGATAATGAATATTGCCTTTCAGATCTATCTGGTTGAAGGCTGAATAGATATCCAACAAGAGACATCCACCAGGAATGCACTGAACAATTCACAGTTTACAAAGTACTTTTACTATGATACTATGTAACCTGTATGCAAAAATAAAACACTTGTGTCACTCATATTCCAAAATATTTTGAACAGAAGTATGAATTTCTTGGTTAACACAATATCCTTAAAGGCCTTCAAAAATAGCAGTGCAAGTCACCTGTATGTACATCAAACATGTACAATTTTCACTTCACTTTCACAAAAAAAATCACAATGGCGATGATGATGTCATCCAGGCTTTTAGGTTTATGTTGAAGAAAACTAGATGCAGTGGCCATCCTGTATGTGTGTGCTGAGCCTGGCTTGGCACAGTGTAGATTCGTGCTTTGCTGTCAAGGGCTGGAGAGACAACAGAGACAATAGTCTATTTTGCAACTCTACTGCAATTGGGTTGGTAAGAGCCCCACAGTTTGCTTCATAAGCATGATAGCATTTCATTGATTCTTCTTTTTTCTCTATCTCTTTAGAGGTCACAGAAGTGGATTCAGTGTGAGAGAGAGCCAGATGATAATAATTTACCTCTGGACAATGCTTTTACATTGACAAACTACTTTCTCATACGACATTAACACCCTGAAGCTTTCAAATAGCCCTGGAAGGTGGGTGCATTACAAATGGACGCACCAAACACAGAAAAGAAATGGTAATTAAACCTAGGTCTCAGGATATCTCCAGGTGAGAAAGAGCAGGTCTACCACTGGCTCAGACAGTTTGTTCCAGAACTATTATTTTTTTCAGACTTCAACCTGCCCAACCCAGCAATCTCCCTTCAAGACTAGTTTCGTTCTTTGTTCAACATATATTTTAAAATACATTTTTAATGATAAAAGTTCCAATAAATTTAAAACATTTGCCTCCTAATTCCCATCTTGTCTGTGTTATCAGTAAACATGTGTATTATTATGTGTATTATTGTATATTATGTGTATTATCACACAGATCTATTTTTTATTTTTGTTATCTCATATTGAATATACATCACCAGAAGATGCTTGAGCATATAGGATGTTTTCAGCATAAGGCTCTGGATTTAGTTACTCTTCCAACATGTTAAAAATAAGAAAAAAAAGCAGATAATTTTGTCTTTTTTTCGTGTTTTTTATATTAAAGTTATTTCCAATTTTAAAAAGTATGGTCATTTGGACTTTGAAGTCTGTTTTAAAAATTTTAAATTGTAGTCATCTGCACCTAAAATGTCTATTTCACAGAAAACCGAACAACTGCATGTTCTCACTTCTAAGTGGGAGCTGAATGATGAGAACACATGGACACATTAGGGGAGCAACACACACTGGGGCCTGTCAGGGGTGGGGCTGGGGGAGGGAGAGCATCAGGAAGAATAGCTAATGGAGGCTGGGCTTAATACCTAGGTGATGGGTTGATCTGTGCAGCAAACCAACATGGCACACATTTACATATGTAACAAACATGCACATCCTGCATGTGTAACCCGGAACTTAAAATATTAAATAAAAGTTAAAGAAAAAATAGGTCTGTTTCAAACAATGGTTATGCATTTCAAGTGAGAATTTGTTTGTTAGGATATCGTCTCTTAATGTTTTAATTGTGTCAGCCTTAAATCAGTACCTCTTTGTCATCCATAGCACTTGCTGCATTCTGACACTTTCTATGATACCATCTCAATAACAACAGACTAATAGTTCTTTGCTCTCTGTCTCTTGTTATCCCTATTAGAACAAATTATATCCCTCAATCAACCACAGAGGGCCCTTAGCCCCTTGCTACTCAAACTGTGGTCCACAGAACAGAAGCATCATGCGCACTCTTGGGAGGTTGTTAGAAATGCAAACCCTTGGGCCCATCCTAGACCTCCAGAATCAGAATTGGCATTTGACCAAGATCCCCAGGTGACTCATATGTATGTTAAAGTCAGCGACGCACTGATTAGATCACTGGTTCTCAAGTTCAGCTTCTCATTGCAATCACCTGGGAGCTAGCGCCACCACCCCCCCCCCCCCCCCCCCCCCCCCCCCCCCAAAAACCGGCCTATTTAGTCTGAGGAATTTTTTAAAACCCAGGCGATTCGGATGTGTAACCAAGGTAGAAAAGCACTGGTCCTGATTAACTCCCTCTTTATAGACAAGAAAACAATGAGGCCCAGTGGGTTAGGTGACTTACTCTAGGTTATAAAGCAAATTTGCAAGTAGAACTAGAAAATGGAGGATCTCTATCCGGTTTAGGGCTTCCTCCATAATATAAGCGCCTGCTCCTCCCAAAACCTGGGCCCGGGACCTCTGTTGTTGTTCTTGGAAGCTGGCATATCCCCGCCTTGCCCTTCTATTCCACTTTCTCAACGCAGGCATGTTCTGACTTTCTGGACACACTTGAATTCCTTGCCTACAGTTCTCCTCTGTCCTTCGCTTTCCTCCCCTCCTCCACTGGGCCCACTCCCACAAGCCCTGAAACCATCCCCAGACTTTTCAGCCTCTTTGTACAGTACCTTCCTCGTATCCTGGAGGAACACTTCCCGAGCTTCCCCTCCAACGGTTGGCTTCTCCTTCAACAGTCCTCTTGACGCAAGCTGGAAATGCTTCACTCCTAAGCCCTGGAATTCCGACATTCCTGTTTCTAGTTCAATTGCCTGTGCGCTGGTCTTTCTCGCCTTCTTATATTCACTGGATCTGCCCTTGACTACACCCTTCTACATAGCCCCATGGTTCTCCATGAACAGGGTGTCAGAATCACTCTGGAATGATTCCTTGCCAAGCCGTGGGTGCTGCCGCCATCTTCTCCCAAAGGCACTTTCCAAAGTGTGGGCTGGGAGGGGAAAAGACCTGGTCATCTGCGTTTGGACAGCACAGCTGAGGCTCTCCCCAGGGCTGCAACCCATTAACTAATTTCTGGTTTCCCTCATCTCCTTCTCTCTGTGTGAGTGAACCCAATGCAGCCATGTTGCCAACACTGCAGCTCATTCTGTCAACCTGATGGTCATAGGAACCCCGCACTGTGTTTATTTTAGTGGATTATCAGGCCCATAACAGGTACAGTTAAAAAAAGAACATTTAAAATGGTACCAATTTGGAATAAAAGTTGTTTCAATCTCATCTTGTCTTTTACTAATAAAATATCTCTATCAGACCCATCCCTCTTCCTCTAATTATGTCTCTGTTGCGTCCTCTCTGGCTTACCACTACTGCCCCCTGTTGACTGAAATGTTGTATTTTGAAGCCTTGGGGCTACTTACCAGAGATTCACATTACTCATAATTTAAAGGGGAAAATATGGTTATAAAACCAATATGTCTTAAATGCAATACTGTGACCTTGGAACACTATAGAATTTGCCATCTAACATCTTGGCTATAAATTATCCAAAGCTTTGATTCACATGAAAAACCAACTGAAATGCCTTAGGCAAAATTTATGGTCATGTCCATAATTAGACAACAACTGGCATGATATCGAAAGGAAACTGAATTTTACAAACTGATCAATTGAGATTTTAAACAGAAAAAAAGGTCAGTCTATTCCAGCAGTTTATTAAGGGATAATGTTTCTATTGAAGATAACGTATACAAAATAAATTAGGTCATTTAACATTAATTCATTTTACCATAAAATAAACATATTGAAAAATTATACTAAAATCAGAAAGCCTACCAGAGATTTTTGAATCTCATAAAAATTAGTTAACGAGCCTTCAATTATTTACCAACCAAATAACAAATATACACATTTTAATGTTTTGTCTGTGTCATTAGATTATTTCAAAAGAGCAGATGGTACAACATATTGATACAGAAATATCTTCTGCCAAATTATCTTCAGAATTCTATCAATCCAACATTTGTAAATTTTGAATCCAAGAAGATAATTTGGTATTATTAAGTAAATGTGTGACTTCATTTTTCTAAATTTAGTTTCACTAAGAGTATTCTATGAAAATGTATATTCAAAGTCACAAATAAAATAACTAGAAGACTTCAGGATGAATCATTTTGACTGTAATAGTCCCTAGTTTTACATTATTGAGCTCTAACTATCTGATTAACAAGAAATCACATGCACATTAAGAGTAAGTAGTATGAGTCTAGGAAACGAAATAAATGTCTGGGATAGATACGCAAGGTATTGAATATTTTCTATGTTCAGCACTGTGCTAAGATAGACATTCCCATTTCAAAGATGAGGAAACTGAGGTTCACCAAGGATTGTGTTACCCAAAGCTACCCAACTGTAAGGTCATTTTGAGCCTGGTCTTGTTCTTTTTTTTTTTTTTTCTCTGCCTTTTTATCTCCATAATATGTATGTTGAAATTGTTTTCCTCTCTAACCCACTAGGTAAAAAAAAAAAGTCAGAGTTCGGGGGACTTGAGCAGTAGTCACCAAGTCTTTTCTGGTGTGCAGAAATCATGTAAAACAAGATTTCACCATATTGTAGGTGTCCTGTTGCCATTATTAGTGGCATTTCCACCCTTCGCTCAAGGTTCCCTGTGGGTTTTCTTGACCTCTTTCTCCTTGATATCAGATAATGGGTGTTTAACCACAAAGATATGAAACAAAGGCATTCCAGGAAATGTCCTGCAACCAACAAAACTCCAACAATATTTAGTGGTTATAAAAATGGAAAAATGCAATGGGTCTGAGGGGAAAAGCTACACATTCTAGGAAACTAAGTATTTGGAGATGACCTAAAGGGTTCCTCTAAAATAGTGTTTCTGTTTACAGATAAAGAACTCAGCCTGAGACAGAAAGATTACTGACTAGTTGAAAGACAGGTGGTTAAGGAAGACAAAAAGTTACAACCTTTCACTTAGTGATTTGTCTGGAGGCGATAACTTAGGACAGCAGTAAGTTTTACTGCCTCTCTACCTAGTAAGACAGGTTATCATTCCTTCCTCTGAATATATAGGATGGAGCTGTGTCATCTAACACATCGCCATTGCTGGCTGACAGTTGATCTCTATTAAACCAGTCTCTGGGCACAGGCGATGGCAGTGAGCTAATTCTGCCTATCATTTATTCCGTCATTCATTCCTACACGTATTCAATTAATCAACATTTGTTGAACAATATTATGTAAGAGATACTGTAAAAAAAATATACATACCAGACAAGATGTGGTCTCTGCCTTGCCCTCTAGAACCGAGGTCCTCCTGTCCAGGATGGCTAACATCCTCCAAATTAACATGTTCCTTTCCAAGTGCAAATTTCCAGCAGCATTGCTCAATATTAAATATTAAATGGAGATGTTATAGAACAATCTAGTTACTTAGAACCAAAATTACTTACTACAAAAAAACTAAAATATCTCAATAATGTTTATATCGATTACATGTTGAAAATATAATATTTTGGATACACTGGAAATAAAATATAGTATTAAAATTTATCTCTTCTATGCCTTTTTATTTTTTAATATGACTACTGGAAAATTTAAAATGAAATACATGGTTTGCTTGTATTGTATCTGTTGAGCAGCACTGTTATAAATAATTTAAAGGAAAACTTCCAAGGCTCTAATAGATTCTTCTTGTTATTATTTCAGAGATAGGTCTCATTCTGTTGCCCAAGTTGGAGTGCAATGGCATGAACGTAGTTCACTGCAGCCTCGACCTCCTGGGTTCAAGCGATCCTCCCACCTCAACCTCCCGAGTAGCTGGGACTACAGGTGCATACTGCCACGCCTGGCTAATTTCTAGAAGTTTTTGTAGGGACAGGTCTCAGTATGTTGCCTAGGCTGGTCTCAAATTTCTAGCCTCAAGTGATCCTCCTGCCTTGGCCTCCTACAGTGTGGGGATTACAGGCATGAGCCAACAGGACCCAGCTAGATTCTAATTGCTGACTGTGGAAGTCAAAGATAAAATGATGTGTCCCTAATGAAACTGGAAAACCGTCCTTCCAAACCAGGGCAAAATGAATGGGGGATAAAGGCTCACCTGGAATCAAAGGAATGCTGCAAATGCAGGGCGAATACAAGTGTGTAGGAAACAGCCCAGACACCTCGGGGAACCACAAGTTGGCCACTTAGCGCCCCTGTAGAATTGGCCCACAATGGAAGAAGAGGTGTAGGCATTCTGGAGAATGGTTTCTGTATTATATGTACACCAGAATTCACGAGAGGAAAGCATCAGAGAGGAAGACTAGAGTGGGAAGAACGTGGCGCCCTGAGACGCGGTGGAGGAAGGAGTGCAGTTCGCCCCACGGGGCCAGGAAGTCCCCGCCTCCAGCGCCGCCGCCTAGCCTAGCGGTCCCGGGGCTGACCCTAGAGGTGCCCTCCCTCCTCTCGTTCACCCCGAGCCACCTGCGAAGTTGTACCCGACTCAGAGTCAGCATGAGACGGGTATTAGAAGGTAGCTGGATGGTTCTCAGAGGGCGCTTCTCTTCGCTGCTTTGGCTTCTGTTTTGTCCTTTTCAGCTCTCGTGTATTTCGCTGTCTCATCTCTGAAATTCTCTCTGCTCCACACGTGGCCTAGCCTGGGTCAACCTCCGGCTACCATCTTCCAGCGGCCTGGGTCAGGCCCCTTGCAGTCACACCCATTTCTCCACTGCTCGCATCACATCTTATGTGGCTTAGTCAACTCAAGTTTTTTTAATTAAAAAAATAATTAGCTAGCAACCACTCATATGATTATGAAAGAAGGGAAAAAGTTGCAGGCAGATTTATTATTAATATAATACTTTATCAAACAGCAGAATTACTTCTCTTTGCAGTCAAGGAAATTAAAGTAAATGTGCAACACAATTATTTTTAAACAATATTTATCAACATTAATTAATAAGAAACTAACAAACAGGAATGGTTAAATAAGTTGTGATACATTCCTCTGGTGGCATACTCAACAACTATTAAAAATCATGCTTTTGAAGACTAATAATGACAAAGGAAAGTTTCATAATAAAAATTAATAAAGATACTAACTATATACAATATGATCTATGTAAAATAAAATACATAGGAAATGTTAATAGTGGCTATTTCTGGGTTCTGAGATTATAGATAATTTTAGTTTTTCTTTGCATATAGTTTCTGTGTTTTAAAAGTTTTTACAATGAACATATATTACTCTTATAATCAGAAAAATATATACATAAAATAAACTTGATTCTCTAGCATCCAATTTTAATAAGTCCAGTTTAAAATGAATACCACCAAAAGCTTAGCATTCATGAAAAAATCATACCACCTCTAAAGATGATACATTATACAGTACAGTATATTATTACACACTATGACCCTGTGTCAGTGAGGTTAGTGATGCCTGTTATGACATTGGTTTACCTTGCCTGATACAATATTGACTTACCTATAAAGCAACTCCAGTGTAATACAGAGACTTCCCTGTCTGAAAATCAGCAAGACTTATTTAAGGGGCATTAAAGGATGAAACCTAATTAGCCCTTTCTAGATATCACTAGCACGTTTCAGTGTAAAAGTTCAAAGTAAAACTAGTTCAAAGCTACTTCCACAGAAGTTAACAGCAAAAACATAAAATAAACCTCAGAGATCACGAAAACAAATCCAGTGTTATTCAGACCAGATTGCTTTTGAACCTATTAAGCATTTGTAAAACTATCAATTCAATGAATTACAGTACAGCTAAAGAATAGAAAGTAGTATCACTCTTCATAGAATGAGTGATTAGTTCATCCTTATGCTCCAGGGAAAGGTCATGTCATTCATCCCAATGTCTACTCAAAAATGGTGTATACTCAAATTAATCGTAATGTTGCACATAATAAGCACTTTTTCCTCCTTTCCTCCACCTAGAGTCACTGCGGTATACCGTATTTCACAAGTGCTTCATGCTTCCTGAAGAGCCCAATATCACAGGATGCATGTTTATTTTTCTGCAGATACTTATCAAAAGTTTCCTATGTGCAAGGCCCCCAACAAGGTACCAGTGAGACAAATCCCTCAGGGACCCAGGGTTTAGAGAGGGCCTCAAAAATCATATAAAATATACATTTCCATAATTTGCTCTCTAAGTTTGTCATTAACCAGATACATAAATCAATACTAGTATTTGATAGAAGCATTGCTTTCGAAAGGAACATTCCAGCCTAGGGCCCTCTGTCATCTCTCCTGTATCTGCCATCTTCTTTTTCACAGGAAACTAGATTTGACAGAGGGGAAGCCACTAGGCATTATTATGGCAGTTGAGAAATGGTTACTTGGTATGTAACTTTCTATTCGAACTCTTGCAATTATTATTTCCAGAAAAACATTAAATTTAGAAGTGGGTACAGATGAAAATATTCCTAATCTTGTCATTCAAATTTCTGCACAAATGTTGCATTGGTGTGGTTCCTGTTTTTCATGCTTTTACTAGTGTGTTACAGAAATTATAGTGCCTGTCAGTTTTTAATCACCCAAAAAGGAGAACAAATTCAGGCACTATTCACATTATTCAATATTTTACGATCACCTATGCCCATTTCAAAACCTCTGTCATAAGCCACAAAAACGTTTTCTGGAAGTCAGATGTATGAAATGTACAGTTCACAACACTTAGAGGTGCAAATGATTAACAGCTGATGTGTCTGCATAATTATTTCAAAACGAATGAATAGGAAAATGTTCAGAACTATTTGTAACGTCTTCTGCCTTTCTTCGAGTAGTAAAATATAAGGGAGAGAGAAACAATAAAAGCCAAAAATAGAAAAGCTATGAAAGCCACTAAAGGCTTTCGGGTGTGGAAAAAACTGCACTCAGTACACATGGTGAATTCTTCTGGACAAAATTTCTCCAGAGTTTCTGGGCCCGGGAAACCATTGCTGTCAATAATTTTCCTGTAATGTTTCATGGATGGCTTGGGCTCAAACTGATCTGCAGCAAAGCGATAGAGGCCAAACCTCGGGGCTGTGCGATCGTTAAACGAATAAGCAAAGTATCCGCAAAGATTGATACCATCCAGTATGTGGGCTGGAAAAACAAAAAGACAGAAGAGTAGTTATTACATACGTTGCACACAACACATCCCTTTTTTTTTTTTTTTTTTTTTTTTGAGATGAAGTGTCACTCTGTCACCAGGCTGGAGTGCAGTGGCACCATCTTGGCTCACTGCAGCCTTCACCTCCCGAGTTCAAGTGATTCTTCTGCCTCAGCCTCCTGAGTAGCTGAGATTACAGGTGTGCACCACTACACTTGGCTAATTTTTGTATTTTTAATAGAGACGGGGTTTCACCATGTTGGTCAGACTGGTCTTGAACTCCTGACCTCAGATGATCTGCCCGCCTCATCTTCCCAAAGTGCTGGGATTACAGGCGTGAGCCACCATGCCCGACCTTTTTTTTTTTTGGAAATAGCGTCTTGCTCTGTCTCCCAGGCCGAAGTGCAGTGGTGTGATCATGACTCACTGCAGCTGGACCTCCAAGCTCAAGCAATCCTCCTGCCTCAGTGTCTCGAGTAGCTGGAATTACTGGTGTATGCCACCATACCCAGCTAATTTTTGTGATTTTTAGTAGACACAAGGTCTCACTATGTTGCCCAGGTTGATCTCAAACTTCTAGGCTCAAGCAATCCTCCCGCCTTGGCCTCCCAAAATTCTGGGATTACAGGTGTGAGCCTCCATGCCCAGTAAGGTTAAATCTTTATGTATTCCTTTATGTACATGAAACAGTTAAGACTGCCGTGGAGCAATCCAAGATGTAAGATGAGAATCTATGCTTGCATAGATCCAGAGTAGGGGCTAGGGATTTCTGGTCTTCCACTTTTAGCTACACTCCTTTATCTTTGGAAAACTGCTAGATACCTCTTGGACTGTTTCAGTGAGGCACAAAATGGATAGCCCTCCATTCCAAGGGTAACAGTGTGTGTTGATGTTGGAGATTTCATCAAGTGTCACGCCCTCTGGTGACATAACCTTCAGGAGATTGCCACAGCTGGGACTCCTTACCTTTGAGAGCTTCGTTTATGTAATTCTGCATATAGTACACCCTCAGCTGGTCGTCCTCAGCATGCAGCCCATCGTCGATTCCGTTCGATATTATGTACATGGGGAGGTCTCCGTACTTGAACTTCAGCCAGTTGAGTACTTTGCGCAACCCCCAGGGCACCACTGCCACCTGACTGGGGGAGCTGAGCCACGTGATGTCGGTCATTTCTTGCACTTCTAGGTAATCATTGTATTTTATTGGATCTTCTTTTTCTGAGTCTACAAGGATGGTGGTATAATGGCTTAAAGCCAAAAAGTCAAAGGTACCCTGGATTAGCTTTTTTTCATCTTCAGTGAAATAAGGAAGAAGAAAATTGTTTCTTTGGTTCAGCCAGTCCCTCATCACCCATGGATAATCTCCAGAGCCGAAAATCGGCTCAGCCAGCCAGCCAATGTCAAATTCCAAAACTCTCTCGGCCACTTCTTTGTCCTTTTGGGAGAAAGGGCAGGCAGGTTCTATCCAATCGGCCTGCAAGGCTATGGATATTTTCCCATTCTGAGCATGCCTAAACTTTTCATTATACACATGCCAAGCCAGGGCATGGGCCTTCAGGAGGTTGTGGCCGGCACTGTATGTCATGTTCCTTGTATACGGCTCATTCATCGTTATCCAAAGCTTGACGTGATGGCCGAGCTCTTGAAAGCACAGTCGGGCATACTCCGCAAAGGCCAGGGCAGTGTAGGGGTTCTCCCAGGCACCCTGCCTGGCCAGGAGGCGCGGCAGTCCTTGGTTCGGGGCCACAGGCTGCCACAGGGCCACCACTGGGGTGATGTTGACACGGACAAGCTCGCTGACCATGCAGCGATAGTACTGCAGGATGGTGTGGTTTACCTGAGACTGGTTACCCAGAGGGAGAATCAGGGCCCAGTCCAGGGAGAAGCGAAAATGCGTAACGTGCATTTCCTGGAGTAAAGCGATCTGCGGCTGGATGGTGGCAAAGTCAACACAGTAGGATTTCCTCTTCTTGGTCACAACCCCATCCACTTTAATAAGCCTTTTACTGTGGTGGACATCCCACAGGTAGACATTCGCGTCGGTAAACTGAGACAGGGTGGTGTCCACCTGCAAAGGGCACAGTGACCATGAGCGTCACCTGGACAGTCCTGAGGAAGTAACTCAATGCAATTATTTTGGCAAAACTAGCCAGGAATATCAGCAAAAATAGAAGCCTTTCTAGCTAAGAATGTGACCTGTTTTTCATCAGTTGTCAGCTCCTGAGGAAGACAATACTCCACTTTCTCATATGCACACTCGCTTTACCCGTAGTTCTAACTCTCAAACCGTTTCTTTAATGTTACCCCCAAAAGTCTGGATTTGGTCACTTCAGATGACAAATGCTAATGAGTCTCTCACACTGCTGGTCGGTGTTATGTAAGCAGAGTATTTTTGGGTGTTTTTCTTTTAATATAAGAAATCACTAATGGCATGAGACTTTCAAATAAAAAAAAAAAAAAAACTAGTTGAAAAAAAGAGAAAGTTTAAAATGTGAGAGTTAGCCAGGTGCGGTGGCTCATGCCTATAATCCCAGCACTTTGGGAGGCCGAGGTGGGAGGATCACTTGAGGCCAGGAGTTGGAGACCAGCTGGGGCAACAAGTCAAAATCCCGTCTTAGCCTGGCATGGTGGCACGGGCCTGCAGTCCTAGTTACTCGGGAGGTTGAGGTGGGAGGATAACCTAAGCTGGGAGGTCAGGACTGCAGTAAGTCATGATCACATCACTCTATATCAGCCTCAGTGACGGAGCAAGACCTTCTCTCAAAAAAACAAACAAACAAAGAAAAAAAAACAAAATCAAATTTAAAAAACTGAGTAAGTAAGAAAATGAAAAGATATTTATAATTAAATTGTGCTTAAAATTACGCTCTAAATTGAGGTTTGCTATAGGGAGAGGGAGTGCTGAATAAACGTAACTCTTACCTTTTGTTGGGTTTAGGGTCAGTGACAGAATCTAACAAATGCAATCTGACTGATGGTAGAAAGTTCAAGAGAAAGGCCAGGCGCGGTGGCTCATGTCTGTAATCCCAGCACTTTGCAGGGCTGAAGTGGGCAGATCACAAGGTCAGGAGTTTGAGACCAGCCTGACCAACATAGTGAAACCCCATCTCTACCAAAAATACAAAAAGTAGCTGGGCATGGTGGTGCACACCTGTAATCCCAGCTACTCAGGAGGTTGAGGCAGAAGAATCACTTGAACTCAGGAGGCAGAGGTTGCAGTGAGCCGGGATCATGCCACTGCATTCCAGCCTGGGCGAAAGAACGAGACTCCATCTCAAAAAAGAAAGAAAGAAAGAGAGAGAGAGAGAGAGAGAGAAAAGAAAAAGAACAGAAAGTCCAAGGGAGAACGTGGAAGGAAAGAACAACATTGTCATCCACCCATAGTGGAATTTTTAACATAGTTAAAAATTTTTTCTAAATTATTCTTCTGTAACAATGATGACAATTATAGTTCTCAATCATATGTTATAAAATCCTCCCAAATAAAAATACGCATTTAGGAAAAGTTAGCAAATTATAAAATCAAAATCACAAAACCATTCCTTTTTGTGGAGGGAACGCAAACTGAAAAATCCATCTGGAAGAACTGAACCCTAAGCCCTTGTTCCCCTCTGAAATAATCCTGTTAGAACAGGTTCCTTGGTCTGATGCCCTGTATAAAAGCAAGGGTCACAAACCGTAGCAGAGTTTTTGTTGCATTTTACGGGCCTGTTGCAAATGCACTGCTATTTCTCTGGAGAGGTAAGTGTGTTTATAAAGAAAAGTCATTAAAAACAGCATGTCAAAGGGAAATTGCCTTTTCTGGAGAACCGTCCCTTGCAGAACACTCACGCATGAACTTCCCCTAATGCTGTCAGAAGTATTTTTCCACTGTGATGCACCCCACAAATCATGTTTCCTCAGCTTTGAAGAAGAGAATATTTGCACGCTCTTTTGAAGTATTCAGAGTTTGAAGGAATTTTTTGGATTATTTTTATAGAGCTCTGAGTTGACTAAACTCATAACTTTTTTTTACCGTGATTGTTCCAAAACAACAGCTTTTATTCAGTCCATCTGAAAACAAATATGAAAGACTACGGTATCATTTCTGGAGGAAAAAAAAAATGTTTCTTGAAAATATAGGACAGGCCGGGCGTGGTGGCTCACGCCTGTAATCCCAACACTTTGGGAGGCCGAGGCAGGTGGATCACGAGATCGGAAGATCAAGACCATCCTGGCTAACACGGTGAAACCCTGTCTCTACTAAAAATACAAAAAATTAGCCGGGCGTGGTGGTGATCACCTATAGTCCCAGCTACTCAGGAGGCTGAGGCAGGAGAATGGCCTGACCTCAGGAGGCGGAGCTTGCAGTGAGCTGAGATCGCACCACTGCACTCCAGCCTGGGCGACGGAGTCTGTCTCAAAAAAAAAAAAAAAAAGAAAGAAAGAAAAAGAAAACACAGGACATTTGAGGCAAAATTCCACCTAACCTCCATTAATTTGTTCACTTAGGTTTTACTAAAAAATGAAATAGTGAAGTTGGACCTTTCAGAAGGAATGGCCATTAAAACATGTATTTAGTATGCATGGGAGAAAGTTTCTCCTCACAGGGACCAATGTTAAAGAGGCTCTATGTCCTCAGTACATAGTGAGTTCGATATTTATATTAACTATGAGTATCCGTGGCTATGGAAAAACAAACCTCTCAGCCGAGAAGGTAGGTCCAAGTAAAGTGACAATCCACGTGAACAAGCCTAAGGTCAGGGTTGTGTGCTTCTTAGGACATTATTTTTCAAGTTGTTCAGGTGGAATGCATGCCTCAAACACTGCAAGTTTCAAATACTAGCCAGGAGGGAAAAGATGAAGTTCAGTGGTTTAAAAATCACTTCTCAGGATTTTAATATAATGTCTTAAAGCTGCAGAGTACTGTTTGTAAGTGAAAACACACACACCTCAGAACTGACATACAAAGAACTTATTCTGACTGTGTCAGTTAGGTTGACATACTCAACCTGTGTCCAGTTAGCTTGAGAAGGGTACTGTCAATATAACACAAAGCCTGAGATGAAAACCAGAAGAAGAAAATAGCAGTTGCAGCCTTTCCCCACCAGAGAGCTTCCAGAGAAGCTTCCATCTGCTGTGGGTTTGACAGTGACTTAATTTTGTGTTTGTTGAGTTCTGCACAGGAGGAGACTCTGCCAGGAGCAAGGGTGCGGTCCCCAAGTTGATGAGGAAAAAAGGACAGTGTGATCTGAGAGAGAGACCACTGGGGCCAATTAGTGGCTGACCTTAGGTCAGATTCTAAAACAATAGCTTCTAGAGTATAGTAGGAAAAGGAATTATCTCCCATCTCCCTTGCTATTCACTGCTATACTTACTGCTTCTGACCAGCGTTTCTCTTATCCCTCAAGGAAATAGGATGTACCCTTAAGACTTTCTCACTACTTACCAATTCCCAAAGCCAGCACACAGCCCCCGGATGAGGAAACAAGCAGGAGAAGTAGGGCTCCCTCCGACACCCCCACCTTGTTCTGCATTCGTTCCCACAATCTGCACAGCAATGCTGGCTGGGAGACTGTGCCGCATACAAAGGACTGAATCTGCCAGACTCAGGCTGCTCTCTGAGATCCACGCTCAGCAGGGAGCAGGGAAGAGCGAGCACAAGGACCAGGGACCATCCGATCTATCCCCAGTCCCAGTAAAGAGGAGGAGGAAGGAGAACTGCAGAAGTCTTCTTCCCTTTCTCCTTCTCCCCTTCTTCCTCACCAGCCTCACTTCTCCCACCTCAGATCCACTCTGAATCCCACAGTGGAATCTACTCTGAGGAGGGAAATTAGGATAAGGAGATTTCAAATAGCAGGGGGCTTGGAGAGAAGGAGAGAGTCGGAGCAGGGCAGAAAATTACACACTAAACAGGAGGGAGCTCAGAAGCTTTTCTCCTGGGCTCACATATCCTGGCATAAAAGATGATACATCCAGTCATTTTTTTTTTTCAGCGACGAAGTCTGGCTCTGTGACCCAGGCTGGAGTGCAGTGGTGCGATCTCGGCTCACTGAAAGCTCCGCCTCCCGGGTTCACACCATTCTCCTGCCTCAGCCTCCCGAATAGCTGGGACTACAGGTACCCACCACCACACCTGGTTAATTTTTTGTATTTTTAGTAGAGACGCAGTTTCACCATATTAGCAAGGATGGTCTTGATCTCCTGACGTGATCTACCCACCTCGGCCTCCCAAAGTGCTGGGATTACAGGCGTGAGCCAGTCATCTTTTAAATGGAAGGGGTGAGGGTTTAAGTCTGAGACTGCCTGTAAAATCAACTGGATGGTCTGAAAAAGAAGAATAAACCCAACCAGCAAAAAATGTATTAAGGATAGTGTTAATTTATTTCCTTATAAATAAAAGATTTCAACTTGATATTTACAAGAAAACAGCAACCCATTTCACATTCTTCCAAGCGTTTCCTTTCAAGCTGTGATCTGCAGAACCAATGAATTGGCTACCATAACCCAAACATGTCAAAGCCAACTGCTTGTCTATGAACACTGAACTCTGGCCCTGTGTTGAGGGCTGTTTTCACACTTGGGACTCTATCAGCAGCAATCCCCCAGCCTCACCCTTGTTACCACCATGCCCGCTTCACTCCATTGCATCATTTGTGCATACATTGTTTTCTCTCAGTAGATTCCTTTGCTCCTTTGAATGCAAAGGTTGCCCTTACTCATCTAAGTGTACCCTCTACCTGCACTCCCCTTAACCAAGCGACCCAAGCAACTAACACAAGGCTGTGGAGACACTAGACATCCAATAAGTGCTTACTAGAGTATCCAGTCAAATGCTGGAAAACAAGTCCCTCCAAAATTTGGGAAATTTAAAAGAATGTTAAGGGCTTACTACTGAGAAGACGCTCAATAAATATTGGTTGATCATTTTGAAGAAATTTCATATCATTTCAATGACTATTGCTAAAAAAGACATTCTGACCAGCGAATCACTGGATCTAGGGTTTACTTTCTTAGGGTATCTCTACACATTTGTGGAGCCCACAGTTGTGCCTCTGGAGGAGTCTGCCTAATGTTCCTGTCTCAGTCTCAGCAGCACCACTGAAACTCGGAGGCTTTGGAGTTCTGTGTTAGATCCTGTTCGTGAAAAAACTCAACTGCCTTAAAAAGGATCAAAAACCACAACGTGAAAAGAGAGTGTTTTATCTTTTTACTGCCGTAATCGGATCTTAAAGATTGATATGTTTTAAATTTATTTCTCTTTGCATCTAACTTAAGATGAAGATAGGAAGATTTCTGGAGAGCAGGGTGCAACATTCCAAATTGTATCCTTAGTGTGCTCATAAGGAATTGTTTTTGGCTCAAAGAACGGACAATGTGCCATGACAATCAGCCTAGGAAGGAAGCACTACTTACTAGTGATAGGGCTTGGTGAGACTGCTGATAGGTTTTGCCAGCTGACTTACTTGAATGTAGTTGTCAACAATTCCCCAAGCAAAGTCACAGGGAAATGTCCCTTCTAGGGGCTGATTTTCAGGTAAAGGAGGGAAGCCATTTTTCTCTATCAGCTTTTGGTAGAACAAGGCTGAAGACTTTGGCAACAACATCTTTTCCTGGCTTAGAAAGTCGACATAGAAGAGTCCACGCCTGATGCTGTAACCTCTGTGCCACTCGAAACCATCCATGAGGGACCACGCGGTGTACCCGATGACATCCACCCCATCTAGCTTGATGGCTGCAAAGGGAAGAGGGGACAAGAGCAACACGACCCTTCGCTGGGCACTTGCATTATGATTCAAGAGCATCTGAGCGCTCTCCTACTTAAATAAAGTGTAATGCTTCTTGTTTGGTAAGCCAATGATTTCTCTTCTTGACAAAAGACTCTAATCAAACCTATATAACTCTACAAATAAATGCCCTCAAATTAGGCCTATCAATATGTTTTTCTGGATTTCTGAGCACTTTGACAGAATAGTTCCTTATTTATAATACATGTTCTACAGGGCTGGAAAGATGTCTTGTACCACTTTCCATCCTAGACACCCAGCATTGTGTCTGATGCAATAAATAAATAAATGAAGGCTTTAAAAGCATGATCTATTTATACTGTTTTCTCTAGGAAACATGGACATTCCTTTTCCTTTAAAGTGTTTTATTCAACCAAAATAACAAGAACTGAAAAACATGTGCAGAGAGCTAGATATCCTGGGATTTATGTTCAGTTTAATCTAAAAATCTAGATTAGTAACTCTGAAAGTTAAGTAATTACAAATATTATAACCCAGTTTCTCATTGACAAATGGGTTTTTAAAAATTAATTCAAGTTCCTCAAGACCCCAAATGAGAAAGGTGTTACATGAATGCATTCCTACTATTGCCAAATTGAATGTCTCCATTAGGATTTAAAAATATAAATTCACATAGTTCATGTTAGATAATCTTAGAGATTTTTTTCCAGAAGACTTTGGCAGGAAATGAGAACTTTACCCAAAATCATACCTTTTAAGGTTTCCATGATGAACTTTTTGAGGTAATACATATATTTGGCATCATCTCTCTTAGTGGTCCCTGAGACAAACCAGCCATTTTCCACAATAAATATTTGAGGATGGTTATATTCAAGGTCAATCCAGGAAAGCAGTTGTCTCAGGCTGGGAGATTCTAATTGGCGGAATTTCATGTGAGGGTCCAAAAGTTGAAAACTCAAGGTTGGTCCAAAGGAAAGAGCAAAAAAGTCAGCAGTTCCTTTGATGAACTTTTTCTCAGGTTCAGTAAAATCAGGCAGAAGAGACGAAAGGTTATTCTTCATGCTCTCAGGATAGTCACCATCAATAAATATGGGTTTGGCAAACCAGCCTAGTACAAAGTCCATAGATTTTTGACATTCTTTGATGCTATGGTCGGTCATTCTTCGAGGACTGATCCAATGAGAGCTTAGGGCGATGGACACCTGGCCTCCCTGAGTGGGACGGAAAGAAGTATTGTAGAGATGCCAGACTTTGGCATGAGCCTATGAAAAGAAAAACCATGGCGAATTTATCTCTAGTTGTGAGGAGAAATGCAATATAATACTTGAATCCCCAACTCAAATGATAGGCTTCTCATCAAGCCTAACTTAATGACTAATAATGTAAAAATCAGCTGGAACCAATAAATTAATTCAAAGGTAGGTCATCCCACAGTGAGGTGCTACCAGGACTAGAGTTATTTCCATTGATTTTTAGCAGTCAGTGGAAAAATGTAAATTCCTTGGGTTGAGTGTGTGTTATCCACATTTTGAAAAGCTAATGAAATAAAAGAATTTGTTATAATATCTTACTATTTAATTGACTTTGGATTATGTACTTTTTAATTTACGGGTTTTGTGAAAAGAACCAATGCTACATCTGTGATCACACCAGGAATTTCTAAATAGGATTATATTTTTTATCCTGAAACTGGGAGTTTTCAAAATGACTCAGGTCATTGGAGTTAATTTACTGTTTCAGAGTCATCTCTCATAGCTAAAATTCTAACAAGCAATCTTCATTCTTCCCTAAGAAGAATCAGTACAATAAATTAGAGAACCCACTCCAGTATCTAACCTTGGCCTACCCTCCAGAACTCTGGGACAGTTCTGGTTTCCCACAGACCCAGGGTGCAAGGCACAAGCCAAGAGCAAAAAACAGCAAAATACAGCTGCAAGGAGATCAGATGTCCATTGTTAGCATGCAGCAGGAGTTTCGTACAGCAATGAAAAGGGCTTTGCATCCATAAAACCAACTTTATACTCCCATAAATTCTTACTGACTTCTAATATCTTATTTTCATTTGTTTCCTTTTTATCTACAAAGAAGAGTGAAAATTATAGGGGTTTTTTCTCCCCTGCTTGAAGTGAGTTTCTCTTTCCCTTTGAATTCCTTGATTTACTCTCCCAATTTTCCTACAAATACAAGTGTTGTTTATCAGCCTTTATTCCCCTAACATATCCTCTTTGAAAACTCCATTCTAATTCTCTGTTTGACTCCATATATTCTCCAGAATGATCATGCCAATTTTCATTCCACTCCCTGGGCCTGCAGAATCTCCTTTGTTCATTGAGCCAACTAGCCTCTTCAACATATCCTAAACATTCCTCTCTTGGTTCATTTCAGTACAGGCATCCAAGAATGGCCTCATCAACATGCTCATGGGTTCAGCCTAACATTTCAATGGAATAAGATAGTTTATGGCTAACTTTTCTTTTTAGTTTCGTGGTGAACATATCTCCTATGTTTCATTTCACAAAATGTATTTTTTCACGACCTGAAGCAGCTATCTATATGCTAAGAAGGAAACGGAGAATCAAATGTTGATCAAAAGAGTACTGGCACTTGCTTATGTGATCTAAGAAACCAGGGTCTTAATCGTGCCACATTTCTGCTAGTTTTATGATGTCTCCTATGCTTCTCCATCTTCCCCGTCACACCTCCCCAGGCCTCCCTTCCTCATTGAAAGGAAACCTCATGATGTTAACAGTTAAACAGAGGCTGGGCATGATGGCTTGATGGCTTATGCCTGTAATCCCAGCACTTTGGGAGGCCGAAATTCCAGCACATTGGGAGAATCCCTTGATACCAGGAGTTCACAACTAGCCTGTGCAAATAGTGAGACCCCACTTCTACCAAAAAATCAAAAACTTAACCAGGCATGGTGGCGTGTGCCTGTAGTCCCAGCTAGTAGGGAGGCAGAGGCAGGAGGATCACTTGAGCCCAGGATATTGAGGCTGCAGTGAGTTGTGTTCACACCACTGGACTCCAGCCCAGGTGACAGAGAAAGATACTGTCTCATAAAACAGAAACAAACAAACAAATAAACACAACAGTTAAACATAAAATCCATCAAGCAGTCCAGGCTAGTAATCAGCAATTAACCTATTGAGACCAAAAACCAGGGGACTTTCCTAATTTGACCCCATTTGAGGCCTATGAACAGTCATGTCCTAAATCTACCAGGCACCTTTCTGTAGAATAAGTGCTGAACAGGGAGTGCAAGAGTGAAAGCAAACAAAGAATGTATTAATCTCGGTCAGTTTTGCAAGAGCTGAAGTCACACAATGGAATTTTTATAACTATAGACCACTCTTCTAACCTTGAGGACTTCAACAAGGCTCAGAGGAGGAGGTTTAGAAAGGACATGCTCAATGACCTGGGCCATCGGGAAAGACACAAATGGTCTCTCATGGCAGATAAAGTTCCTGCTCAATCCCTCTTTTTTGTTTGTTTTGTTTTAAGACTGGGTCTCACTCTGTCACCCCAGCTGGAGTGAAATGGTGTGATCACGGCTCACTGCAGCCTCTACCTCCCACGGTCAAGCAATCCTCCCACTTGAACCTCCCAAGTAACTGGGACTACAGGCACCTGGCTAATTTTTTTATTTTTGGTAGAGACGAAATCTTGCTGTGTTGCCTTGGCTGGTCTTGAACTCCTGGGCTCAAGCGATCCTCAGCCTCCCACTTCAGCCTCCCAAAGTGCTGAGATTACAGGCATGAGCCACCGCATCTGGCCTCCTTCATTCTTGAGTTGGCCACATTCCTTAATCTGGGCAGGTAAACCTAACTTTCCTGTGCCTCAAAGGACTGCTGTGAGGATGGAATGAGACAACTTATATAAAACTCCTAATGTAGAGTTTGCAACAGAAGGATCTCCATCCCTTCTCTCTCTCGAGGATGAACAAACCAAAAGGAAGAATATTACAGGTGGAGGAAACAACCCCTGCTAAGGAATTCAGCCCACAGTAGTGATGTGACATACTGATAAAACTTGGGGTTTGGAGTAGAAGAGACTTAGGTTTAGATTCCCTACTCCTCTAACTACGACTACTGTGGGCCTCACTTACTGCTCTGTACAAGTAGGAATGACATCTACTGTCCTATAGGGACATTGTGAAGATTAAATGACATAATGCAAGTGAGAGTGTCTGTAGTTTTAAGTAGTTGATTATTTTACAGAGGAATAAATTTGCAACATTAGAAAGCATTTTAGATATCATTTGGATTAACTGCTCACCTCATGCCAAAACCCTGTTGAATCGTATTTGATTCCTCTTTACAGAGTCCCAGGTGGTCAGGGACTCTGACTTGGTGGTCAGCCCAGGCATGGCACTGTCTCTAAGAAATCGCTGCAACCCCATGGACCCCCCACACTGTGCTGCATGCCCCTCTTCTGGGCACCAAGAATCTCACACATGCTTCTCTCACATCATTTACTGCAGATAATGAGGCGCGTCCCACCCCTGACTGAGCTCCCTGGGGAGTTCCCTCACTCCCTCCCTGGCACACGAAGGCCCCCATTGTCTGTTAAACTGAACTGAACCAGCTTCACCACCTCTTCACGAGCCAGTACACTCCCTTTGCAGATGGTAGATTTGACAGACTAAATATTATGAGGCAGAGTGTGGGAAGGTCACTATTGAGGATGTTGCAACAACTAAGGATGATTAATAGGGAGATGGTTACATATGGTCTTGCAATGCTTTCTAATTATTCCTGGTATGTTAATCTTACAGGTTTGTTGTCTTAAGATTGAGATTTAATAAAGTTATTGACAAGGACTCAGTGAAGTTATTAACTGTATGGCCAGGAACATTCATCTAAATACTATTTTTAATAGCCAAACATTGAAAACAATTGAAATGTCTAATATTCAAATGTATTTACAATGTATGAATGTTTTAATACATGACAGTATGACTAAAGAAACACCAGTATTCAGGATAATGCAAAAGAATATCTATTAACATGTAAAAACGTTTCTAAAATACTAACTGAACAAAAAAAAAAGGTTATAAAACAGCAAGTAGAGTTCAGTAGCATTTTGATCTGGACGGATTTATAACTTGTTAAAACCTGTTTTGTGGCAGGATTGTGGGTGGTATAACTCACTTCATTTTACCTATCTATGTATTTTTTTCATTTTTTAACACAAACATGCATTGCTCTAGAAATTAAAAAAATAAAATTCAAAAAGGGAAAATGGCTCATAGCAGTTGGATGGCAGGCCCGCTTGATGGTTATTAAAAGTCTCTGCTTCGTCTAACCCTGCCTACCTGTTCTCTAACTTACCCTATGGTCTCTGCCTGAAATGCAACTCCCAGGCACACTGAACCCCACTTGAAGTTCTAAGATTCTCTAGGCTTCCATGTTTTTGTAGGTACAGCTCTCTAAGGTATGTTTTACCTATTCCCAGTTCCTTCACCCTCATCCCCACTTTGAAACTCAGCTTAGACGTCGCCACCTCCAGGAAGCGTTCCTTGATATCTTCCCTCTCCCTAGCACTGATTAAATGTCTGTTCTATGTGTTTCCATGACGGTCCTCTAGCCAAGACCTTAACCATATTTTATTGCATTTATTTAAGTGTCTGTATTGTAGGTGTTTTGAAGGCATTGAGTCTTTTATCTCTTTGTCCTCAGATTCTAGCAAAGTCTCTGCAACACAGCCAGTATTCAATAAACAGATCTAGAGGAATGAAGGCTGGCATTAAGAACCAGATCAAGGGGTCTAGGACAGAAGCAACATTTTTCTGGGCTGAACCCGGAAAACTCTCTCATAAGCTACTCTGGTTCTTATTTTGCTTCCAAAACCTTTTACTTTCAGGCACATACCATTAAAAAAATAAATTAGAAGGAATTTTATATGGCAGACCTCTGAGAATAATACCGTATTATCTCATAATGTGCTCATGATCCACTTTGGGGTATAAATCTCTCTGGTATGTGATGCCCTCCTTGCTTCCTTCTTACCTTCCATTTAGATTTTGAAACATGGAGTCTGAAAAAAATCTAGAAGAAAAATGGATCTGAAATTCCTGCTTACCAACTAGCTAGTAGCCCTAAATTTTGGAAGTCGAGGAAAATAATTTTGGAAGTCAAGGAAAATACTCTGAATTCCACAGAACATATAGACATTTTCTCTTTGGTTAAATTATAAGCTCCCTGTTATTTGCCTATTACTATCCCTCACAGAACTCAACACAAAGTTTCACACAAATAAGCTGCTTTTAAATGGTGGGTGGAAGGAAACAGGCGATGAACCTCAGGTCCACTCCAGCTTTCTGCATTGGGTCGTGTTCTAGGTATGGTTGAGGAAAATGAAACCCACGCAATACACAGCAGTATCACTGAGCTCAAAAGGCAGAAAGCAATGATGAGGACCCTGAAGCAGGTCAACATCCTAGAGAGAAGAAATCTACATACAGGAAGGGCCCAGAAGTCTACATGAGATTTCCCAAGGATCCTTGGCTGTCCATGCACAGGACAAGATTTTGTGAGGCTCAGTAAAGAAAAGCAGCCACAGGTCTGGGAGATGAATACCAAAGGTTGGGTAGGGCTGGAAAATACTGCATTTCAGAATAGCTAGAGTAGAAAAACGCAGCTGAGCACTTCAGGCATCCAGCTGAAACTCAGGAAGGTCATCACCTGAAAAGAAAGAACAAAGCTGGAATAGACCAGCTCTAACAAAGACTAAATCCACATCAAGTAAATCTGTTAATTTAACTTCTTGGCAGAACTAAATACAACACCCTTTAAAAAGAGACAGTATTGACCAGGCTCCCTATAATGTCTCACTCATAGCATACAGAGCATAATAAAAATCTACCAGATATGTGAAAAAGCAGAAAAGTGAAACCCTTAAGGGGAAAATAAAGAAGTATTCAAAATCAACAGAAGCCAAGATGTCCCAGATATTGGGATTAGCAGAGGACTTTAAAATAGCTACTATAAATATTTTCAAGGATTTCAAAGAAAAGATAGATATAATGAACAAATGGAGAATAACAACAGAGAACAACAACCGAAGAAAACATGAAAATTCTAGAACTGAAAAGCAAAACAAATAAATAAATTTTTGAATGGGATTAACAATATTAATTCTAAATGGACCATATAATAAGAATAAATAATGTAATCCCTAAAACTCACAAAAATATTAAAAGGTTTCTCTAAAAAGCCAATAAAATAAGAAAAATGAATTACCAAAAAATCTGATTTTTCCAAAAGATGCAGAAATAAAGAATGAAAAACAAATGGAACAAAAAGAAAACAAATAGCAGGACTGTAAACAGAAACCCAATCATCTCAATAAATATTCAAATACACATGGACTAAATGTTCCAAGTACAAGACAGATGCTATGAAAGTAGATTTTAGGGGATGGGCAAGGTGGCTCATGCCTGTAATCCCAGCACTTTGGGAGGCCGAGGCAGGTGGATCACGAAGTCAGGAGTTCAAGACCAGCCTGACCAATATGGTGAAACCCGTCTCTACTAAAAATACAAAAATTAGCTGGGTATGGTGGCAGGCACATCTAATCCCAGCTACTTGGGAGGCTAGGACAGGAGAATTGCTTGAACCCGGGAGGTGGAGGTTGCAGTGAGCCGAGATCACGCCACTGCACTGCAGCCTGGGTGACAGAGTGAGACTCCATCTCAAAAAAAAAAAAGAAAGTAGATTTTAGAAAAGTAAGCTTCAATTACATTCTGTGTGCAAGAAATATACTATAAATATAAAGTGATCATGTAAAAGAAAAAGAATGGAAAGAGACATATTACGCAAATAGACAGCATTAAAAAGCTGACATGGCTTTATTAATAACAAAATGGAGGCTATAAACATTACTATAATTCAACTAGAGCTAACGGACATATATATTAATAGAACATGCCATCCACCTAAAAAAGGCAGAGTATACATTTTTTTCTCAAGTGCACATGATACATTTTCCAGGACAGATCACATGTTAGGCCAGAAAATAAATCTTAATAAATTTTAAACTATTGAGATCATGAAGAGTGTTGTTTCTTACCACAATGAAATGAAACTGGAAATCAATAACAAAAGAAAAACTAGAACATTCATAAACATTCAGACACCAACAAATTAGATAAAAAAGATGACCTGGACAAATTCCTGGAAGCACACATATTACCAAAAGCGGCTAAGGAAAAAATATAAAATCTAATCTAGGTGTAAAAGAGATTGAATCAGTAATCAAAAACTTTCAAACTAAGAAAAGCTCAGGACTAGTGGCTTTAATAGTGAATTGTACCAAATATTTAAAGAATTAACACGACTCTTTTCAAGCTCTTCAAACAACAGAAAAAGAAAAAACATTTTCTAACTTAGTCTATGTGGCCAGCTTTATTTTGATACCAAAGCCAGATAAAGCCATCATAAGAAAATAACAGTCATAGCTCAATATCCCTTATGAATATAGATGCAAAAGAATGCAACCAAATACTAACAAAACAAATCAAGCAGCACATTTTAAGAATTGTATAGCACAATCAACTAGTATTTATTCCAGGAATGCAAAGATGGGTAAACATAAAAAAAAATCATTGTAATGCATCACATCAATAGAGTAAAGGGGGAGAAAACCCATATGATCATCTCAATTAATGCAGGAAAAGCATTTCACAAAAATCTGAAAGTCTTTCATAATAAAAACACTCAGAGAACTAGGACTAGAAAGGAACTTCCTTAACATGATGAAGAAAAACATTTATGGGCCGGGCGCGGTAGCTCACACCTGTAATCCCAGCACTTTGGAAGGCCGAGGTGGGTGGATCACCTGAGGTTGGGAGTTCGAGACCAGCCTGACCGACATGGAGAAACCCTGTCTCTACTAAAAATACAAAATTAGCCAGTGTGGTGGCGGGCGCCTGTAATCCCAGCTACTCGGGAAGCTGAGGCTGGAGAACCACTTGAACCTGGGAGGTGGAGGTTGTGGTGAGCCGAGATTGCGCCACTGCTCTCCAGCCTGGGTAACAAGAGCGAAACTCCGTCTCAAACAAAAAAACAAACAAACAAAATTTATGAAAATCTACAGCCAACATTACAGTGAACGGCTGAGAGCTTTCCCCCTAAGATCAGGATCAAAACGAAGATGCCTGCTTTCGTTGCTCTGTAACATTGTATTAGAAGTTCTTGCCACAGCATTTAGGAAGGACAAAACTGGCCAGGCGTGGTGGCTCACGCCTGTAATCCCAGCACTTTGGGAGGCTGAGGTGCGCAGATCACAAGGTCAGGAGATCGAGACCATCCTGGCTAACACGGTGAAACCCCGTATCTACTAAAAAACATACAAAAAATTAGCCTGGCGTGGGGGCGGGCTCCTGCAGTCCCAGCTACTCTGGAGGCTGAGGCAGGAGAATGGCGTGAAACCGGGAGGCGGAGCTTGCAGTGAGCCGAGATCAGGCCACTGCACTCCAGCCTGGGCAACAGAGCAATACTGCATCTCAAAAAAAAAAAAAAAAAAAAAAGAAAGAAAAAAAGAAAAAATGAAGGAAGAAAACTATCCAAGTTAGAAAAGAAGTAAAACTATCCCTATTCACAGATAACATGATTCTACATATGGAAAGTCCTAAAGAATCCACAAAAATCTATTGCAGAAAATAAACGATTTCAGCAAAACTACAAGGTACAAGATCAACACACAAAAGTCAGTTGTATTTCTGTACAATAGCAATGAACAGCCCAAAAAGTAAATTAAAACAATTCCATTTATAATAAATTCCAAAATAATAAAATATACATAGGAGTACATTTAAACACTCTCACCATTTCTACTTACGTTGTACTGGAGGTCCTAGCCAGTGCAGTAAGGCAAATAAAAACATAAAAGGCATGTTGATTGAAAAAGGAAAAAAAAACAACTTTGTTGTTCATTAAAAACATGATTGTCTATGTAGAAATCCTAAGGGATTAAAAAAAAAAACAGAAAAACTATTAAAATGAATAAGTGAATTTAGCGAATTGGCAGAATATAATGTCAATACAAAAATCAGCTGCATTTGGCCAGGAGTAGTAGCTCATGCATATAGTCCCAGCTACCTGGGATGCTGAGGCGAGAGGATCCCTTGAGCCCAGGAGTTCAAGGCTGCAGTGATCACGCCACTGCGCTCCAGCCTGGGTGACAAAGCCCCTGAATCACTGTTGTGATTCCCATCACCATAGACTGATTTTGGGACTTTACGTAAATGGAATCAAACAACTATGTAAATAAATGTACTCTTTGTATCTGGCTAATGATTGATAAGTTTCCAAAAATCAGTGGCTACTACACGAAGAATAGGATCTACGAGGACAAAAGGGGAGAAAGGAGACCAGCTAGACAGCTATTGCAATGGTCCAGGCAAAAGATCCATGGTGGTTTGGACCAAAAGACATAGTAACAAGTGGCTAGATTTAGGCTATCATTGAAGGCAGAATCTGTAGAACTTGTTGATGAATTGGATGTTATGTGTGGCATGTGAGGTGGGGAAAAGGAATCAAGGAACTCAAAGAAAACAAAAAATAAGGAGTTGGGGAAGGGAAGGGATCCAGTTCTGTTTAGGTCACAGGTCTGACTTTCAATGAAGATGCCTGGTACACAGCTGAGTATATGAAGCTGAAGTTGGAGAAGACATGGATGGTATCACCAATCACCCAAATATTTTTCAGGAGTAATACTGAACGGACTGCTTTTTGTTATCTATCATTCCTTAGATTTTTTAAAAATTGAAATGGAATAATTCTTAAAGGATTAATTTAATCCTACAAATAATCTTAATTAAATGGACTGAGACCAATGGTGGAAGAAACGAAATGCAGCCCATAAACAGAAAATAATTCAAATAGCTCATTTATGTCTTCTCCTTACTCAAGAAAAGGGCCTTCCAGATGTTACCTTAGTTCTGAATTAAAGGTGCACGCTTTCAAACAGGTCAAAGGATTGAAAAAATTTTAGAATGTACTAGATATTTATTTTCCTTTTCTTTCTGGCACCCTATTACCTCAACTTCAAGAAGAGTATCGGGATTACATGCCTGAGCACTTCCTTAAAAGTCACTGCTACTATGTGGTGTTTACGTAAGCATGCCAACTAGCCTGATGTTTGTGTTCACAGACCAAATTATTCCTCTTATTTCTATCGGCACTATGGTTTATAAGCTGCAGTTCCTTAAGACAGAATTTCAAACAGCCTCCCACAAAACAACCACCTAATGGAACACATAAATAATTTACCAAAAATAACTATTTACAACTTTATCCACAAAAAATAGCGTTAAAAGTTCCTTTTGTGCAGTTCCTTAAAAGTTGCTCAGGATTTAACCTATGCAAGGGGGCTCATATTTGCCTTCCCTGACACCTAGTTAGACAAATATATGTGAACAGGCAGCAGCTTGGCACCGCTACCTGCTTTGGACTTCTTAGCAAATCAAATAAGTTGCATTTCTAGCTCTGAGTACCAAGCCTTACAGCCTTCTCCAAAGTAACAGGAAGACCGATAGAATCTCATATAAATGTAAACAGCATCACTTCCCAGCCCAGTTGTTTTGCTACAGCCAGGTCAGTTTCTCATTACTCCTCATCCAGGGCTGTACCTACATTGGATGCCAACCTACTAACCCTGAAGCTGCATTCTACTTTTCCTTCATTATCCATATCCCTTTCTGCTTTCTGTTTTGGTCTTGTCTCTTCTAAGAAGCAGTTCCTAATGAACCCCACTTACTCTTAGTACTATCTTCCCCAATTATTAACTGAAAATTCTCACTTCTTCCAAATTTGGCTCAATTCCCATCTCCCCTGTGAAGTCCTGTTTGGCTCCCCAGATGCATCAAGCATTCCTTTCCCAATGCGCCCCATCCACAAGCAGGAGTAAATACCATGCTTCTTCACAGTTCTTCCTAAGTTGGTGGCTCTTCACCAAGATTGTATTATACTCTCCCGCGACAATAAAGTTGAATGGAAACAACTTGAACATCCAATAATGTGGAATTATTCATTCATTTATCCTTTCACTCAAATATTTATTAAGTAACTACTATGGGCCAGTTGTAATTCTTAAATTAGTTGAAACAACCTAAAGGGTTAACAAAAGAGATTAGTTAAAATAACCCAGGAATAAGACATTAAGTGAAATAAATTATTAGCAACTAATGATCAGTGTTGATAAATAAATTATAGTTTATTTTATGAGCAATAAATGATCACAATTGACAAATATAGCTTATTAAATTATAGATTATAGTTACCTATAGACCATGTACAGTATTACCTAATTTTGGAATCATACGTAGAGATGTAAAATAAATTTACATGCCGGGCGCAGTGGCTCACGCCTGTAATCCCAACACTTTGGGAGGCCAAGGCGGGCGGATCACGAGGTCAGGAGATCGAGACCATCCTGGCTAACACGGTGAAACTCCGTATCTACTAAAAATACAAAAAAATTAGCTGGGCGTGGTGGCGGGCGCCTGTAGTCCCAGCTACTTGGGAGGCTGAGGCAGGAGAATGGCGTGAACCCAGGAGGCAGAGCTTGCAGTGAGCTGAGATTATGCCACTGCACTCCAGCCTGGGCGACAGAGCGAGACTCCGTCTCAAAAAACAAACAAACATACATAAGACAGGATTTTAAAGCATTTGTACAGAGAGAGCAGTTATAGTCTCTATTAAGTAGGACTATGGGCATTTATTATGTTCTTCTGCTTCTCCGATTTTCTGACTTCTACGTAACAAAATATGTATTGCTTTTTAAATAAGAAAACATAAATGTTTTAAAACTGGAATTTTCAAGTTTGGAAAATTTTCTAGTTCAAATTATTTACTATGTTGTTTTTCTAAGTTGATGACGTCTCCTCTGCTTATTTAGCTATGTTTTCATTTTTTCCCCCACAGGATGGATGGCATAGATTGCTGCAACTGATTTAGTCATTCACTTCTCAATGATGATTTATTGAATTCCTAATCTCCTATTGTTATACCTTTCAGTCATTCCAATTTCTGAAAAAATATTGTTAGAAATGTTTTAAAAATTCCTGGCATACCAAAATTATCAATACTGGGAAGTCTAGTAACTGGGATTTATTTTTCACCAAATGGTCTACTTGATTAAATTATTCTCCACCAAAATGTTTTTGACCATGTTGCATTTCATCAAATCATCTGGAACTCTCCCAAAAAAACTGTGAGATCCAAATAATTAAGCCAAACAATTGGACTGTCTTTTTTAGCCTGTGCCACCTCAGGGCAGATGGGTTAGGGGAAAAGAGCCTTTAAGATATCCCCCATAGTGGAATCTGGCCAGGGCTTAGGGAGGGCAATGGAGTGTCTAAGCATGGAAACGATGATTAAAGGAAGAGATACAACAATTTACCCAAATGATAAAATGATGTTGTGAAAATGATGGTATCAACCTAATTAGGCTACAGGATTAATAGTCTGTGGCTTTTAGAACATAAGATTACAATAGACAGTATAGGGCCAGAATATGAAAAGTTTTGAATGTAAAGTTATTTGGATTTGACAGAATAGGTCATAATAGATAAGCATAAATTTCTGAGACAGTGATAACCAGTCATACGCTCAAAATCATCCATTGCAGAATGCATTAAAATGTGAACAGCTGGATGTGGAAAATTGGCATGATACTGCCAAAATGCAGATACAATTAAGGTTCTGGACAAAGGTGGTGACTACTGAAAAGCAAAACAACAGGGCAATCTGAGAAATGTTTGGAAGTGCAAATTAAGAAGAGCATGGTGCATTAGTTATACATTGCTCACATGCTCATGAAGAAATATTATTTGTGAGCTAGGTTGGGCACCACTAAACATTTCTTCCACTCTGGTCTCATCTGGCTGATCTAGGATGGTGTTGGCTGGGACAAATGGGACAGGTGGGTTCTGCCCCACGTCTCATCCTCCAGTAGACTAACTTGGGCATTTTCTCATAGCAATTGCAGAGAAGCAAGAGGCTAAGCAGAAACTAATAAGCACTTTCTGTGTTTGCCAGCATTATGATCGTTGGCTAAAGCAAGTCACATGGATAAGCCCAGAGTCAAAGAAGAAGCTGAATGGACACCTAGAGTAGAGGACACTGCAAAGTTACATGACAAAGGGCATGGATACAATGAAGAGAGGACAACATTGGGGTCTTTAATTCAATCAGTCTATATCATGTAACTGACTAGACCTAGGCATTAAAAAATAAAGTATTAAAGTTGACAGCTCACGTGTAGTACACAGCTAGACCAAAAAATGAGTCAGTCTGGAAAGGTGAAGATATTTGTTGCTTTCTGGCTGGATCTACAGATTCAAAAATCTTTGTTGGTTTTTGAAAGGTGACTAATTTGGTACATGGCATAGTTCTCATGCCAAGACATTTATTTAGTCATTTATTCAACAAATATTATCCAACACCTACTATATGTTGGATATATACGTGCTAAGAATACAGAAATGAGCAAAATCTCAAGCTTAGATGTATGCCATTACTTACTACATACTAACACTGATAGAAAAACTGACCCCCAATGTTCCCCGAGACACAGTCTAAAAGAAGATACATGATTCCTATATTAAGATCTTTTCACAAACCCCTAAACATTAGTATATTCAGTATCATAGCATTTTGCTTTCAAACCCTTGTTAAATCTTCAAGGTAAAAACGTCTCCTGCTGTATATGATTGCTAAACCTTTTATTACTCTGTCCTAAAGAACTAAGTGTGAGATTAGATCACCTTTAGAAATCACATGAAATTATGACATATGCTACTTTTGAGAAATAGTAAGATCAATCATAGGTTTATTTTATTTTGTTTGTGGTAAAATATACACAACCTAACTTCACTCTTTTAATTTTTAAGTGTACAATTTGATAATTGTTTTAGTAAGCATCTATTATGAACTATCATACTAGGTTCTAGAGATACTAAACATGCATAAGGTAAAACACCTGCTGTCATGAAATTTTTACCATTATCCACTGATTTTACATGAAATCTATAAAAATAAAAGAATACTGTTTTCTCTTCTTGTACTTCAAGTTGAATGACCCAAGCCAGGCCAATGAGATACCTTCCCTGAGATTGTTTTGCTGTAATAGAGGCATGTGACTCTCCTATATCTGGAGAGGAAGTGAATTTGGAGTTGCTGACATAGGAAGAGACTCTCTGGGATGAAAAAAGCCAAACTGACCCAAGCATAAGTGCATGTGTGTATGTCTGTGTGTGTGTGTGGTGTGGTGTGGTGTGTGTGTGGTGTGTGTGCATGTGTTTAGTGAGGGAGAAAGAGAACCCTCCTTGACAAAATGGTTACTTTCAAGTCAAATACAATTGTTAAAATCTAAAGTCCCTGGAGTTCTTCCTCAATTCTTCGTCCTTGTCATAAAGTCCCTTTTCTTCCTTAAGCTAGTTTTAGTTAGGGTTGGTCAAATATAAATATAGAGTTCCTTAATACAAATATAATAAAACTTGAGATTCTACAAGAATCCACTTATTAAAGGTAAACTCTAACAACCAGGCAAGATAAAGGCCAAGGTGGTTTTTGAAAATCATGTTGTAATTTTGGAGTTTTGTTACTTAAGATTGTTTTCTCTAGATTTTTCCAAAGTAGGTGACAATAAAGGGCTTATTTATTTGTATTTAAATAAAAACTTCCTTCAAATGAAATAAAAAAGATTCCATAACTCACCCTGGGTAAATGCATCAATACATCAGAGATTGAGCTTCTTGCTTCATTAATTTATCTGTACAGAACTAATCAACATTAGTTAAATCATTCTTTTCAATACGAAATCATGCTGCTGTGAAAATCATTCCAAGTCATTGATGCTAGGTTGTTAACAAAATATCCAGCTTGTGACCAGAATCCATCTAACCCATTAATCACAGAATTATTACTGAGACACAGAGGGGCTCCAATTCCTGGTTTTTGTATCTCTGTTTTTCTAATAGCAACAAAATGAGAACCATGAGGGAACAGGTAGGGAGGCATAGGCTAGATGAGAAAAAGAGACAAGAAGATAAGGAACTCAGATAAGTGATGTTTTCCACAAGGTCAGCAAAAGTATCCCATGGTTCATCAGTCAAATAGGATCTTTTCAGTAAACATCTGTTAGTATAATTGCCAATAATTCCACAATACCCTCATGAAACAGCTACCCTCCAATATCAACAAAACTGAGACAAGCATTTTTCTTCCGTAATGGTCACTTTTATTTTCTAAACATTCTACCTCTGCCTCCTTATCTACTTCTCCTGCTTTAAGTTATCAACAGCAGATGCCAACAGACTCTCCTTGAGACTTTCTTTAACAGGCTCATTTATAGCTCTTTGCTTCTGAAATAACTCAATTTGTCTTGCAGTAGAAAACACTTTTCACCCAAAGGAAAAGTGGCATGTGTGTGAGGATTTCTACATCATTGAACAGGATACAATTACAGGAAAACGAAATATGCTTTATGGAGTGGTGGACAGCAGAAAGTCATCGGCCTGCTCTTTCCCCCTTCTTTTCCATTTGCCTTTTTGTGGTAGCAGGTTCTACATAGTCTTAAGTCAAAGTTTTTCATAATACAAATTCCACTTGTGGAATCAACCTATGAGTAGCCTCAGCAATTTTGAAAATCAAAATAGAAGAGATTAGGAAATATCAGACTGCACTGCATGTAATAACAGTAAGTTTTTTCCGTGAAAATTTTGTTTCAATGGTGCATGTACAACATCGAAAATGCCTTTCTTACTATAGGTCAAGATAAAAAATGTGTGAAAGTCAATGGTCTAAGTGGAGGGAGATTTTCATTACAGAAGTATGTATTGAGAACCTATTGTGTGCCTGGCATGATTCTAGCACTTTGGGGTACAACAGGGAACAAATCAAAGGAAAACCTCTGCCCTCACGCAGATTCCATTTTAGCAGGAGGAGTGGTAGCCAACAACAAACATAATAAATGTAAATTATAAAGAATGTTCTAAGGCAATAAGTGCTATGGAGAAAATAGAGTGAGATAAGGGAGGCCTAGGGTGCCACGGAGAGGAGATACATTTTATTTTATTTTATTTTATTTTTTTTGGTGGCACTCACAAGAGTCTTTATTTTCGTTTCATTAAATGTGTTGTGATTTTCATCTTTTCATTTACATCTCTACAGAACAAAATCCGTTTGTGTCCCTATTAGGCAAGAATCCTTCCCATCGCTATCAGTTTTCTACAAGTTAAAAACTACCCTTACAGAATTTAAAATGCCGTAATCCATGGTAAGTAGCAAACTGAACAAAGGTGCACTGCCTTCTGCACCCCCAGAGAATCAGGATAGGAGAATGGGATTAACTAGGCAGGCCTGCCTGAGGCCTCAGCCCAGATGGACACCAATAATCCTGCCTCATTTCCAAGTCTAGGAAAATTTTCTGTACAGTCTCCCTTTGTGATCATAAATAATCTCCAAAGATTATATTTTATCACACAGAAAAACCTGGTTTCCTTGAGCTTTAGCCAGATTCATTTACAAATGTTTGTCAAGGGGTGTTAATTAACACTCTATAAGCCTCTTGGCTCTACAGTGTAGAACATATTAAATCCAAAGAAACAGCTTCTGTCTGAGGATTTCATAAGGAATCTCAGATTGCCTTTTCAAAAGAAGGCAATCTGAGGGTGTGTGTTTATCTTTTTTAAAAAACATTGCTTTTATACTAGAGGGTTTGTGTTTGTCAGTTTTTATCTTTTAAAAAAATGCTCTTATTGGTTCTTCTATTCAGAAGCTAAAAAAACAAGCACAATAAATTCATTATCAGACAGTTTCATGCACAGTACCTGTAAATTTGGTGACTTCCTGTCTCCTCGAGGCCCCCAGAAGTAGTCTTCTGCGCTGCTCGTAAAGTGGGTTGCAGGAAGTAGAGAAGACTAGTTCCGGGGGCCTCCAGGAGACAGGAAGTCACCAAATGGGGGTGGCTAGGGGTGTGCCTCCTTTGAGAAAGGAGCTTGTGACCATAGATTTAAAGAAAGTGGGGGTTGGTTCTGTGGCTATGGGTGTAGGGCAGGTTGGGAAGAACCTTCCAGGCAAGGAGAAGAGTAAGAAAAAATAATGCCCCAAGGCACAAATGCAAGACCTTCAGTGTGGCTGGATGGCGTGGGGCAGCGGGGCAGGAGTCAGAGTTGAGACAACATGTGTTGAAACACCTGTGAGAGTGTTTCCAGAACAGAGGACTGCAGCGTTAACTGCTGCTTGATCTCCTATGACGAAAGGGAAATTTTTAAAACGGCAAGGCTTAAACATGAAAAGAAAAGGAAAAAAAAAAAAAAAGCTTTTTAATCAAATTGTAAATGACATGGTTTTTCACTTTCCCATCTTCTGTATTTCTCACTGAGTAGCAGTAAACACAGGAAACAGCCACGCATAAGTTATACTGTAACTCCTCATAAGGGATCCTCTGGTTTCTTTTATTTTTCTGAAATAAATATTGTGAAGGAAGAACAAAGAGAGACCTGAATTGAAATGCACATTTTCAGGACTGCTATTTGAGCTACCGTGTAATAATTACTTCATTAAGCGAATATTTACTCAGTAGGCAAATTGAGCGGTCAAATCATAGGTACACGGAATAATTACAGTATAATTCTCAAAGTGAAAACGCCAGAAGACGGAATTTTTCTTTTTTAATGCAATGGCGATTCAGAGGAAGGAAAGATTCTTTCTTGCGGAGGGGAAATCAAGGAAGTCTTCCTGTAGGAGGTAGTTTCTAAACCTTATATTGAAAGATGTAGATCCTGGAGAGTCGGAAACTGGCATTCCAGGCAGATCACTGTGAGCTGGAAAGCCAGTGATACTGTGGCAAAATGTATTTTCTACAGAAAAGAGATGGATATCTCCCATGCCCCATGATCTTTTACGATATAACCTGGCCATTCCTCTCATTGGCGGATCTGTGGACCCTCCCCCTTGAATCTGTGGGCATGTGACTGCTCTGATAGAAATGAAGCTGTCTGATATCAAGAATAAGTAAAACGAAGAAGAAGAAGGAAAAAGAAGTCCATACCACTTCCGCCTAGTTCTCTTGGGATGCTTGCCGGGAGGGAAGCTAGCTTCCATGTACAGAGGACCACTGTACCGGGACCACTTGTGTAAGCGAGGTCAACAGAGATGCTCTGGTCCACAGCCTGCCTCAACTGCCAATCACATATGTGAGCCGTCTTGCATGCCCCACCCCGTTCAAGCTTCAGATGACTGCGGACCAGAGGAAAACTGCGTGGGTGAGCCCTTCCCTAATCCTGACCCATACGTTTGTAAACTAAATAAAATGGTTATTTAAAGCCATTAAGTCTGGGGGTATTACACAGAAATAGTAATGGGAACAGATGTATCTGGGTTAGTGTTTTTGTAATTATGTACTGATGACCCTCTCCGATGTTAGTGAAGGTTAAAGACGTTAGTGGCAAGTCACGACTAACATTCTTCTCCATTTCAGATGCTGATGTGGACGAGGATGGTCTAAGAATCTGCTAGCACACCCCCAGATGTAACCTGTGCAGTACAAGAGGCAGCCTGGAGTCATCGAATGTACACTGGGAATAGGGGTTCAGAAAACCTGAGTTTTGACCCCAGCTCTGACCCTTGTTACCCACAGGAAAGTCAGCTAAACTCTCTGGGCCTCTCAATGCATTTACCTGCCCCCAAATACAAAAAAAAAAGCACTCTAGAAATTATCAAGCATTATCCAGTGGTATGGGTTTTTTAATTACTTTAAATTAATAAATTCATTTACATAGTTTAAAATCAAATAGTATCAAAGGCTTATCATGAAAACAGTAAGCATCTCCCCCAACCCCATCTCTCACCCCGACTCCTGCTCCCCACTGGCAACCTTTTAGCTCTTTCTTCTCGTGATGCCCATCATCTTTCTAAATACTAAGCTACTGTGAAATTTAATAATTCATTAGGATAATGAGGAGTTAGCTCTTTTACATGCCCCATTTTCTTCCCTTATTTTCCCAAATGTCTGTTCTTATTTAAATCATTGTTAGTATTTACATGAAGGTTCCTATATAAATGTTCATTTTAGAGCCAAATAGGACACTATAACATTTCCCTTTTCTAAACAGCTTTTAATTTTCCCTTGAATAAATAATGACCTTATTATTAAGCTTGTGTAATATTCCATATGTGATTTTTTACTGTGTTAATGATTCTCTATCATGTTTTCTACCATAGTATCTATTCTGTTGAGTCTACTTTTTCACCCAGAGCTCTTCGTTCCCTGCTAGAACCTTCCAGCCTCCAAGTCCAGTCTGGACTAGATGCTGTCAAGAGCTGCTCTCATCCTAGGAGTTCCCTTTATTTCTTATTGATTGAAACCATACTTTTTCTATATCCTATTTCTTCCTATGTATTTACTACAATTTTGCCGGTGCATATCTTCCATTAGCTTCTTAGGAAACATGACATTGAAGGCGAGCTTTCAATATCCCTACATGTCTGTACATTCATTGAAATAGGAACTCAGTAGGCTCTTTAAAGTTAAAAGCTCATGTTCTTCAGTTCTGGGGCATTTTATTGTATTACGTCTTTACTAATTTCCTGACCTCTATTTCCTTATTCTCTCTTTCCAGAACTTCTATTAGTCTGATGTTGGATCTTTATGAATATCCTTTAAATCTTTTTCCCTTTTGAAAATATTTTCTATTTCTTTATCATCTTGTACTATTTTTACTGCATTGCTTTTACCTTACTTTTCAAACATTTTACTAAATATTTTATTTCAACTATCGTGTTATTGGTGTTGAAGAATTTTCTGATTGTTCCTGTTTCAGTTTATGTATGTGTTTAATTTCCTGCACAATTTATTTTTCCTGGTTTGCTTTTCTGTTTATTTTATTCTGTTTCATGTTGATAACTTTCCTCAAATGTCTTTCACCAGCAGTTTTGATTGTTACCCCTTGCCCTTCTATTGTTCCTGCTACTTTTTAAGGCTGGGTTCCTGATTATTGCAGGAGATAAGACTCTTGATGTGGGGAGTCTGCATGCCATTCCAAATTCACCATCTCCAAGTATGGTCTGGAAAAATAATTTGCACTTATGATCATGGAACAGCCATCAGTTACTTCGAGAGATTTTAGGAAATAAGGTGCTTGAAGAATGAAAATTTTCTCAACTTTAAAAGGGAAGACACTGTGAATTTCCGAAATAATAGACTCGAGCAAAATTAGGTAATGGTTAACAAAAATGCATCAGTACTATGGAAGGGAAGAGAACTAGGAGGCAACATGGATTCCTAGAATAAACTTACCAAACTTACCTCAGATAATTTTTATTGTATTATGTAGTGCTATGATTTAAATGCTTGCCCCTCCAAAACTCATGTTGAAATTTAATTGCCATTGTAATAGAATTAAGTGAGATCTTTAAAAGATCTCACTTTAGGCCAATTAGGCCATGAGGTCTCTGTCCTCATCAATGAGTTAATTCTGTTATCACAGAAGTGGGTTATGTATCTCAGGAATGGGTTCCTTATAAAAGGATGAGTTCAGCCTCCTTTTGTCTCTCTCTTGCCCTCTCACCTTCCACCATGGGAGAAGGCAGCAAGAAGTCCCTCACCAGATGTCAGAGCCTTGCTCTTGGACTTCCCAACCAACAGAAGCAAGAGGAAATATATTCCTCTTTTTTAAAAAATAAATTATCTAGTCTCAACTACTCTTATAGCTGTACAAAATGAACTAAGACATACAGCATATCTGGGAACACAATAGTTACCTCTGTACGTAATAATTTTGACAGTTGCTAAACATTTTTGTGACATTCTTAGGGTCAAGAAGAAAAGTAGAGTGCAAATAAGATAGTACTGTTGCCACTCAAAAAATATATTTTAAGAGTATTCATTGGTTCAATAAAAATTTACTGGTTGCTTATTAAGTGTCAGATATGGGTCAATGTTTGAAACATTGATTCATGGTACAGATTGACTTGAGAGAAGGTGACTAACAATTTCCCACAAGGTTGATTCATAACCCTATTTCTTTTTAACTTGTTATCATCAAGGGGATGAAAACTCACAAAGGCATTAATCTAAAACTTTGGAAATCCTCCAGAACTTGAATCCAAAAGAGCTCTACAGACTGGAATGCTATAAATATGTGCTATAACTAACAAAATTAATAAAGTGATGGAAAAAATATTTATGTCTTTTTAAAATTAAAAATACAAGTAATATATGTTCATGGTTTAAAATGTCAAAACAGCTTACAAGAAAAATCACAGTTCCCTGTCCTACACTGCCGTACAGTTCCCCCAGTTCTCCTCTCTAGAGGCAACCACTTTTGACCTTAAACCTTTTTCTTTTGGAATTTACATCTCCACACATCCACACTTCTGAAAGTATCCACTGACTTCCTATTATACTAGATGAGGGTTTAGCTCTCTTACACAGCCAATTTAGTTATACAACAGTTTTTGGTTTAACTGACGTTCGGTATTGACATTATTCCGCCAACATGAATATCATTCACAGCTGGACATTGTAATGTAGTAAATAAGACTATGTTTTCCTTCTTACTTTTGTTTCCTTTGAAGTTCATAATTGCATTGCTTTTTCATTTGCTCTGTTTTCTTTGGGACTGTGGATATTTCTTCCCTTAATTTCCAATAGACTCTCAGCAGAAATTTCCCCAGGGAAGTCACATTAGCCTCCAGTATTTTGGGGGGACCCACTTCTGGAATCTCCCCTGTTCTGCACTGGCTGATCTTAGTCTGCTGCACATCTGACATCATGGGTCTACAGTTCATCATCCTTTTCCTGGGTTAGACCTGCTCTTTCATAGGTCCCATGTCTTCCTCCTTGTCTTCATCATGTATGTGGAGGTAACCCTCCAATAATTTCCTGAGAAAGGGCTTATGGAAGATTTATTTTTTGGGACTTTGACTCTCATGAATGATTGGCAGTTTAGATAAGTATCAAATTCTAGGCTGGAAATAATTTTCATTCCCTTCCCTGAAGGGCACTCCTCACTAGTCTTTGTGATGCCCTAGAAATGCACTGCTCAGTGTTCCTGCTATAAGGAGCACAGTTGACTGAGGCCATCAGTTGCTACCCCTTTGGATCTACCATTGCAGTTGATCCTGAGATCATGTTTCTCATCGGCTACTCCTAGATGACTAAACATGGCAGGGGAACTAATGCAGGCCCGTTTCAGCAAGATGTGGACTCTGCCAGTGGGCAGCATTTGTTCAAGGAGTCCCCATCAGCCTGCCTGGGTTGTTCTGAGACCCACAGTGCCAACTGAAACTCTTCCCAGCCCATCCTTCTTCCTGCACACTCTCCTTCATAGTTGTTGGACACACATCATTATCCAAAGGTTCACTGCCTCCCCTAGCTCCTTCCCCTTTATCCTTTACAATTCTCTCCTCAATAAATTTCTTGTACATCTAATCCTATCCTGATATTTACTCGTTTGGGGACTCAAACTAACACAAGAGGGGTTAGAGAACCAGCTCATTCACTTTCTGGAAGGCAAAGAGAATGCCATTCTAAGTGTTGTGTAGGGGCAGATAGTCCCTTTGCATAAATGGTGCCTCAATTGCTAAATATTTCAACAGCAGTAACCTGGGAAAATATCCTGGTGGAGAATGCCATTGTAGGTGCAATGATTTAGGCATTCCCTGCCTCCAAGGAGATGGAATTGAATACTTTCTGGTATATTGTATTGAGACTCTGCAGAGAGATAATGAGAAACTGAGGGCCAACAACAAACAGTTAAAGGCTCAATATAAGAACCAGAGCCTTCTCTCCTGCAGTGGAAGAGTAGAGAAACTTAGCAGCAGGCCTAGGACCTGATAGACTAGCAGAGATTTAGGGATGTTTAAATGCTCAGCCAAGGCAGATCAGTTATGCCAAGGTCAAGGCCCTGGTTGGGGAAACCTTGGAATATCTGGAGCTTACAGAGGTGGCCCATTCTTCCCTGGTAAGAGATAGCACTTCCTTATGCTGAAGAGGCCTCGCCCCTAAGAAGCAACAGGTGCACCCCTCAGGAGCTGACCAGGCACTAACTACGATTAAATCCCAGCTTAACTCACCTGGAGACAGCTGGGCGTGATAGAGGAGAAAAGATATTCTATCCCAACATTGCTTCAAGATTGAGCATGCACTGCAGATCCTGAGGAGTAGCGCTGGGGTCCTTGACCAAGGAACTGGAACTTAACACAGGACAAGAAAGAATTCATTATCTAGGGAACACTTTCTCCAGAAGTATGTTTTCACGATACAGCAAGGACCCCAGGAGACGCGGTCAAGTTGCTGCTAGAGTGGCTCTGAGAAGCCTGTAGAAAGGAATGCCCAATGCTGAGCAGGCGGAAATGCCTGACATTGTTGCCCTAACAGCTGATAAAAGAATCAAGAAGCAGAGGGAAGCTGGCATGCAAGAACCAGTATATTCTGTGAGGTCAAACAGCCCGTCAGAGGACTTCCCAGAAGTGCTTCCCAGAAGTCCCAAGTAGGGAGACAGAGCATTCACTGCACCATCAGGAATATAATCATGGGGGTGCCAATCTCACCGAGACATTCAGTGGGGGCGCCGCTCTCCAGGCCAGGGCTGCTGGTAGCAGAGGGGTCACAGAGCTGGGCTTGTCGCCACCCACAGGGATGGTCTGATCTTGAAGTTATAGAGGCCAGATCGTGAGTGGTGCTTCACTGCCAGAAGCCAGGGAGTTGTAAAGATGGTTCATAGAGCATGGCTACATAAAAAGTGATGACGCCTTGTACAGTTCCCCGACTTAGCCAATTTTCCAAGCTATAACTCACTGACTGAAGAGGTGCCCAGGTCCCTAGGAGGCAAGACCCTGCAATACACAGAGGTTTGACTCCCCTAGTTCTTCCCATTCAATATGAAAATGCTTATTCTCCAGCTGTAGGAAATTTTCCGGAATTACTTCATTATTTCCTTTCCTTCTATGTCAGTTACCTATTGCTGTGAAATAGGCCGCCCCCAATTTAGGGAACTGAACTCATAAGAATTTATTTTTTTCCTCTTGCTTCATGTGAGTTAATGGGGCTTGGCTGGGGAAATCCAGTCTTGAGTATGCAGCTAGGGAAGGAACACTGCAAGGGAGAAGACACTGAGGGGACAAGGAAGGACAGAGGCCAGAGAGAGCCCAGTCCTGCCCATGAACTATACAGTAATCTTTACATACCTATTCATACAGCTGAGACATACCATGGGCTGCCTTTTAATAATCATACGTCAACATTTTAATAACCAATTAGTATTCCACTGTATAAGTGTACCAATATTCCTCTGATTACCTTAACACATTTAGGTGACATCCAGTTTTAAAGAATACACCACCATCTGCAGTAAACTTCCTCTTATCTTTGCACATTGAAAATGAAATTTAATGAGATTAAAAGTTTGAAAATAAACTACAAAAGATGACAGGGATGTCTGGCTTCACAGCAATTCACAAGGTGGGGGGGGAAACCTGAGAGGTTTTAGCTGGCTGCAAACTCATTTGAGTCTGTGGTAAGGGGACAGTCAAAATGGTTAATGCAATCTTGGATGGCATGAACAAAATTCAGTGCCTAACAAGAAATGTAATCACCAAAGTCTCCTATGAAAACCGGGGCACTGCTTGGTTCTGCACAGCAAATGTTAAGAGAGGCCTTGGAAATTCCCCGGCTTTCTTCTCCAGCTCTTCATCCTTTCCCACCTGACGCTTCAGGCATTCCAAAGGATCTTGTGCTGTGGTGGGAATGGCCACACTGTCTCACCTGCACTGACTTTGCAAGGGATGTTTCCTAGAAGGGCACAATGCCCTTCTCACTTTGTGTGCCCAGCAAGCCAAGCCCGGCAGCAGGACCCACTACCTATTTTTATAAATAAAGTTTTATTGAAACACAGCTGTGCCCATTCATTAACACATTGCCCATGGCTGCATTCATGCTGCAACTACAGAACTGTGTACTAGTTGCAACAGACACTGTAGGATCAGCAAAGTCTAAAACTTAGCCCTGTATAGAAAAAGTTTGCCAGCCTCTGATCTTACAAGTATTGCTTTCCCTGACTGCTCCCATACTACCTCTCAAAAATGCTAACCTATCTCTCCTTTCTTGAAATAGGTACCTAAGCAGGTACTTATTTCTCTTACTGTAATTATTTTACTGTAATTATTTGACGGCTACCTCTCCCTCTCCCCTACTAATCTGTGACATGAGGGCAGGAGTCTTACCTCATCCCTCTTTTTGTGGCAACCTGAGACCTACCACCCTAAACCCCAGCCATTCTCCTAGAGCAAGGGGCAACCCTGCAGAATCAGAGAGAAGCCTTTGCCCTCTGACAGTGCAGAGACTTGGAAATGGCAGCTCTGGCCAGCAAGGAGTAAAAAGGCCCCCAGGTGAGGAGCCCCTCACAGTCCATGCCAGGTAGACAGGAGGAAGCTGAACCTCTCGTGCAGCCCAAGCAGTGTACTTTTGGTGAGAAATGTCCACGCTATGAGTTGTGTTTGACCACAGGCAATTTCAGGGAGAATGTAGCTGAGCCCAAAGTGAGAGGCCCCTACCACTGTCCCCGCACCTGTGCAGGACTGGCATAAAGGCCTGAGGGGAACAAGGGGATACAGGTCACTGTGGAAGAACTTAGGACACTGAATAGAAGAAAAGGCAGAGGAAAGAGGACCACATGATGAGAAATCCAAAGAGAAGAGGGGACATTCGGGGAGGTGGAGCAGCATCCCCAAGAGGATCTGACAGGGCTTAGAGGCAACGGGCTTGCCTCCCATACCCCCATCCTCCCCTGCAGCTTTGCAGCCATCCTGTGGACCCTCACGAAAAGAGCCCTACAAATACTCCTCCCTTGGGAGCCAGAGCTCTGGACTCTCTACAGTGTCCGGCGCAGGGAGAACTCCAACCCCTCATCCTCAGTCCTCTACACCCATCAGCAGGACAATGGTGATGGATGATGAGACAGAGGCAGGTCCCACAGACAACCCTAAACCCTCCTCACTGTGGGGGTATGTCGACTTTCCCCTCTCCCCTCCTCCACCTTATCCTCAAACGTCAGAAGACAGAGGCACCTGTTCAAAGGTTACATTCGTATTCTCAGAATTCAACACTGCACCTGCCTGCCACGGGGTAAGCTCTCAAGAAATGTTACTAAATGTCCAGGCCCCTCCGTGTCTTCTTGGAGCAGACGTTAGCATGAAGGAGAAAAATCTAGGAAGAATGAAACATACTGGTCTTTTCAAACATGTGAACGATGTCTTGTCAAAAAGTGACTTGCTTTAATCTTTGAAATTAGGAAGGCAGAGAGACAGTCAGGGAGGAGTCCTGTGCAGCAGCAGGTTCAATATGAAAGACAAAATCAAGTGGGCAACTTGAGAGGAACTGAGTTCCTCCTGCTTCACAGGGTCAAGCAGAAGCTAACTGACCCCAGGAGAGCCACTGTAAGGAGTTCATCCTGGGGAGAAGTGTAACCTGGGATTTCCCAGATTCCTTCTGATTCTAACACTCTAATTATCAAATAAAAGTGCACTTATAGACATGGAAATAACATTTGCTTAACCATTGCATTTAAAATTCATGTATATCACTGCTTTCAGTTTGAGTATTTTATTGAGCTATAATGATACCGGTTCATGGATGATGTGACATCTGTACTTCAAACAAAAAATGTTAATAAAAAATCTATTGAAATTGGGGCCACAAAAATTTAATCAATATTCATCTTGGGTTTAGTCAATATATCAAGTTATATCAGTCATAAACTTTAGTATGTATCTTTAACCACCAAGCTAGATCCAGAAAGATACTTGATAGCATGTTTTATGTAAAATAGGTTATTCCAAAAATGATTTGATAGTTTTTGGTCAAATGCTATTGAAATAATTTCAAAGAAGAGGCAGATTAAGTAGTTAGGTGTGGCTACCGTGTCTAATGCATCTGTTTAATTCCTTCTAAACTGCTCAAGAGGACCATTTCTCAAGTATTGGCTATTATTATTGATAAATTTATAACTCACTTTTGTAGAGCTTTTTTGTTTTTTTTCAAAACATGTTGACATATATAAGGTACTTTTAATTCTCACAATATGCCTGGGAGTTAGACAATGTGGTAGAGCCTGCTGGTTATTCTAAATGATCTGTTCCCATCTGATTTCAACATAATAGAATCAGTCACTGAGCACACGGCTCCTCAGGGAACAATTATTTGCAGACTCCTTTTGACCACGTGACTGAGTTCTGCCCAAGGGACAGCGATAGGTGCAGCTTCCAGGTCAGGCACTTCAGAGGACACCTTTTCCCTCTTCCTCCCTTTCCCTGTCCACTGGATGAAACTGGGATATGTGCTCTGGAAATCAACAAAGGTCACATACATATCTGCCTAGCAAAATCTTCACTGTTCTTCATCACTCTTTAAAACTGCTTCCCAGATACTGTGTGAGAGCACACTGCAAGTGCAATATTCCATTTACAAGAAAGAAAATGGACATGTTGAAACCAGAAACATGTATTTCACCTCTCCACTCACGCCTTTATTAAAAATTGTATTTCTTTCCTCTGTGCCAAGCACTGAGATAAGCACTACAAATTGTAAAATAAATATGATAGGTAGCCTGTGCTCTTAGAGAGCCGCCACTGAGTAAATGATCCATTCTTCCTGTGGTTATTGCAAAACGAAAATATTTGAGTCAAGTCTCTGAAGGGTAAGTAAGAGTTTACCCCAAGATAAAGAGGGGAAAAAGGCATCCTTCAGGTTATCTTCGTACTCAGAATATATCAAAATAGAGCATATAAAAGTCACATTCTGCTTATCTGTTTAAATATAGACGTCAAGTATAACTTTCCATTTCTGGAGAAAATGTGGATATCAGACAATTCAATAAGCTGTGTGTTTTTAATCACCTATTATTACTTGTCCTCCCAGTAAGCATGTATTCTATTCTCCTCCTACAACTGAAATTTCCTTTATGCCTTAAAAAGAAAACATTCATCAAAAGAAAGATAACTTTTACACGAATTAATTATAATACAATTCTAGTTTAGAGCAATGATATTTTTGAGAATATAAGATAATTCAGAAGGCTTCTATGTGCAAAAGCCGTGACTACTACACATTCAGCTGGCACAGTTGAGAGTTCATTCATTTTGCACCTGAGAAGTGCACACTGACATTATTTGAATGTTTAGTAGTTTACGTTTTCCTTCTTTTCTTCAACTCAAAATAATTGGCATTGTTAAAACGCTGCTATGATTTTGAAATGATTTTATTAATTCTTTTCCTATTTTTAAATTTTTTCTTGGACTTGACCATAACCTTCAAAAAACAATGTGTTTCAAAAAGGAGTGATTCAAGCTGTTTGGGAGATATTTTCACTATTTCTGACTAAATGCACTATTGAATTCAGAGTATTCTAAAATTTAGATTAACTTTCAATCCAGCTGATTATTCTAGTTATATACAAAATACATTTTTTTGAGATGGAGATTCGCTCTTGTTGCTCAGGATGGAGTGCAATGGTGTGATCTCAGCTCACTGCAACCTCTGCCTCTTGTATTCAAATGATTCTCCTGCCTCAGCCTCCCAAGTAGCTGGGATTACAGGCACCTGCCACCACGCCTGGCAAATTTTTTGTACTTTTAGTAGAGACAGGGTTTCACCATGTTAGCCAGGCTGGTCTCGAACTCCTGATCTCGGGTGATCCACCCGCCTCACCCTCACCCTCCCAAAGTGCTGGGATTACAGGTGTGAGCCACTGTGCCCAACTCCAAATACATTTTAATGAAAAGAAAACTTCTAAAGTGTTTCTCAAAAGTGCATAGTATATATAACTTGAGCATATATACAGTAGACAAATCGTTCACACTAATTAGTTGGGGAATAAAAATTCAACCAGCTAACAAAGCCCCTTCCAATATATACTCCTAAAGCTGGCCAGGAGACTTTACCACCTCCCCTTATTCTGAAAACTTCTTTATAATACTGCACGGTGACTACAGATAGCTTTTAACTGGACATTTTCACAATGAAATCATACATTTGATGATGAACCTTAAATTTTCACTGCAGATATCAGAGTCTGCCACATTATGTTTCCCTATTTTTTCTTACTGGATTAGGATTTGGTATTCTCTGTTCCATTGGAAAGTGGCTAGAAAGACTGACAAGGAGAGAAGATTCTAGTACCATGAATTTGTAAAGGTGAAATTAGGCTATTCAGTAAACCAGAAGCTGAGCACCAAGGGAGGGCAAGATGCCATTTTCAGAGATACAGATGAAGTGAACAGGATTACCCCAGCTAGCGAAGGGGTAAAAGGGAGACAAATGGTTAATTAAAGGGAAGAGTGTGGGAGGAGGCATCCGAGCAAAGCGAAGTCCTGTGTGGGATGCCATAGAAGGAAGAGATGGCATTCAGGCATGGGGCCCAAGGGAGAGTGTGAGCTGGCTCTGGAAGAACAAGTGGGATTTGAATAAGCAAGGACTCTGTCTTGTCCACACATAATGTCACCCTGTAAAGCATCCATCATGGCACACTGCAGGGGGCAAGGCAGAAGCAAGAACCCCAGCAGCGAGGCTCTTCCCATTACCCAAGCAAGGTTGGATGGTGTCTTGCAGCTCCATCATAGTCATAGACAAGGGGAGAAGTGGTTTGATTCTGGACACATTCTGAAGGTAGGTAGAGTTGCAGGATTTGTTGATGGATTAGAAACAAGATATGAAAAAGGGGAGTAGTTAAGATTCAGGGTCCAACAACTGGAAGAGTAAAGTCACCATAACAGAGAAGAGGAAGCAGGAGTTTGATATGGGATGTGTTCGATGTGACATGCCCATTAGACATCCACGTGGAGAAGGCAGTTGTCTGTGCAAGTCTGACGGTCAGGGAAACCTGATGGAGACTCAGTAATCCAGTCATCAGGATGCGGCGGTATTCAAAGCAGTGGCCTAGAGTGAATCTAGACAGAGACCTGGGCCCTCCGCTATTTACAGGCAAGGTGAGGAAGAACAAGCAAAGGAGAGTAAAAGGGAATTGTCAGGGCGTTGAGAGGAGAGGCAAGGGAGACCCAGGACCTGAAAGTCAAATTGAGGAAATGTTCAAGAGAGAAGAAGTGATGGCTTCAACAAACGCTGCAGACAGATGGGCTGAGACCTGCGCACTGACGCTAATGCTCAACAGTGCCAAGATTAATATCTCCTAGCCCTACTTCCTTATGTGAAAGAAGCTGTCTTTTTCACAGGTTCCTTGCACAAATGTCTGCAAGAATCTCAGGCGGTGAGGGGAGTCAACGGTGGGGAATGGGAACACGTGTATTTCCAACTTGATTCTAATCCTCTTAGAACCCATATACAGAACAAAGACTTAGAGGCACTGCTGGCGCTGAACTCCCCAACGACAGTCCCTAGTGCTGATTTCGGGGGACATTAAGAACTTTCTTTCAAGAGCTGTGAAGGCTGGCTGAGCAGCTGGTCTTCAAATCCAAGAGAAAAGGTGTGCCCTCCTGGATTACACTCAAATGAGCAAAGCAGCCTGAGCTCCAAGCTCTCTGTAGAAGGCCTCTCTCTCTCTCACTTTCTCTCTCTCCTCGCTCGCTCTCTCTCTCTCTCACACACACACATACACCCCATTTTTGCCAAGGCTCACTCCAGCATGAGGAACCCACAAAGAACACCAAGACCTCCATTCTGAGCAGGGCCTCCATTATTTGTCCTGCCATTTGTTTGTTCTGCCTCATGTCCTCCCGGCCATCAGTGGTCCTCGACTCTCTAGTGGGGGTCAAGCTTCCCATCATCCCACGGGATCTCCTAAGGCCATCTGTAAATTAGTGGAAACACAGAGGGAGTGAGGGAAGGGTGCTAGCCTGTCTTTATCCTTCGCCAACATCAGATCCCGGAACAAAACTGGCCCCTAAGTCTGTGCAGCAGCAATGTCTAAGTCCCAGCTAAAATGTCCTGTTATCAAAATCTGCAGAATATATCTTATCTTCTTCAGGTAAGCTCAAATGTTTCTATCCTCCCTTCCCCCGACTCCCATATACGCACCAAGAAATGTCATTGAAAACAGAATGAAAGTATCTCATACAACAAAATTAATTCAAGATACTTTCTTTGACAATGGGAACTCAATTCTAAATAAGATACAAGAATGACTAAACACCAAACTGAAAGAAATTTGAAAGCAAAATTAATATTTTACACCAACTAACAGTTTGTTTGCAGCATCAGCAAAATCAAGCATTCACCTGTTACTAATTTCCTCTAAATACAAAGTCCACTGCATTTCTAGGAAGGATGGTTAGTGTTTGGCAAATTTTTTGTGTTAAGTGTTGAAAAATATAACTGAGAAGTTAATCAGAGGACCACGAGTGGACACAAAGATCTAAAACATGTTGATTATTTAAAACACCAGAGCACCAGAGAGCACGCAAGTCTTTATCTTATAATAAAATGATCCTATAAGTCACTATAATAACAATTGACTACTTTGTATACATGAGTTTATCCTAGGGACTCTAAAAATAGAACTTGTAGGATTTAAATCTAAAGTAAAGATTTTACAGGCATGATCTATTAGATCCTCCAGCTGACCCATTTATTCGCTTCTAGTATGAACTGATAACTTGCTTATGTTTTCTTCAAAAAGTGAGACTATTCTTCCCATAGTTTTTCTATCACCAACCATACACTGGTGGTCTTTAGGGTTTTTCAGTTCCATAAAAGGATTGAAAACGTGTAAGAATCACTGCTCTAAAGCACTCTTGTGAAAAAACATACGTAAGCATGAAATCACAAAAATCACAATGTGTTTCCAAACAAATCCAACATTCTTTTATGGCCAGTAGCAGCAAACAGGTTTTGTGGAACCGATATAACATCTAATTTAGCCATTATTACAACATTACCAGCAGCTCAGAGCACTAAGTTACCTCAATATCCCAGTAGTGCTCTGCCCATATTATCTATGACTTTAATTAAAAGTGTTTAGAAATGGTTTTCATACTGACTTTGTTCGGAATATGTGGCTGAATTCTAAATTTAAAAATAGGTCTTCCAGTAGGCCCAGAAGACATCAAAATTAGGTACCAAAAGTTGTACATTTAAACACTTTTATTAAAATGTTTATACATGTACATAAAATATTTTATTGTGATACAAAACTCTGTACAAAATGTACTAACAACGGACATGATTATAAATGAATCCCCAAAACAATGGTCCCTAAATTTGGACACTAAGGAGAAAACAATGGTACCTAAATTTGAACACTAAGGAGAAAAAAGGAGGAAGAAATACTTGAGACCACTTTACCATGGCATATAAATATTTCTTGCTGTCAAAATTAATAAAATCTTTTGCACAGGGGTGTTACAATTGATTTTATCAGGCTAACAATGTCATAAGTGAGGAACCCTTTCAACTGTAGAGAGCACTGTGGAAATACAGGTGTGGTAGAACAATCTGTATCACCCTGCAGTTGTTCCTGTGTTTCTATGACTAGCTTTGAGATTGTATGAAGTGGTCTTCACACCCCTGGTGAGTAAGTTTGGTGGAAGCAGTTCCCCACCCTACCGCAGAAGGGACCACAGTTTAAAGCTGACTTTCGGGGAGCTGTGTTTTGACATTTTCACAACAGTGTGAATTCGTGCCACAAGCAAGACAGATCTTATTGGATGAACACTGAACTCGTGACATCTCCACAGACAGGAATTCTCTCTGTGCGGCTTAAGAACAAACGTGTTTCTTTCATCCACCCTGCTCATTCTCTCCCCGTAGTTTCCCCTAGCAAATCCTCCCCGCCATCACCTCTAGGAATTCCTCTGCACCCAGAGAAAGGAGTTCCTTTCCTCACTGCTGAAACCGATTCCCACTTCCTTTCCACAGATGGACTCCAAGGGGCACTCACTTGTGTGCCCACTGAGGGATTTCTCTCCTCATTCCACACTTTCCAACGGAAGTCAGAGCTGCTCAGTTTCCCCCTGGTGACCACATACACGTGTCCAAGCGAAGCCTGTCTGGGGGAGTCTCAGTTCCCACACTTCCCCCTGGCCCCACCTGGGGCCCTCTGTCTCCCCTGCGTGGCCCTCCGCCTGGCCCCTCGCACTCACCAGGAGGAGGTTGTGCGCCACCAGGTACCCAAGCCGCGGGCTGCCCCGGATGCCGGGGGCCAGGCGCCCGGTGGCGTAGCCGTGCCAGGCCACGACGTAGGGGTTGTCGATGGTGATCCAGTACTTGACCTGGCCGCCGAAGTGGCGGAAGCAGAGCTCCGCGTAATCCCTGAAGTGGTCGGCCAGGGCGCGGTTGGCCCAGCCGCCGTAGGCGTCCTGCAGGCGCTGGGGCAGGTCCCAGTGGTACAGGGTGACCACCGGCTGCACGCCCAGCTCCCGCAGCCGCTCCAGCAGGCGCCGGTAGTAGCGGAGCCCCTCGCGGTTGGGGACGCCCGCGCTGCCATTGGGGAGCACCCGCGCCCACGAGATGGAGAAGCGGTAGTGGGTGACCCCGAGCTCGCGCAGCGCCTCCGTGTCGCGGAAGACGTTGTTGTAGCTGTCGCTGGCCACGTCCGCGGTGGCGGGCTGCGGCGGCGACGGGGCGCCCGACGGCAGATTGACGATCCGGGAGTCTCCCGGGGGTGCCAAGGGGTGGTGGGTGAACGTGTCCCAGATGGACGCACCCTTGCCGTGCTGCTGCCAGCCGCCCTCGGTCTGGTAGGCGGCGCTGCCCACGGCCCAGAGGAAGCCGTCGGGGAAGGTGCCCTGGAAGAGGCCCGCGGCCTCGGGGGCGGGAGGGCGCGCGAAGCGGGCCCAGGTCTGCGCGCCGTCGCCCGGCTCCGCGCGCAGGCGGCGGCCGCCCAGGGCCAGCAGCACCAGCAGCAGCGACAGCGACGGCGGCGGCGGCCGCGGGCGGCGCGGCGGGGCGCTGGCGGGCATGCTGTGCGGGAGCCAGGCGAAGGGGCCCCGCGCCGCGCCCCTTTATGCCCGCGCCCTGCCGCGCCCGCCCGCCCCCGGCCGGCGCGCCCACCCCCGCTCCCCCGCTGGCTCCGCTGGCAATAATTACCTGAGCCGGGCCTGCCTCCGCCCTGTCACTGGGGGCGGGGGCGCGAAGGGCCAGGGGTCCCCGGGAGGGGCGCGGCAGTGGGCAAGGTGCTACAGGCGTCGCTAGCGGACGTCGGAGAAAGGCACCTGTTTCTCCCATCTCCCGGGAGCCGCGCAGGACGTTTCGGGGACGCTCGGGTTCATTCTCTTTGCCCGCCGCGCGTCCTCCGAGATCAGCCCTGGAGCGGCTTCGTCTGGGAGAAAAGGCGCCGACCAACTAGCCCCGACTTGGGCGCGGGATCCTGCCGGGCCCTGGCGGAGCGCGCCATTGGGGAAGCACCTGCTCTCACTTTTCTCCCACTCGGAGGCCCAGAGAAGCTCCGGCTGGACATTGCTGGAGCCAATTAGGGACTGGCCGAAATCCTAGAGGGACGGCCAGGTGGGACAGCCGAGGGGGAACTTCACCGTGTGCTGAGAGAAAGGAATTCCCCCTTAGATGAGATGCTCGCCAGGAGACGGGCCCACCCGCACCCCTCTTTCGAGGAAGACAAAGTAGATTTATGGGTTGCGTGGGGACTGGGGTTTTACTCTCCCTTTTACTGTTACCTTTTAATCATTTCAAACCAGCACTCTATCTTTGATTAGATCTCCCAGAATTCCCTGGTGAACTTCAAATCACAGTTGTTGATTGTTCTCCTGAAAAACCAAACACCAAGTTTCCAATTTTGAGTAAATCTCATTCACCTTTATTATCCTTTGGCATCTGTGTTAGCTTTCGGCTCTGACTTAGCAGGTAATCTGTGCAAAGTTGTGCGCACAGCCCTGCTGGAGCGGGAGGTCCCTGGGTCCCACATTTGCCATCTGAGCTGTGGAGGGAAAGGGGAGGGGGGATTTAGCCGGAACACCCATTCCCATCCTCTACAATACAATGGAGCCATGACGTTTTTCCTGTTGCCAAAGAGCCCTTTTGACAGAAATTGCAGAGCCACGATGTCCATTTGGATGTGGGTAGATAGGATTGTGGATAACCGAGATACAGTTGGTGGAGACTGAGAAGGTCTAGGCTCCACCTTTGTGATTTGGGGCAGGAAACCTCTGTAACCCTAAGTTTCCCCGTCTATAAAATCGGGGTGTCCTGTCTGCCCTGCCGCCTCAGAGGCTTGTAAAGTGCAATGAAAAACTGCACAAAGGTGACTCAAAGATAGAAAGCCCAGACAAGTGAAGGCTCTTGCTAACATCCCTACCTTCCTATCCAGTAAGTCGTGCCTCAGTTTCCTCATCCCTACACGTGTGTTGAATGACTAAGATCGTCACAGAGGTGCATCCATTCTCCCAGCGATCTATGTTCCCCGCATTATTTCGTACAAATTTAAAGGCAATAAAATTTTAAATGTTGCAGATGAAGGCGCTTTTGTTAACTCCCCTAAAATATAAGCACAAATTTATTCCAGTATTTTATGAAATATTCCCAACTCCAGCTAGCATATATTATCATGATTAGTAAGATTAAGTCTTCAGATTGAAACAGGCTTACTGCCATTTTGTTAAATGTGGTATTTACATTTTTTCAATAAATACAAAATAGCAAACCATGACACTTCAGCAATTTTAAAAAATTACAGCACGCAACCTCACTGTCACGCTCTCTTCCAGCTAGATTTTAAAAGCTACATCTACATGGAGTTCACATTCCCCTTCTAGAACTGAAGATTGGAGTGTTTGTTGGGTTGTAGCTTGTCAAGTTTCAATTAGAAATGCTTCATGGGTCTCATGGAAAATCGCTTAAGCTAAGTATTCATTTATTGATGTATGGTCTGTTTGCTCAGGGCAGATTTTATCTATTGCTATTTTTACTTGACCAGCAGCATTTTTTAAAATTTTAAAGCAGTGATTAAAAAGCAGGACCAAGTTAACTAAATGTTACACATTTGAAATTTGTCTTACCACATAGACACATGCATCTCATAGTTTTAAGCATTCAAAGACATGTTCCCAGATGATTGTTCATTTAACCCAACAGTAAAGATTATATGATGATTAAACTTTATTTCCAGAACTTTCTGTTTATTAAAGTTCTGTTCATGGTTATTAAGTTCTGGGTTCCACAAGTGTGAGTAACTGTTAGTGCTGCTTTTTTTTTTTTTTTTTTTTGAGACGGAGTCTCACTCTGTCGCCCAGGCTGGAGTGCAGAGTTGCTCACTGCAACCTCCGCCTCCTGGGTTCAAGCAATTCTCCTGTCTCAGCTCCCCCAAGTAGCTGGGATTATAGTGGCGTGCCACCACACCTGGCTAAATTTTGTATTTTTAGTAGAGACGGGGTTTCACCATGCTGGCCAGGCTGGTCTCGAACTCCTGACCTCCTGTGATCCACCCACCTCGGCTTCCCAAAATGCTGGGATTGCAGGCATGAGCCACTGTGCCTGGCCTTCTTATTTATTTTGGCTTTATTTTGGTTTTTATTTTTTACAACCGCCTTCAAACATCTGAAACTTGGGTTTCAAATGCAAATAAGAGATTAATTACTTGCTGTGCTTTGAACATGAAGGTGAAGTTATTGATGCATCAAAGAAAAGGACATTGTAAATTTATTTACTGGCTTTCATTTTGGTGACAATTTCAACACTAAAAGTGGTCAAACAATCTGATCAACTTTTCCTCCATTCTCCACATTCCTTCATCCCATGCCTTCACACCTGTTCTTTTTCCTATTGTGTTCCCAGGACTGTGGGAGCCTTTTAACACCAATGGAACAGAAGGAGATGCACTGATTCACATGCGCCCAAACACAACACCAATCCTACAAGCTCTCAGCTCACTGGTCGCAGACATTCATCTTCTACGGGCAGAGTTTTATTTCACTGAGCTACAACTATGGGCAAGGTAACAATGAGCTGTGTGGAGACTTCAAAACATAGAGGACAACCTCTGAACTCAAAGACAACATCTAATTAAAGAAAGGATAAAGAAAGATGAAAATAAATAAGTTGTTTGATTATGCTGTGTTAACAAATGACCCATAGAATAATTGTTAGAGAAATTCAAAAGAAGAAGAAATTACTTCATTTTGAGTTCCTTGGAAAAGTTTTACAGAGAAAAAAATGACAATATCTGGGGTTTAAAGAGTAAAACTCGCACAAAGACCTGGAGGGAAGGAATCAAGAGATGCAAACACTGAAGAAAAAAAAAATGTTCACAGTGTATTTGTGGTGAAAAGAAAGGGTTTTTGTGTGCAAGGAAATAATGGACTGAAATGTGGTAGTCCTGGCACCTAGAATCGCGCTGAGCAAAAAACAAGCGTTTGTTTAATGAGTAAATGAAAGTAGAGTTTCATTTGTCCAGTTAACAAAATACACAAGTATTCCCTGCCCTCCTCTTTTTAAAATTAATTAATTAATTAATTATTTTACTGACAAAAATATATATATTTTCATGTACAGCATGTTGCTTTAAAATATGTACACATTTGTGCAGTGGCTAAATCAAGCTAATAAGCATATGTATTACCTCACATACATATCTTTTTTGTGGTAAGAAGACTTAAAATCTGGCCACGTGCGGTGGCTCACGCCTGTAATCCCAGTACTTTCGGAGGCCAAGGCAGGCAGATCACCTAAGGTCAGGAGTTCAAGACCAGCCTGACCAACATGGTGAAACCTCTGTCCCTACTAAAAATACAAAAATTAACCGACATGGTGGTGGGTACCTGTAACCCCAGCTACCCAGGAGGCTGAGGCAGGAGAATCGCTTGAACCCAGGAGGCAGAGGTAGCAGTGAGCCAAGATCACGCCACTGCACTCCAGCTTGGGCAACAGAGCAAGACTATGTTTCAAGGAAAGGAAAGGAGAGGAGAGGAGAGCAGAGGACAGGAGAGGGGAGGGAAGGGGAGGGGAGGAAGAAGGAAGAAGGAAGGAAGGAAGAAACAAGGAAAGAAAGAAAGCAAGAAAGAAAGAAAGAAAGAAAGAGAGAAGAATACGTAAAATCAACTCTATTAGAGATTTTCAAAAATACAATATATTGTTATTAACTACAGTCACCATGTAGCACTATAGATCTCTTGGCTTATTCCTCCATCTAACTGAAATTTTGCATCCTTCAAGCAATATCTCCCCAGCCCTCCACTCCTACATCTCATCTTTTGGCAACCATCATTCTCCTCTCTGCTTCTGTGAGTTCAACTTTTTCAGATTTCACATATAACTGAGATCATGTAGTATTTGTCTTTCTGTGCCTGTATCAGGGAAAACTCCCACCCCCGACATTCAACGTGGGTTCTTTACTATTTCCCTAAGCGTCAGCTAGTCTGAGAAAAAAGGGAAAGAGTACAAAAGAGAGAAATTTTAAAGCTGGGTGTCCGGGGGAGACATCACATGTCAGCAGGTTCCATGATGCTCCCTGAACCATAAAACCAGCAAGTTTTTATTAGAAATTTTCAAAAGGGGAGGGAGTGTACGAATGGGGTGTGGGTCACAGAGATCACATGCTTCACAAGGTAATAAAATATCACAAAGCAAATGGAGGCAGGGCGAGATCACAGGACCACAGGACAGGGCAAAATTAAAATTGCTAATGAAGTTTTGGGCACACATTGTCATTGATAACATCTTATCAGGAGACAGGGTTTGAGAGCAGACAACCTGTCTGACCAAAATTTATTAGGCGGAAATTTCCTCATCCTAATAAGCCTGGAAGTGCTACAGGAGACCAGGGCTTATTTCATCCCTTCATCTTTGACTGTAAAAGACAGCAGCCGCCAAAGGGGCCATTTCAGAGGCCTACCCTCAGGGGTCATTCTCTTTCTCAGGGATGTTCCTTGCTGAGAAAAAGAATTCAGCAATATTTCTCCTATTTGCTTTTGAAAGAAGAGAAATATGGCTCTGTTCTGCCTGGCTCACTGGAAGTCAGAGTTTAAGGTTATCTCCCTTGTTCCCTGAACATTGCTGTTATCCTGTTCCTTTTTCAAGGTGCCCAGACTTCATATTGTTCAAGCACACATGCTCTACAAACAATTTGTCCAGTTAACGCAATCATCAAAGGGTCCTGAGGTGACATACATCCTCCTCAGCTTACGAAGATGATGGGATTAAGAGATTAAAGTAAAGACAGGCATAGGAAATCACAAGGATATTGATTGGGGAAGTGATAAGTGTCCATGAAATTTTCACAATTTATGTTCAGAGATTGCAGTGAAGACAGGCACAAGAAATTATAAAAGTATTAATTTGGGGAACTAATAAATATCCATGAAATCTTCACAATTTATGTTCTTCTGCCATGGCTTCAGCCGGTTCCTCCGTTCAGGGTCCCTGACTTCCTGCAACAGCCTAGCTTATTTCTCTTAACATAATGTCCTCCAGGTTCATCCATGTCATCACAAGTGACAGAATTTCCTTTTTTTGTAAGGCTGACTATTCCATAGTAGATATATGCCACATTTTCTTTATCCATTTGTTTGTTCATGGATACTTAGATTGAATCATTATCTTGGTTATTGTGAATGGTGATACGGTAAACACAGCAATGCACATATTCCTTAGGCATACTGATTTCATTTCCTTTGGATATATACCCATAATAGGAATTAGGAATGCTGAGTCATACGGTGATTCTTTTTTTTTTTTTTTTTTCTAGACATGATACCACTCTGTCCCCCAGGCTGGAGTGCAATGGCACAATCTCGAATCACTGCAGTCTCAAGTCCCTGGTGCTCAAGCAATCCTCCCACCTCAGTCTCCCCAAGTAGCTGAGACTACAGGCATGTACCACCATGCCTGGCTATTTTTTCTATTTTTTGTAGAGACGAGGTTTTGCCATATTGCCTGGGCTGATCTCAAACTCCTGGGCTCAAGCAATCTGTCCACATTGACTTCCCAAAGTGCTGGGATTACAGGCATGAGCCACCATGCCCTACCATAGTGGTTCTATTTTTAAATATTTGGATGAACCTCTATATTGTTTTTTGTAATGGCTAAATTAATTTACATTCCCACCAATGGCATACAAGGATTTTCTTTTTTCTTTATCTTGTCAACACTTGTTATCTTTCTTTTTTTTTTATATATATAATAACCATTGTACTTAGGGTGAGGTGATATCTCATTGTGGTTTAATATGCATTCCCCTGATGACTAGTGATGTTGAGCATTGTTTTCATAGATTTGGCCATTTCTCCTTTTGAGAAATGTCTACTCAGATCCTTTGCCCATACTTTAATTGGGTTCTTTGCTTTCTTGCTATTGAGTTGTTTGAGTTGCTTATATATTTTGGATATTAAACCCCTTATCAGATGTATGGTTTGCAATTCTGTAGGCTGTCTCTTCAATCTATTGACTTTTCCTCGGCTGTGCTTTTCCTCCTCTTCTACCCATCTCCCTGCTTGTTACTCTGCTACAGCCACATTGGCCTCCTAGTTGTCCTTGGAACACGCCAAACTTATTCCTAGCTTTGGCACCTTTGACTTGCCCTGCCCCATCTCTGGAATGCTCTTCGTGGAACCATTTGCCTCTCCTCAGTCTGCTCCCAGACAAAAAGCATATCCTTAACCTTCTCTGATCTCTCTGTCTAAAGTAGTTACCCCAGTTCTTCTCAACTACAGTACCCTGTTTAGTTTTCTCATAGAGCTTATGACTGTCTCAAATTATCTTGTTCATTTATTTATTTCCTTTATCCCCCATAAGAACGTAAACTCCATAATAATGGGCATATGGCCTTTTATTTGAGAAATCTCCAGTACCTAAGGGATGGTACCCATCCACTGTAGGTGCTCTATACGTATTTGTGGAATGAAGGAACGGATGAATGAACCCATTGGTAGGAGATGGATTGCTCTACTTCAGGGCCAAAACAAAATGTTGAGGATTCTAAAGCCACAACCTGTCTTAGGAAAAGAGTCTGTGATTGATTAGTAATGTCTGCTCTGAGCACAGAAAGGGAAAGTGGTCACAACAGCATATTTGACATCCTACATGGAACTATGGTAGGCCATGGCCTGAGCCTACTGTACTGAAAAACTTCAGGAAGAACTGATGTTACAACAATAAGCAGAACACAAAACTGTGTAACTGTGGAATAGCTTACTTGCCAACATTCCCCACTTCTCCCAGTACCCCTCTAATAAGCCCAAAAGGATTAAGAAGGATTAACACTGGAGTTCTGAGCTTTTCTGATCTAGCAAATTCCTCATTCCACAGAGATATCCAGAACTACCAAATACCAGGCACACCTTTGTGAAGGACTAGGGAGGCATCAGGGAGCCACTTCCACCTACTGGTATCCTTGTTCTTCTTATTTGCAAGCAAGAGAAATGTGGAAGTGATTTACATTCCAAGATTTGAAGTCCCAACCTGTAAGAGCCCAGCTCAACTCAGGAGCCACTGAGGGCTTTTAAGTAGTGAAGTTACAATGTCAAATTGCAGTATGCCTCAACTTATTTTAAGACAGAGCCAATATTAATTAATGAATCTATTGATTTGGCAGTGACAGGCAGGATTAATTAAAAGAGGAGATGCTAGAACCTGAAAGACCACTTTGAAAGCAACTACAGTACCTGGATAATATAAGAAAGGCTTATACCTAGCATGGTGAAAATTGTAAAGAAAAGGAAGGGAAAGATGTAAGGCAATTCAAAAAAAGACTAATTGAACATGAGAGAGAAGAGCAGATGAAAGACTAAAAGGTGATTTTAATGTTTTGAGCTTAATCAAAAATAAAAATAAGACTCTCTCTATATATATTTAAGTACATTCAGAAGTATAACTAATTTGAGCAACAGATAAATTCAGTGTTAAATATGTTGAATTTGAGTGTCACTCATTATAAGTGAAAATATTAACCGTATAATAGAACAATAGAATCGAAGCCAGGAGGCAGTTACAGTCTGGGAATTTGGACCAGAAACATTGATACGAGGCTAGTGGATAAGATGAGGGTATTAAAAAAGAAACAACTAAAAGTCAAGGGCTGAGCCTTGGCATATGTCTCCATTGAGTTGGATGGGTGGGGTAGAGGAAGAAAGGAGTCCAAACGAAGTGAGCCCACAGAGGAGTTCCAGAAGTCACAGGATGAAGTGTTTTTCAAACTTAGGAGATGAGTATTTTTAAAAGAGGAGATGATGAAACTTGTTGAGAAAAGACAACTGACCTAGAAGTTAGTTCATTTGGTGACTTTGGAGACAGATTTTTAGTTGTAATGGGGACTAAAGCCAGATTACAATGTAAGTCATTAATGAGAGTCTGTGGGTGGCAAGAAAACAAAGGCCACAGATGTACACTTCTCTGAGAAGTTTGCCAGTGGAAGGAGTGAGAAAGAATGTCACTTGTGGGGTTAGCAGAGTTCAGAGAAAATTTTTTCAAGATGGGGAACTCTGCACATATTTTTGTGCTGAGAAGGAAAGGTTAAGGAAAATGAGAATTGGGAGTTTCAAGGGGAAGATGAAGCAAAATAGCCTAACTAGCACCAGCTGTGATCTAAAGTAGCTGATTGTAGACTTTTAGTGTCCCAAGATATTAAACCTGGAACCAGTAAGAAGACCAGAAAAACAAGAGGATGCAGCTGGAATGCTGTCATGGTGCAGAAGGAAACATACGCCAGTGCATCAGGGATGGTGGACAAGAAGCTACTAAAAAGGCCACAAAAAGGAGGTCCAAAAAGACATTAAGAAAATTGCAAATAGGTTCTCAGGAAGATACAGTTCTGCAGAGCTCCCTGTCGCTAAAGTAGACTGTGGAGCCACTAGATTCAATTCTTGTTGCTTCTGCAATCTGGGAAATCTGACTGTTCCTGGGTGGCTGCATCTATTCCAAGTGGAGCAGGAAGCCAAGAGCTTGGATCCTGCACTCGCCATCACCTGCCATGTCCTCCTAAGTAATACCCCTGCCTCATAGCCTGGTGCTGATTTGGACACTAATTAAACATGCCCTAACACAAGGCTTCTCTCTAGATGCTGGGAATAGGCTCATCAGGGACATGGGGCATTGAATTCCTGGAGTCAAGATGTTTCTATTCCCTTTGTCTCTCAAAAAGTTCCCCAAATACAATGAGGAGAATAACAGATACATCTATTTTCAATGAAACTGAGAGGGGTTAGCATATGGAAAGGAAATGAATATGAATTGCTGGTGAGTTAGCTGAGGAACATATGAATGAGAAGCAAGATGATTTACCTGACATCCCTCCAGAAAGAATCAAGATCTGAGATACTAAGACAAGAAAGGAAGAGATGGAGGCCTTAAAAATAGGAGTTGGGCAAAGTAAATACCCAAGTCTCCAATACAGAGAAAGAGAAATGCCAAATTCAGACTCACTAAAAGACTGAGATCCAATCATAGGACTATAGAATGATTCCCATTTCCCCACAACTTATCACTCCCCACCCAACCACCACATCAGTAGGGCTTCTGTATAACAACAGGGAAATATAGCTAAAGCTTCAGATCCTATTTAAGAAGAAGTCTCTAGGGAAGCCCAAAAACAAAAGGAGAGACAAAAACAATAAAGGCAATTTTAGCATCTGATTCCATAGCTATAATAAACAAATACAGCCTAACTCCTAGCCAGATAAACGTAAAGCCTCACACTTTTAGGCTTGTCTACCTAGTTCTTTTTATCTGATACATCATATCTAACCTTTAGCCAAAAATTACAAAGCATGCTAAAAGGCCAAAAAATAAAGAAGTAACTCAGTGTGAAGAGAAAATACAAGCATCAGAACCAGACTCAAAAATATGGTTTTTACTTAAAAAAATAGGTAAGCACTTCTCCAGGGGAGGAATAAGTTGTGTGATAAAGGAAATGTTAGTTTAACACACTACTTGGCTCAGCTGTGAATGAAATCTATATACTTATGCTTAATATGAATGTAATAGACACTTCTGATTATAACTCTATTGGGCAGTTGCATGAACGATTCAAGAGAACATGATGCATGCATTCTATTTTAAAACGTGAAGGTGAAATGTCGAATGAAAAAAATAGCTAAAAGAGTTGAAAGGGTTAAAACCAAAGGCGTGATTATTTTTGAATTCACCTTTCAACATTGTTTGACTTTTTAACTTGGGTGTAAGTTAAAGGAAGTACATGTCAATAAGTCTTAGTTCAAAGTACAGAAGGATTATATCTTCCTAAAAGGAGAAAGAAAGAGAGGTGGAAGAGCTACAGACAGATTCAGCAGCACAGATGAAGGTATAGGCAAATATATTTTGAGGTGAGAGGCTGACTGGGGTTGAGGCAAATGACAGGAAACTTAAAACTAATGATTTATATTTTCTCGTAGAATAAAAGATTAAGTCAACTGCTGAAAGTAAGCAAGCTGAGTGAGTATGAAGAAAGCAAAAGAGCCTATAGTGAATTTCCTGAATAGTCAACAAAAGGGTATTGAAGCAGCACTGAACAGCAGGATTGAAGCTGCACAGCATGCCTTGTTGAAGTAACTGTCTATATAAACCATATTTATTTCAAATACTTTAAGCAATATTTCAAGTTGTCTATGTGCTGGTGTTTAAAACCCACAATTTTGGGACCTATTTCTAACTCAGATAACAGAAGAGCTATACTTTTCTTTCATATAATACAAAGGTAAATTTGCTGTTTCTTTGAATATGGTCAGTCTCTTTTGTTGATTAAGGACTAAGGTCAACGGTTCAGAATTTGGATGGCCCAATTAGCATCTGTTCAGCTCATTCTCACAGATAGCCATTCTTGCTGACCGCAGGCTTGAAATTGGTGTCCTGAGTCATCAGGGTCACTGGTTGGAAGAGCGTGTGAATTAATTAGTTGGACTGTATCACTAGCATAGAAAATAGCACAAAACACATCCCTCTGCAAATGTGACTAATAAAACTTGGGTGTTAGGTTCTGAACCCCTGACCAAGCGTCAGCAGAGCTGCCTACAAATCCTCACCCCTATGGTATTGATATGGTGCCTGTGCCATTTTTGTCATCTCTCCCTAAAGAGAGACGCTGAAGATCTTATTTTTTCAGCAAGAACCTCCTATGTGGCCCAGCGTTTTGATCTTTACAATTTGCTTCCTAACCTGTGGATCTTGTTGATTCTGGCTTGGTGAAGAGTTTCTTCTGCCTCTTGTCTGCTATCCTCATCTCCTAAACCTTGGCCCTTCATTCATTTCTCTCCTGACATCCTTCTTCTGAGAACTCAACTACTCCTGGTTTCAACTGTGAGAGTGATTCATACATTTAAATCTTTCCAGGCACGACCTCATCTCATACCTTCAGTGCCTGCCTGGTGTCTCTGCTGGTAAATTTCAAGGCTGCATCTGAAAGTCTGTATGTTTACATTGGCAAAGCACACCATCAAAGAATTAACACGAGAACAATCAGATAAAGTATAAATATGAAAAATATTCAGCACCATTAGTGATAAAAGAAGTGAAAATTGTGCAACAGTAGTTCAGAAAATAGTGGAAAGAAAAATGAAGGAGGAGAGTATACCGATGTAATCAAAGCAATCTATTCCTGAAATAAGAATAATGAAAAAGCAGTAAAATATATTAGAATGTACAAAAACAACTCGAGATACACATGGTAATTTAACATAAGCTAAAATGTGGGGAAAGACTGATTTTTTTTTAAGACTGGGGAAAATGGTCATTCCTTCTGAAAAAAAGAAGGTTAAATTCCAAATTCACATCATACTAACAACATGTTTCTAATAAGTAACAAAAATGTTTAAATGCATTAAATACTAGAAAAATACAGGAGAATATTTTTATAATCTTACAGTAAAGAATGCCTCTCCCAGCATGAAGCAAAACCAGATAACATAAAGGAAAAGGCTGACAACGTTAACTGTAATTAAAGATACTATTAATAGAATTAAACACAAGTGACAGACAGGGAAGAAAATATTTGTGAAGGGCTAGTATGTAAAACCTATAAAGAGTTCCTGTAATTAAAAGATGAAACACAATCCACAGTCTGTGAAAATCATCAAAAGATACCAACAGGCAAGTCACAAAGAAAAAATCAAAAATGTCCAACAGACACAAGCGAAAAAGAACTACCCAACTGATAAAGAACAAAAGAAAAAATTTTAAAGAGAGAGATAACATTTTTTTTTCCAAAAATGGAAACATTTTTTAACATTTAGTGTTAGAGTACCGAAAAATGTGCCTTTATATAATAGTGGTGAAAATGTTAACCTGACAACTTTGATGGAGAGTAATTCATCATTATGTGGAGAAAATACACATACCCATGCATTATGTTTCAGAAATTCTACTTCAAGGACTGTCCTACAACAGTTGTAGCAAATTTCTAAGGATATTTGTGCACAAATGCCCACTGTATCATTGTTTGTAATAACAAACAACAGGGAAATCTCCAATGTCTATCAATAGAGGAAAAATTCAATAAATTATGTTACAAATTTAGCTTTTCCCCCAAAAAATCTCCTAGTTGAAATATAGCAAAAGCTTATCTCTGAGGCATGGAAATAGAGGGGAGAATTTGCTTCCTCTTCCTTTAATGTTTACTTTATAAATACTAACTCCTCGTCCCTTACCCCTAAGGAGAAAAAGAAAAAGAAATAGAAAGAAAAATGTGGGCCAAATAATCACATTGGGATTAACTCAGTTTTGTAGTCCCAGAGGGGGCAGATGTCAACAAAGATTGATGCTATCTGCATGAAAACAATCGCTGGTCTCACTAACTTTTCTTTTCCAGCTCTGTCTCCCAGAGGAGGTATTTAGTGTAATATGTAGGGAAATTCCAAACTGGAGCCCATAGTCTTACAAAGGCAATGTCAAAAAAGAAAAAATAGAGTTAAGGAGTAGATGCAAGTCACAGAGCCAGGGAAGGAAGGGGAAAGAGAAGCCAGGTTTCAGTAAACATTTCCAGTGCACATCCAGTCCCTCTTGGTAACTATGGCATCCAGCACTTGGAGGCAACAAGAGGGAGTGGCTTCCTGTTCCTGGAAGCTCAGCCCCCACTGTGTTTTGAAAAGCATCCCAACAGTGCTATGAGAAACCTAATATAAATTAGTAAACAAATCCCTTTTCTGCTACGGCAGCCAGAGTGGGTTCTTTCATTTGTGTCTAACAGTGACCAATATACTGACCATATGGTTCTATCCAGCCTGGTACCCCAACTTAATAAAAACAGCATTTCAGGCCTAGAAGAAAGCTTAGGAGTTGTATGATCTGAACTCCCACCCATGTAGGATTCTTCTCTAAACCCCTTAGCCCTCTGCCTAAACATTTCCCATAACGGGGAAACCACTGCCTGGTAAAGAGTCCGTACCATTGTTGGACAGTTACAACAGATCAAATATGATTCCTTCTCTAGAATTTGCTTCATGGTACCACCCACTAGAAGGTCTTAGTTCTGTCCCCAGGAGCCATAGCAAGCATCTAGCTCAGAGGGGTATTTCATGTGGTTTGAAAGAAGCACGTGTCAGTCCCTCACTCTGAAAAGTGCTCAGTGTGTATTGGAAGAATACATAAATGAATGTGTGTCATCTCCCCTTAGGTGCTGTAGCAACTACGATATGATTGAGCTTGTAATTGCACCTTCTTATAAAACCCATTCTTCCAATTCTCCTCCTCCAACTTAGGAATCCTGAAGCACTGACACCCAGCCCTGCTCTCCAGGGCTGCAGGGATCTAGAGGTCTGCACAGCACCCTTGGGGAAGGTTGCCCCTGGAGATGGTGTTAGTGGATTTTAACAATCAGTGCCAAGAGGGTAATATAGTGGCAAGGGCTGCAAGGTGTTTTGAAATTTGAGACACCTGAAAAGCAGAAATAGGGAGTACAGTGGGAGCTGTTATTAGCTCATGCTGTACAGCAAACTGATGGAAGTGGAGGTGGAGGGTGCTGTACAACCCAGATCCTCTGGGAACATTAACCACTAGAATGCCAGGTGTGAAGACAGTCTGTCCTGAACTAGAATTAAATTTGCAGCAATCAGGACAAAGCCTCAAATTTATTTACTATTCCAATGGGTAGAAGCAAAGGGTTTGTTCATTCATTCATTCAACAAATATTTACTGATCACCTATTGTAGTGGGCAGATGAATGCCCTATTATCTCCCAAAAGATGTCCACCCTCTGGAATCTGTGGATATGGCAAAAGGTAGAAAGGGACGTTGCAGATGTGATTGAATTAGGGATCCGGAGAAAGGGAGATTGTTCTGCATTATCTGAATGAGTCCAGGGTAATCACAGGGGTCCTTAGAAAGAACGCGGCAGGAGAGTCAGAGCTAGAGACAAAGACGTGATCATGGTAGCAGAAGTCGTAGTGATGTGCAGCCACCAGCCAAGGAATGTGGGCAGACTCAAGAGGTGGAAAAAGCAAGACGACCAACTTTTCCTGAGAGCTTCAAGAAGAAACGCAGCCATGCCCAGGGATTTTAGCCCAGTGAAGCTGAGTTTCAGGTTTCTGACCTCTAGAACAGTAAGATAATAGATTCGTGTTGTTTTGGACACTAAGTTCCTGGTAAATGTTATAGTGCTTAGAGGAAACTCATTACATCTGCTGTGTGCCAGGCATAGTACTGAACATTTGGCATAGAGCAGTGAACAAAATAAACAAAGTTCCTACCCTCATGTCATTTACATTCTATTGAAAAGGAGACAAAAATAAACAATGGGCATATTAACTCATTTATTTAATATTTAGTATGTTGGAGGTGATATGTGCTATAGGGGAAAATGGAGCCAGGACAGAGAGGACTATTGAGGGCTAAGGGGGAGCAGATGCACTTTTAACCAGGGCAGCCAGCATGGGCTTCATTGAGAAGAGAGCATTTCAGCAGAGACCTTAAGGAGATGAGAGAGTGAACCATGAAGACATACACTAGACAGAAGGGCAGCAAGTGCACGAGGCCTCCATTCAGAGTTGCCTGACACCTCGAAGATGGACCAGGAGGCGGTGGAGGCCAGAAGAGAACGTGGGCTCTCACTGAGTGCAATGGGAAGCCGCTGGAGGGCTGCGCAGAGGAGCACCCTGAGCGCAGGTCCCTTCCTTCCTTCCTTCCTTCCTTCCTTCCTTCCTTCCTTCCTTCCTTCCTTCCTTCCTTCCTTTCTTGACAGAGTCTCACTCTGCTCACTCTGTCACCCAGGCTAGAGTGCAGCGGCATGGTCTCGGCTCACTACAAGAGCTCAGGTCCTTTCTAAAGGATTCCTTTGTCTGCTGTGTTGTGAAGATGGGAGGTGGGGGTGGGGAACAGGGCAGTAGCCATGGAAGTGGTGAGAAGAGGCCCAATTCTGGATTATTTGGAAAGCAGAACCAAAGGAGTTTCTGATAGATTAGATGTGGGAGTGAGAACGAGGAGTAAAGGATGACTCCCGAGTTCAATTAGGAGTGTAGGGTTAAGCCAGAAAGTGTAACATAGAGCTGATTGTTAATGTCCCACTGAAAAAGTTCAAGGTACTTTAACATGTCAATAAAATAAGATATCTTTTTTGCCATTCAAAAAACATAAAAGAGAACATTTTTTATCTTTTTTTTTTTGAGACCGAGTCTCGCTCTGTCACCCAGGCTGGAGTGTAGTGGCTGGATCGCAGCTCACTGCAAGCTCCGCCTCCCAGGTTCACACCATTCTCCTGCCTCAGCCTCCGGAGTAGCTGGGACTACAGGCGCCCGCCACCTCACCCGGCTAGTTTTTTGTATTCACCATGTTAGCCAGGATGGTCTTGATCTCCTGACCTCATGATCCGCCCGTCTCGGCCTCCCAAAGTGCTGGGATTACAGGCTTGAGCCACCGCGCCTGACCACATTTTTGATCTTACAGATCTCTGAGTTCTCCTGTGTCTTCACATGACACACACACACACACACACACACACACAGAGAAATGGCTCTTTCCTGTGTCCTCTGATTAGGGCACCAATCCCATTATGAGGTTCCACCCTCAGACCTCATTACCTCCCAAATGCCCCACCTCCAAATAACATCATACGGGGGATTAGGGTTTCAACGCATGAATTTGGAAGGTGGCAGCAGAGTGAGGAGGGGACACACAAACATTTAGTCCCCAGCAGGCCTCAAATCGGCAAAGTGTCAGTTAAAGTTTAGAGGAAAAGATACTCTTATGCTGCTTATGTTAATAGCAGCAACAATCCAGGGACTTACATAATGTCAAAGTTTATTTCTCACTTACACCCAAGGTTTGTGGTTGTTCTGCATGTTTCCAAGGCCTCTCCAGCTGTGGTCATTTCTCAGGCAGCAACCAGGGGAAAGAGAATGGCCAGATTCTCTTTCTGGAGATTAGGAGACTAGGTCCTAATCTCCGTAAGAGAAGGACCTAGAAGCAGCACACATCCCTTCCCACGCACCCAGTGAGCCAACACAAAGTCACGTGGTCACACAAGGCTATGAGAGAGGCTGGGAAATTAATGAGCAACTGGAGAAGTGAGGGCCAGCTCAGGGCCCAGCTCCCGTTTCCTTGGGGTGGCAGATACGTTTGCAGGTGCTATCACCTGAGAAAAGGGGGAGGATGGGTGTGGTGGAGTCAGCAGCCTCCCCAGGGACATTCCTGGGAGGACACCTGGTGCAGTCTATCTCAAGAGCAACTGGGCAATATGGGTTGAAAATCTTAAAATATTAAATCACAGTTTCATTTCTAATTAACCTAAAGAAATAATCATGAGGAAATGCCCTGTGTGTTGACTGTTCCAATGTCAGCGTCTGGGTTGGGATGTACAACAATCGTGCAAGATATTACCATCAAGATAAACTGGGCAGAGAGAACAAGAGATCTTTCTTTCATCTCTTACAACTATGTGTATATCTATAATTACCTCAAAATCAAAAGTTCCATTTAAAAAACAGAAAAAATCATGAATGTGAACATTTAGCTACAAAACTAGCAATTGCAAAATAATTGAATGAAGAAAAAGAACCAAAATAACCTAAATCTCCAATGAGGGAAGGTCAGTGTATCAAATTATGAACACAATAAACTACTCTGTGGTTGTTCAAAACAGCATTGTAGTAGACTATGAATGACAAAGAAGATTTACAACATAGTAAGTGTTTTTAAAAAAAGCAGATCATGCAATTTTAGGTAAAAAAGTTATCCAATTTATGCTTTAGTACACACACTCCAGTCCTTCCTCTCCCACCCCTGCTCTCAGATGCTGACCTGGCTGCACACTTCATTGAGAAGACAAAAGTGTTGGAAAACAAATTCCACAACCTCCCACCATAAATCTACCCACCTTCATGCAGCAGTGTCTCTGTAGTCTGCCTTTCATCTTAGGAAACTGCCCTGCCCCTATCTAGGGTCAACCCTCTTCTTGTTGCTAGATTCTCCGTCCCATTCCCTTTTGATAATCAAGAGCTCTCCTCTTGAAATGACCTATCTGTTCCATCATCATTCTTTCCCTCTCTGCTGGAAGATCATTTCCATCAGTATACACACATATGAACTTGGGGGGTGCTATGTGGGAGTGACACCACATCCCCTACATCACCTCCAGCTGCCACTCTCTTAGCAGTGAATCTCCTTGACAAAATGATCTATGTCCTCTTTCTGTTCTTTTTCTATTAAATTTAAAATACCTTTATATGCAATATTTGATTTGTGGAAAGGAATACAACTGACCCTTGAACAATGTAGGGACTAGGGGCACCAACCCCATGTGCAGTCAAAAGTCCACATTTAATTTTTAACTCCTTAAAAATTGAATGACTAATAGACTGCTATTGACTAGAAGCCTTACTGATACTATAAACAGTGGTGGATTAACATGTATTTGGTATGTCATATGTATTAAACACTGTATTTTTATGGTAAAGTAAGCTAGAGAAAAGAAAATGTTATTGTAAAAAACCATAAGGAAGAGGAAAAAGATTGACTATTCATGAAGTCAAAGTGGATCATCATAAAGATCTTCACCCTTGTCATCTTCACATTGAGTAGGCTGAGGAGGAGGAGGAAAAGGAGGTTGGGTCTCACTGTCTCGGGGTGGTAGAGGCAGAAGAAAATTTGCATGTTAATAGACCCATGTTGTTCAAGGGTCAACAGTATGTGAATTATATATATAAGATGTAACACAAACTAATCCAATGAATGCATGAGACCCTATCACTCAAACTAAGAACAGAAAGACTACCAATTGCTTCACTTTCCCCCATGAGTTCCTCCTTTATCTAATCGGGCTATCTCCCAAAGAGGCAACCTCATTCTCTCTTGAAACCATCCCAATCATGCTTTTAGTCAACACCCTAAAGTCACCACTGTGGAGATCATGAATCTGTATGTACTAAATCCAATGGTTAATTCTGAGTCTTCAATTTAATTGATCTGCCAGTAGCATTTCACATAGCTTACAGCTCTCTCCTTCTTTATGAAAAACATATTTGAAGCCAAAAACCCTGAAGTCATCAGTGATTTTCTCCCCTTTGCATCCTTAATCCTCCAATCCATCTGCAAATCCTGTTAGCTCTGCTTTCACAAGGCATTCCCAAATCTGATAGTGCTCACCACACTCACCACATCACCCTCCTCCCAGCCACCCTTAGCTATGTTCTAGACTACGCAACCACCTCATTGACCTCTCTACTTCCATTCTGGATCCTTGATTCCTCAAGCACCAGCCAGAATAATCCTTTCAAAATGTCCAATTAATTATTTTCCTGTTCAGTATCCCCCAATGGCTTTCCATCATAGAGAAATTCTGAATCCTTGATGGGACCTGCAATATCCGATAAGATCTAGACGTTGCCATCCTCTTAGACTTAATCTCCTGTCATTCCTCTTTCATGCCATATGAACCCCCAGAACCTTCCAGAAGCAGATCAGGCATGCCCTTGACCCAGGCCAGGTCATTTGTAATCGCTAACCCTCTGCCCAAAAATGCTCATCTGTAAATATCTACACAGATTGTTTCTTCACTACATTCAAGTCTTAAGTGTCACCACAAAAAGAGTCCTTCCCTGGCCACAAAACCTCAAATAGCATCCCTCACCTCATCACTATCTACCTACTTGCGTTGACTTGGTTTTCTTTATCTTGTATTATACCTACCGTTATATTATACAGCATGTCTTCAAATAGTGTCATTTCTTTCAATATCATTTTGTAATAGTGTTGATGAGAAAAGCAAAAACATGGATTCCCAGCCAGGGCCACTGTCTGCGTGGAGTTTGCATGTTCTCCCATGTCTGCATGCATTTTCTTTGGGTACTCTGGGTTCCTCCCACATCTCAAAGATGTTACATGAGATTAATAACTGTGTCTAAATGGTCCATGTAAGTGAGTGTGCCCTGCAATGAATGGGATGGCATCCTGTCCAGGGCTGAGTCCTGTCTTCACCCTGAGCTGCCAGGAAAGGCTTTGGTCATTGGCGACTTTGAAATGGAATAAACAGTTTGGAAAATAAGTGAATAAATTGAAACTTATTGTCAAATAAAAATTTGCAAGGTCTCCAACAATCATAAAATGCACAAGAATAAATGGTGCAGTACAAAGGTGCTCCATGAGCCCACCAGATCTGTGATCACTTTTGAACTGTGTGGTGGCACAAGGTGCTTCTCATAATTTTCGGTTTGCAAACATTTATTCCTTGATTTGATCTATCACCACTCCAACTGCCATCACTCACTGATTCACTTAAAGTGGGGTAAATATCCTATTTGTATTTGTTAATCTTTCTTAAATATATGTAAGGCTCACATTCATTTCAATGTGTAATATAGAAGTGTTCTGACATTTATTTAGAAATTTGTGGTCAGAAATGTGCCATAGAAACTTAATTCTTGCTTATATCAATTAGCCTGTGGTAAAATTGGTTTTGATTTATGTCATCATTTCTCTTAAAGTAGCAGTTTCCAAGAACCTATCAACAACGCTAAGTGAGGACTCAGTGTACTTTCCTTTGTTTCTTTGTGTGTTGTCTGTCTCATCCTGACAAAATCTAGGTTCCATGAGAGAGACTGAAATGCTTAGTGCTGAGTCCTGTTTCTTCGCCGGTGGTGCTTGGCACATAATAGGCACCTAAATATTTATAGAATGAATGACTTGGGAAACCAGAACAAATCTCTGTGCCAACACAACCAAAGATCCTAATGACTACCCAAGTCCTACCTGTAAATATCTCACCATATTTCTGCAAGTAGACTATCACTACTTTTGAGACACCAGTTTTTAAGGAAGTATATACAAGATGTGGATAGTTGTCAATGAGTGGTATAAAATTACATGTTCAAAGAAGGTCCTAATGGAATTCAGAGGATAGCACATAATAAGCAAAGAATACAGTATTGTGAGCTGCTGATAAAACAATGGCCTTTTGGTACAGCAGGGGAGATGGGAAGTTGATTGATGGGTACAAGTACATGGTTCCCCAGAAGAAATAAGACCTACTGTTAGATCAGTAGGGTGACTATAGTCTACAATAACCTACTGCACATTTCAAAATAGCTAGAAGAAAAGAATTCAAATGGTTCTAGTATAAAGAACAGACAAATACTTGGCCAGGCGTGGTGGCTCATGCCTATAATCCCAGCAGATCACCTGAGGTTAGATGTTCAAGACCAGCCTGGTCAACATGGTGAAACCCCATCTCTACCAAAAAATACAAAAAAACCAGTCAGGCATGGTGGTGCACGCCTGTAATTCCAGCTACTCAGGAGGCTGAGGCAGGAGAATTTCTTGAACCCAGGAGGCAGAGGTTGTAGTGAGCCGAGATTGTGCCATTGCACACCAGCTTAGGCGACAAGAGCGAAATTCCATCTCAAAAAGAAAGAAAAGACAAATATTTAAGGGGATGGATATCCCAAGTACACTAATTTGATCTTTACAAATTATATGAATGTATTCAATTATCACACGTACCCTGCAATTATGTGCATTTATTATGCATCCACTAAAAAAATCAGTTAAGTGTGGGATCTGGGGCAAAGCAATGACCTTTCTGGGTTTTGTCTCTCTAAGGGTTCACAGCTTTCTTATGAAGTTAGGGCAGTGATTGGAGAAGAGTTGCAAGGCAATGAATGGACCACTGAGCATCAGTCCACCGCTGACCAAACGTGCCAGCTGTGCCCATGCCGGGGCCAAGAGTTGGTGCTAGACCTACACCGATAAGCTGCTGGGCCCCCTCTGAGAGGAACCTGGAAGATAGGGCATGCTAAACCCTTCCTTCCTTAAAAGTTCTATTCATTTTCAAGAGTGTAAAATCTTAAAACAAAACAAAACAAAAGATTCCAATGGCTTCTTAAAATTATTTTTCAGAAACTTGATAAAAATGAGGAATATCTCAAGAAACTTAATATTGTATTTCTTCCAGAGTTGAATACTGGCGGGAAGTGAGAGCAGGGCATTGCACTGAGCAGACTTTCTCCACTGCTTTGGCCACAGCAGCTACTAGATCCTATTGTTCTTGGTCTTTTCGTCAGCTGCAGCCTTTCCTGGGTCATGTTGTACAACATGAGGAAGGCGGACCGCTTCCATTAGCTGACCTGTTGCTTTAGCTACAAAAGCCCCCTCAGACAAAGCTTGGCCAATAGACCATGATGGGCTTCTCCTTTCTCTTCATTTGCCACAGGGATGGCCAAGCTGGTGGTAACATCCCATATTGTCCAGCAAGGGAGTTCCTTACAGTGCTCCATTGTGCTCTGTGAGGACTAGAAAAGATGTTCACAAATCAAAAGCATGTACAGCTTATCATCTGATTGAGGAAACAAGATATGTCCTCAGCAAGACAAAAAACACAAGCTGGGCATGCATGGTGGCTCACACCTGGAATCTCAACACTTTGGGAGGCCAGGGTGGGAAGATCACATGAAGCCAGGAGTTCGAGACCAGCCTGAGTAACAAAGGGAGACCCCAATTCTAACAACAATAAAAACAAAAATAATATTTAAAAATTAGCCTGGCATGGTGGCATGCACCTGTAGTCTCAGCTACCCGGGAGGCTGAGGCAGGAGAATTGTTTGAGCCCAGGAGTTTGATGTTACAGTGAGCTATAATTGGGCTGCTGCACTCCAGCCTGGGCAACAAAGCAAGACCCTGTCTCTAAAATGATAATGATAATAATAATAATAATTGGCCAGGCCTGATGGCATTTGTGGTCCCAGGTACTCCACGCCACTACCCTCCATCCCAGGTGACAGAGCGAGACCCTCTCTCTAAAGAAAGAGAAGAAGAAAACATAAGCCAGCCTGTACTAATATAACATGCACTGGAAGAGAGAGGGAATGAAAAGCGAGTGGGCAATAGAAGAATGGGATGGCCCTGTTCCAGAAACTTCACTTGTGAGAAGCCAGTCCTGAAAGTACATAAGTTTATGACCCAGGGAAAGTGTCTAGATGCAGAATTTCCCCCAGAAGAAAGTGGTGGGGAAAGGAAAATTGTGGAAACAAAAGTAAGAGAGGGTCATGTTGAGGAGTACAGGCCAGAATGTCTACCTGCCCTCGCTGAGGGTCATAGTGACCACACAGGCTAGTCACTCACTCTGCCTGGTTATAAGGAAATCAAATCAGAATTGAGGGAACAAAGTGAATTGATTAGAGAATTGAGTGCACACTTTTAAAAAGCTAAGTAATTTATTTTAAGATGCACTTAATAATTACTAAAAGCCCTCAAAAATTTACCAAAAAAGTATAAAAAGTTAGTTAATTGCCTGGATTTTGACAACAAAAGTTTTCTATAAACACCTCCACTTAGATTCGCCATCACTGTTTCGCAATTTGATTCCAGACAGCCCTCAGAGTTTTTTAATTGATTTTGCTTACCTTATATTAAAACTGGTTATTTGTAAAATTTTCATATTTGGCTCAACTTTTTTTCCAGGTGCTTGTTACTATATAATTACCACCCCTGTGTCTGGCAACTTTGTTTTAAAAGAAACTACCCAACATGCTCATTTTCCAACATGACATTTCCATATACGTACATTTTCTCCACTATGTCAAATCCAGATGACTCACACTTATTGCCAGATTTTTTTAGCCTAGATTTTCTAGTCTCTGATATGGATCCCACTTGGAATCTAATTAGTAAACTAATAGGTTTTTGAAAGTGGCTTTAAATACCTAAATGAACATAGCAGAAATATAATGTATATGAAAAAAGAAACTAATTAGTCTTAATAAATATTTGCTAAATTGGATGAGTGTAAGGTGTGCTCAGCATGAAAAGCTATATGACGATTTAAAATTATAAAGTTTGCTACTGACTGTTAACACAACTATGTGAGCAGTTCTAAATGCAGCCAAAGCTGTCACCTGGGCTGGAGTGCAGTGGTATGGAGTAACTGGGACCACAGGAACATGCCACCACACCTGGCCAATTGTCATTATTATTGTCATTATTTTTAGAGACTCGGTCTTGCTTAGTTGCCCAGGCAGGAATGCAGCAGTCCAGTCCTACCTAGTTCACTATAACCTTGGATTCCTCAGCTCAAGACATTCTCCTGCCTCAGCCTCCTGGGTAGCTGGAACTACAGGTGTATGCCACCACACCAGGCTAATTTTTTTCATTTTATTTTTGTTTTTATTTTTGTGGCAATGGGGTCTCCCTATGTTACATCTTTCAGTTCTCTTTCTGTAAAACCCATCATTCATTCAGCAAATATTTATGAAATACCTGTTATGTGTCTGGCAACTGAGAAAGGTGCTAGATGGAGACAAAAAAAGTGAATCGCAAAATATAAGCTCTACCAGTGACGCAAACGACAACCCCATCTTCTTCTTCAACACCAGTTTAGCCTCCCAAGGGCAGCTAGGCAACCTTCCCCACTGCTGATAGTTTCACCTCTATGAGCCTCTTTGAAGTAACAGAACGCAGCCTGGCCACATGGATGGATGTGCTTGATTCCTCTCTCCCATCTCCATTTTTACATGTCCCCAACTGAGCTCCTGAGAGTTCCTTCAAAACCCATTTTATCTCCAACCCAGATGGTAGCCCTTCCCTTCTTCCAGTAGCTTAGGCCAAAAGTCTCCCGGTTGTCCTTGCCTTATTACTTCTCAGACCCCATATGCAATCACTCATGAAATCTTTTTGACTCTACATTTAAAAAATATCCAGAATCCAAGCACTTATCACCACCTCCCCTGCCAATACCCTGGTCCAAGCCACCACGCCCTCTCTACTGGTCACAGCAGTGCTGTCCCTCCTCACTGGTCTTCCCGCTCTGCCCTTGCCCTCAGGCAATCTGTTCCTAACCTTCTCGGGGGAGAGGGAGCAGCATTCCCGACCTAAAATTGCAACCTCTCACTCCAAGACTTTCTGTTGCTTTTTTCTGCCTTATTTTTATCCATTGCACTTATCAATGTCCACATGCCACAGATCGACTCACCTTGTTTAGTGATGGGCTTCCTCACAGAAATGTATATTCCATGAAGGCAGGAATTTTTCTGTTTCCTTTCCTACCCCTTGTAGGGTGCCTGAGACATGGTAGCTACTGAATAAATGGACCAGTGTGTGTTATGAGGATCTTGTGTGCTTGGTGGACTGCTTTGCTTCCTGGCTCGATCACTTAACTACCTGTGTAACCCTAGAAAGTTACTCAACTTCTCTGAGTCTCACCTGCAAAATGGAGATAGTAATAGCAACCTTACAGGGCTGAAGGGAAAATTCAACAGGATACTCTATTGTTGGGAGATTTAAAGATGATGAAATATAAAATATAGTAATGGATCAGATTTTGTTCTCCAAAAGATAGGTTGAAGTCCTAACCCTTAGTACCTCAGAATGTGACCATATTTGGAAACAGGATCATTGCAGTTGTCATTTGTTAAGATGAGGTCATACTGGAGTAGTTAGGCCCTTCATCCAATATGACTGCTGTCCTTATAAGGAGAGAAGAAGAGACAGACACACACAGAAAAAGACGATGTGATGATGGAAGCAGAGATTGGAGCCGTGCAGCTGCAAGCCAAGGACCGCCAATGATTTCCAAGAGCCATTGGATGCCAGGCAAAGGCAACAAAGGAGTCTACCCAGAACCTCAGAGGGAGCAGGCCCTGCTGACACCTTGATTTCAGAATTCCAGCCTCTACAACTGTGAGAGCATAAACTTCTGTTGTTTAAGCCACCCGATTTGTGGTACTTTGTTATGGTGGCCCTGGGAACTAATAAAGATGCCAGTCATGATTTTACTCCAAAACCAGTTTATCCTCTGGCTTCCCTAGATCCATTCTTGTGACTTCTATCCCCACAGTTATCCAAGCTGAAAAACACCTTCAAAGTATCATAGGACTTTCCTGATGACATTAGTTGGATTGATAAATAGTGACTTCCACAAACTTTACTGAGTGCTTAAAATGAGTTTTTCCCTGACCTGCGGCAATGCCCAGGCCACGCCCTTACCCTCAAGGGGTTGGGGGTACTGGTGGTCATGGATGGGGGAGGAGACAGAAAACAATAATCAAATGTCATGTGTACCAACCTAGGGGTGCAAATGAGAAGTTTGGGCAACATGATTCCAAAGGTTCTTTCCAGCAGTGATTATTTCATGACTCACTCCTGCCTGCAGTACTCATTAGCATGCATTTTCCAGGGAAATATTTTCATGCTACTGTTTAGTACAACTTAACTCTTGCATTACTTAATTTTTTATAAATTCTAATCTTGTATCCCAAACTAGATTTGTAGTTTCTTAAGGCAAAATCTGTTGTTAAATGTTTTGCTTTTCCTACATCACTGTCTAAGGAATGGGAACTCAGTTGCTGTGTGTTCATTCATTATGAATGTCAATTACTTTCAGATAAAGAGGTATGCAGATATCCTCTCCTCTTCTTGTTTTATCTTCCCTATATACTAAATTTTAGTGATGCAAAGTCATTTATGTCCAGAGAGGCTACTGACAGAATGGACTCCCTTTTTCTGAAAATTTCTCTATAAACTTAAGCCTTTTAAAATAAGGTACTAAATAGTATGGGAGAATATTACTATTAATTGAAAAAGAGAAGGTTACAAAGTAGCATACACAAAATACATCCAAATTTTAATAGAGAACATGTGAGAGAGATGAAGAAATATGTAACTAGAACATTGCAGATGTTACCAGTCTACAGTTGTGCTGTCACACTGGTATTTCTATGCCAAAGTTTCTGTTCTTGCTTCCAACCTGCAGATGCAGAATCTGCGACTCCCCTTTAAGAGTCCTTCCAAAAGGGACCTTCACATGTGCTCACATCTCTGGGGTGTAGTCACTGCACGGCTTCCAGTGTTCCAGGCATGTTCTCCTGTTCCTGCTTCCCAGACCTTGCCCACTGCTGGTGAAGGCATGTGAAGGACTGGTAATGCCCAGCAAGGAGATGCCAATGTCCACCCTCAGTGGGCTCCATCCCTGAAACCAAAGTACTTTTCTCCATGTGGTAAGATTATATTTTATTTTTTTCTTTGTTCTGTTGATATTTTCCAAATTTTCTAGATTATTTGTTTTATCATCTCAAAAAAAAAAAGGAAGTGAAAACATCTGCAACAAGTTTGCAAGATAGCCAAGAAGCTGCTGTTGTGAACGGCTGCAGAAGAAGTCAGAGAGCAGAATGAAAAAAATCACAGGGTGAAGGTGGTGGTCATTGCATTGCAAAGCTGATACACATAAAATGCTGCCGGACATCTCAGGTAAGTTCTAGAAGTACCAGAATCTGCCAGAGCCACGTCGTTGTTTTAGATCGTTAAGAGTGGAGAACACAAATTGAAACTGACTCTTGACTGGCCAGTTGCCTGACGAGATTCAAGATTCACAAAGTCAAGAAAGTTTATTTCAGGGTAAAAAAAAAAAAAATGTAAGCCATTTATGTGTACCAATAGCTTTGGAATTAACCAAAACCTCATAGGGAAAGCCATAGGAATCATCACAGGCAGCCTCATGAAAACATCTGCTGAATAGAGAAAGTTGACCAGAAACTTAATCAGACATCAGACCGTGTTACAAAGAGAATATAGAGTATCAGTATGGAAAAAACTGATAGTGTTGTGTGCATTAATGAGCAACTTATTCTTACTGCATTTGGTGGGAGCGTTCTATCAACAGGAGTGGCTGAAGCATCAAAGGCAAGAGGAGGCAAGTTGAATTTTAGAATAATCATAGTTCATGAAAAAAGGGGCAAAACTAATTTTAATGTGACTTTTAAAGATAATGTGTTCAAATAAGGTGAGTATGAGTCACATTTGTTTTATGTCTCCCTAGAAAATAGGCACCAAGAAATCAAGGCTGTGATGTATATATTAAATGATAATAATTCAGCAAGGATAAGTGAGTTTGCTTTAAAAGGTATAGAATGACAGTTTCCAAAGATGCATGTACATAAAATTATGTGCAGTAGAGAGAGGAATTTCCTGTAGTACAAGAAATAACATAATTGTACGTAATAAGACAATAGAGATATTTACTTTAAACCTGATAAGAAATAAAACATTTTTTACAGTATATACTCTGTCACATCCACTATTTGGGCAATTGTTTTGGAAAGACTGAAATAAAAATATAAAGAAATTTAAAACTCATTTTAATAAAAATATTTTTCTACAAACACCCAAAAAAAGAATAAAAACTATGAAGATGATTACTCTGTATGTACAAAAATTCTAGCAGCTTAGATGCCAAGTGCATTGCCTTAAATTGTGTTATATTGCAAAACAAAAAAGGAATGAGGTAAGAAAGAACAGATGTGTCCAAGAGAAGAAATAATCTCGAGAAACTGGAAGAACATATTGATCTGCATTTAAAGTAGCCATCTAAGGAAAACAGATAATTTCATATTTTAATTTTCTTTTTTGCTCACCAAATCTGATATAAATACCATCTCCTACATACAGTAGTCTCACATCTATAAAATATTCATCTAGCAACATTAAGAGGGAATCTCCAAGAATTTAATGTGAGTGAGAATCTAGAACACTTTAAACCTAAAGTGCTTTCCCATGTAGGAAACACTTGAGATAGTCACCTAATTCAGAGATCATTCTAAATCTGGGCCAGCATGCCCCAGAAGAGGCATCTTGCTGAGCTCAACACAACAACACTTCTACCTCCAGCCCTAGCCCTCCTGAGAGTCCTTCTCTCATCAGCATCCTCAATTTTTATTTACAGGATCAAGGGCAATGCCTTTCAGACTTGATTTTAGGTGAAGACTCCTTTTTCTCAAAAGGAACCTTATCTATTAATTCCTGAACCACTAAAATACACCTGAAGGAATGGGCAGAGCACAGACCCCAGCCTCTTCTCACTCCAGAAGTGTCCGGAAGGATTCTAGGAACAAAGCTGGAATGACCTTGGCCCAGGTCAATGAGCTAGACTTGGGAGTCAGTCATTAATTGACTTGAAGTTTAGAGGATAGTTTGTAGGATAAGAAGAATACATTTTCCCTGACTTCCCTAATTCTCGAATGTTCTAAAGTTCTATAAATCCAGCCAGAACCCCAGTTTCTGTCTCTAACCCATCCACCTTGCTTGCAGCCCTTTTGTACTTATCAGACCAGTCACCTCTATCCCCCACCACGGTTGTTCCACATCTTCCCCCAAGGCTGCCTAGCAGACAACTACATTTTTTTTCAGGGAGCCTGTCTATATAAACAATGAGATTTTTTGTGTATTATAAAATGCATGGGCTCACGTGAGGTACAGTGATTTATCAGTGAAGACTTAGAACAATGGGTAGAGAAAAGGCACTTATTTATTAGTACTCATTTCTCGTCCAATCAGTACTTGTGAAAAGTCATGATCCTGGGTCCAATGTGAATGAGTCACCTCAAATGAGCATCATTCTGGTGGCCCAATCCCACATGATACAAGAAAAAAATATCATGGCAGACAGTAGAGGAGATTCACCTGAGGGGCTGCTCTCCTGTAGTACCCCAGTAGAGCCCCATGGGTGTGAGTCTCTGAGCTCCTTGGTCATCTGGCGAATCCCTTGTGTGCGGAATGGGATTGAGTTTTGGAGAGTGCCCCTAAGGGGAGAACCATGGAACCCACAAGAGTCCAATCAGGTCTCACGAGCCCCACCCAAAGAACACTGCAGCCTCGGCTGTTCCCAGGCACCAGAAGGGTGGCCTTAGACATTTTTGAGGAAGTTGCTTCAAAGGGCATTGAAGTGTTGCCAGGTCCAAGCAAGCACTTGCGTGTTCCGGTCTAAGGGAGTACTACCCTCCTCATTCCCTTTAAGACTATCTGACCCATTTCTGATTCTCTCTCTCAATAATAATCTAGACCAGGGCAGTCCAGTAGGAATAGAAAGTGAGCCACATATATAACTTTAAATTTACTAGTGGCTGAATTTTTAAAATGTAAAAAGAAACAGGTGAAATTACTTCTTATAATATGTTCTATTTAACCCAAGGTACAGTCAATATTCATTGTCCACTGACTCTGTATTTGCAAATTCATCTACTCAAAAAATTTATGTGTAGCCCCAGAATCAATACCTGCATCATTTTTGTGTCCATTTGCTGACATGCAGAGTGGTGAAAAGCTTGAGTCGCCCAACGTGCATGCTCCCAGCTGAGGTCCAGCAAGGCGGCGCTCTGCTTCTTGTTTCAACTCTTATGCTATAAGCAAGCGTCCTTTTTAGAGTCTAGGTAGTGCCATGTTTTCCACATTTTTGTGCTCCTTTTTAGTCTCTTAGCATAATACTGAAGTGCTGTCCAGGATTCCTAAGCTGTGAAGGTTCCTAAGCACAAGAAGGCTGTGATATACCTTATGGAGAAAATACATATGTTGGAGAAGCTTCATTCAGGCATGAGTTATAGTACTGTTGGCTGTGAGTTCAATGTTAATAAATCAACAAGATAGATTAAATAAGGTGTCTTTAAACAGAAACATGAAAAACAAGGTTACATATTGATCAGTTCATGAAAATGTTGTGACGGAGGCTTGCTGTAGGAACCTAGCCTTGTATTTCCTCTTGGAGTGATGGGTAAGTATTCACTAATTCAGTGTTCATGGTAACTTGATAGAACATAATTCACTGCCTGGAAAAATGAAAATAGATTGCATCATCACTTCAACAAGTAACTAATACATACAATTATTAATGTGACATATGACATTTTTGTACAAGTCTTTAAAACATGATGTGAATTTTGCACCTAGAGCGCGTCTCCTGCCAACTGGCCACATTTAAAGTGCTCAGTAGTCACATGTGGTGAGCAGCTACCGTACTGGGCGGTAAAGACCTAGCCTAAGACTCCACAAAGGCATCAAAGCCACTAGGCAGAGCTCCTTGCCCATTGCCAGGCACACAGCTGTCCCTCCACAGGGCCCTAGACCTCTTCCTCGTCCTCTCTCCAGGGAAGCTGCCCCCAGCACTGTCTTTCCCTCTTGTATCTGTTTTGTCTCTCCACTGGTTGTTCACTCTCGGCATATGAATGTACTTGTCTTCCTGTTTCAAAAAACAAAGAAAGAAACAAGGGCCCTTACGTGTTGTTCCAGCTTTCGTGTACACAGCACTTCTGAGCATCATTCCTCTGACGTGCCATTTGTGTATCCATCCGTCATCTTCCCTGGATAGCCTCAGGGCAGTGGCCATTTTTCTATTTACATTTCATTCAATCTATAAATATTTACTATATCAAACATCTATGCACCTGGCACCGTGACAGGCCCGAGGATACTGTGATGAGCAAACCCAGAAGTGCCTGTGCCCTAGTGAAACCTACCGACCGAGGGTGAGTCAGACATTCAGATCAACCCTCAAGTAAATCAGTAAGTTCAAGCTGTGATAAGTACTAGGAAGGAGCACATGGGGTCTGAGAACTTGGAACAAGGACATCTGATCTAGTTTGGGCGATCGAACTCCCCCGAAACTGGAATGTTGAGCTGAATCCGAGTTAATCCACCAGAGTCTGAGATCACCCCACCAAAGTGAAACCTCCAAGAATGAAGAGACTTTATTTCATCACTGAATCTCTAGCACCTACATCAGTGCCTGGCATGTAGTAGGCCCTCAATAAATATTTATGAGCAAATGGATTAACTATGCCAAAAAAAAAAAGAGAGAGAAAAAAAGGCAGAAGAGAGACAGAGCATCTTGATGATGCTAGGAAAATAGCATACGCAAAGATCCTGTGGCAGGAGGCAGTATGATACATACAGGAGACTCACAGGCCAGTGCGGAAGGGCAAAGAGAATGAGAGAGTGGAATGAGATTAGGCTAGGAGGATGGGGAGGAGCATACCGTGGATGCATCACTGGCTACCTTAAAGATATTTTTCTTCAACTTAAGAGACATTGATTTTTAAGGGGGGAAGAGGAACAAGGAATGGCATGAACAGAGTTGACTTCAGTGTAGAGAATGAGGAGGAGAGCTGGGCAAACCAGACAGTCCTGTCAAGAAATAGATGGCCGGGCACAGTGCCTCACGCCTATTATTCCAGCACTTTCAGAGCCCGAGGCAGGTGAATTGCTTGAGGTCAGAAGTTCAATACCAGCCTGACCATCACGGTGAAACTCAATCTCTACTAAAAATACAAAAGAATCAGCCAGGCATGGTGGCACGCACCTGTAATCCCAGCTACTCAGGAGGCTGAGGCATGAGGATCACTTGAGCCTGGGAGGTGGAGGTTGCAGTGAGCCAAGATCATGCCACTGCACTCCAGTCTGGGCGAGAGAGCAAGACTGTCTCAAAAAAAAAAAAAAAAAAAAAGAGAGAGAGAGAAAGAAAGAAGAGATAATGACAGTAGCTCCAAGTGGGATGGTAGCTGAAGATAGGAGAAAGTGATAAATTTAAGAAATATGTAAAAAAAAAAAAAACCATCAAGAGTTTGGGAAGTGACTGGCTAATAGAAGTGGCAGACAGAGATGCCAAAGATGACCACTTAGTGTTTGACTTGTGCCAAGTAGATGAATGAATAGTGGGGCATTGTCAGAGAAAACAACGGAAAGAAGAACAGTGGTTATATGGAATGAATCATGAGTTTTGTTTTGAAGGTGTTGAGTTTGTGATACCTTTGAGACAGTCAAACAGTAATAACTGTGCTATGAGTTTGGAATTCAAAGAAGTCCCAGGTAAAGATATGAATTTGGAAGCTATGGTGTAAAATTATCATTAAGGCTCAGTATCTGGCATATGGTAGAGGTTTAATAAGTATTTGTTTAATGAGTGATTTGGGCGCGGGAGGGCCTAATAATTAGTTTTATTAGAACATGTGGAGTTCATAGTAACTACGGACTAATAAACAGAAATATCTAAGGATACCTCTAAAGTTTTATTTTCCATAGAAGGTTAAGTGTACAAATAATTTAAATAACATTTAATCTTCTCCAAATCCATCACATTATTTTATGTTACAGCTTATTTTTAATTATATTTCTTGGTTTTTAATGGTTTCCAGCATCACATTAGATAAAAGCTACATTGAAGATAGAATCTCATTTATTATATGTCAGTTTATCCTATCATCTAAGCACTTAGAAAATACTTTTCTCCAGCAATTAATTTTTATTTTTCTCTCTGTTCTTGTGGCACATGCAATTTTCTATCTAAAGTTATAAAGTCTTATTATCTTGTGTTCATAAATCAAATTAGGCTCATATACCACCGGAAAGAACATATTCAAATAAAGTGTCTGGAAATAGTGGAGCCTTAAGAAATGTTTATTGAATGGAATTGAGTTGAGACACCACAGGTATTTTTCCCTTTTGTTTTACCTACTTGTTTATTCCTTTTTATTCTTGCAACCAGTCCCTTTACCCTCCCCTCATCAAACATTCCAGTGTGCTTTAAAAAATTCTGGGCATGAATTCCTTTGAAATGTGCATTTGTTGTTTTGTGTAGATTTATTTTTAATTTATATAAATGGAAATATGATACATATCTCAAACTGCTTCTTACTGCTTTTGAGGCAGCACTATAATTTTAAGGTCAATCCATGTTGCTATATGGAAATTGAATCTATTACTTCTAACCATGGCTTGGTTTTCCATGGTTGCTCACCCCTCACCTTCTACCAAACCTGATGGTGGACATTAGATTGCCTCCACAACCTGTTGCCACTGACAGCTTGCAGCCAACACCCTTGCACATGTTCCCTTATGAGCCTATGGTGAGAATATCCCAAGGAGCACCCTAGGGTGGAATGGCTCCACTTAGCCGGACTGAGTGGTGTCACTACCTCCCAGATGTCTGTCCCAGTCTACTCTCTCACCAGCAGGCAAAAGGGTGCCAAATCTCACACCCTTTCCAACAGGAGGCATCAGCCAGCTCTCTGACTATGACCAAGTTAATGGGTACGAAGGGATATTTCATCACTGAATTGCATTGCTCTTATTAATAACGCTTTTGAGTATCTCTTCATATGTTTATTCACACAGAGTGTTTTCTGTAAACTGCCTCTCCTTTACAATGACCATTTTTCTGGTGGGGTATCTCGTTGTTGTTGATATGTGACAGCAAGCTCCTTGGTATATTCCAGATATTAATCTCTGGTCAGGTTTAGACATTACAAATATCTTACTCCTTTGTGTCACCTGTGATCTATGGGACTATGAATAGTTTATGTTTACCTTATTATTTTATCTGGAATTTATTTATTTATTTATTTATTTATTTTTTGTGAGATGGAGTCTCACTCTATCACCCAGGCTGGAGTGCAGTGGCGCAATCTTGGCTCACTGCAAGCTTCGCCTCCTGGGTTCACGCCATTCTCCTGCCTCAGCCTCCCGAGTAGCTGGGACTACAGGCACCTGCCACCACGCCAGGCTAATTTTTGTATTTTTGGTAGAGACGGCGTTTTACCATGTTAGCCAGGATGATCTCAAACTTCTGACCTCGTGATCCGCCCGCCTTGGCCTCCCAAAGTGCTGGGATTACAGGTGTGAGTCACCATGCCCGGCCTCTGGAATTATTAAATCTAATAAGATAAACATAAACTTTGCCAACAGTAAAACTTGTATTTTCTATGATGCTTGTTCCTTCTCTTTAATTAAACTAGTTAACATAATTGGTGCACATAGGACTGTCTGACATAGATTAAGCATTCAATGCATGTCACTGTTATCATTGCTGTATCACAGGAAATTATCTCATATGACCTAAATAGCATAGCTGCCTTATGATATACTTAAATGATTCAAATTAAGGTCACTGTGCTCTCCTTCTCAGTAAAGATGTTTCAGAGTTACTTAAAGCTATTATTAGAAGACAAGAAAAAATAAGAGAAACATGGACCACAGTTCACGACACTGACTCGTGTATGATCTTTAAGGACCTGAGGGTTATTTACAGATGACACTGAAATTACAGGATCTTTACACTTTTAGAAAGACTGGATGCCGTATGGAAGAATTTCGGTTTCTCTGGATTTATTTTCATTGCTTTCCTCTCCCTCATTGTCACACTTCTGTGTCACTTTCTGGTGGCCTTCTATTTCCTTACTCTGGATGGTGAGAGTCACTTTCATGTTAAGGAAGCCCACAGGTGATGTGATCCTTTCCTCCCTTGGAATTCCCAGGTAAATGCTGTCACAATTCAATTTCTGAAAACACAGCCTGCCACGGAGGCCTGAGGTAGCTAGAGGAAGCTCTTCCCGCAGGCATTGCTAGTGCTGCCCATGCCTCCCAGTCAGGACTTCGAGGTCACAGCATGCCCTGCTCTGCACCTTCTCTATCGTGATAGAAACACTTGCAGTCGTAGGGGAGCCGGGGAAGCTGTCGAACAGAGATGATGACAGACATGTGTGTGTGCTTCTGTGAACCGCAGCAGGGTCATCTCACCCAGGGCCTTCTGACCATCCCATTGCAGACTCAAACGGATGTGGGCACAGAACAAAGGGCTTTTTAAAAAACTTTTTTTCAAAGACTTACTTCAATTAATTAAATGTAAATAAGCAAATGAATTGGCAGTGATGTCAATGTCAGGAAATTATTTTGTACCTAGATTTTCTACCTAGATTTCCTATTTCTATAATTCCTGAGACATTGTAATTCAGCAGGAGAGTGGTATCTGATATGTGTGTGTATATATATATATATAATTTTGTATTAATCATTTCATTTACCCAGAACTGTTTTCTTCTCCATGCTGCTTCCTTATATACACAGACAGACACAGACACACACACACACACACACACACACACATATAATGTCAGCAGACATACGAATGTAAATTTTCCCTTTACATTTGGAGAATGTCATATGGAAGTTGAGAGATTTGCTTGCCTAAGTAACTGAATCATTTTCATGTAAAACATAGTTACTTCTCAATTCCTTTCCACACTCTTCATTAATACCATTTTGTCTAACAAATTTTTGACCACAAGACTTTATTTTAAAAATTCTGTTTTCTTCACAGTGATGCAGTGTGACGCCATTCACATTGGTGATTTTTTTCCTCAAGGTTGCACATGTAACCACTTCCTCAGAAGTAAGCATGACTTACCTCCTTTTAATCCAAAAACAGAAACTGCTCTGAACAGCTAAATGGGACATTAGTGCTTTTTAAATGATTTTCAGTGTTTTCTTTTTCCAGATTAGAGCACTGTTACCTTATGAATCAAAACATGAAAGAAAGGGTTCAACGTTAGCAGTGAACTTTGTTTTAACACGTTGATTATGTTTTCTTAGTGGTTTTGTCAACTTCAGCCATCTGTTGCCCAACTGTAAGGACCACGTATTTCTGTGTAAGTGAAGGAGCAATCCATCTAACCATGATGTGTGCAAGAACAACTACCTAAAAATCTGTGAGAATGGATCAAAAGACTGAAGTCAGAAGGCCAACATTTAGCAACTGTCTTAGAAATGTCTTTGCAAACATCTTCCCAGTACATTATTTGTACCGTGTGACTGGGAATAATCATGAGAATGAATAGATACATTCAGCATTGTTTAATCTCAATATTCCTTCACGGTTTCTTCAGCCTCTCTGAGCTCTACAGATGGAATCCTACGTTGCGCAATGAGCTAGGCAAACCGGATCTCACCCTCAATCCACAAACTCATAGTTGGGGCCACTGGAATTCAGGGCTTGACTTAGGGAAAAAATATTGTGAAGACTATGAAGTGTAGCTTCACCAGTTCCCACCTCCTCTTTTACAGAAAATGACCTCAACAACTAACTCATCAGATAAAGTTAACAATTTAACTGTACCATCCACCCTTCTGCAACGTAAGGAGTGTCTTTTTTTAAACAAAGAGATGCTTTTACCCAAAAGAATGCATGAATGGAAGCATTTCTAATAGTGGTGTTTCTTTGTAAAGAATCAGGATTTCGCTCCTTTGCACCTGCTCAACCTGGCTGCTTGCTTTGTTCACAGTTAAATGCTTCGTGCCTCAGGATCAGACTCAACTTTTGGATGCCTTTTCTAGCTCTTCCCCCATGCTCTGCCAACAGGCCGGATGCCTGTCTATCCCATCTCATCACCCATGGCTGTTCTAGAAAATTCATTTCTTTATAAGAGTTTATTTTACATCGGTGAGTGAAATCACATTGAAGCCTTTCTAAAAGGGCAACCTTCCAGGATTGAGAAAGGATGCACTGCTGCACAGTGCTGGGTGGTGGTTTCTTTAAAAGAGGACAAATCAGCAGGGGCAGGACCAGGGAGAGGCAGGGGAGGTATCCACACTAGGGTGCAAAATGTAAGCAGGCACGGACCTCTCAGTGCCAACTCTACACTTGCACAACCCTGAAAGTGAGCGCCTCCTTAAATGTGGGCCAAGGCCCCTCAGTCCCCTCACCCTGTGGCCTCACCACCTTTTCTTCTTCTTGCCTCTTGTATCTGTTCTGTTCTTGTAAAATTGGTTTTCCAGGTCATCCAGCTGTAGACCTACTGGGCCACCCTGATACAAATCATTCTAAAAACACTAGATGGCTACTGTGGGAGACTCTTTTGACAAATAAAGTGAGCTTCATTGTTTGACTAGAATACTGGAATTTTTACTTACATGCATTCTTCCTAAAACTTTTATGAAAAGTTGACTGATTTTTATCAATTTTTGCATCCTTCAAAATCACTTCAGAAAGGTTTTCATTCAGCTTCCACATGGCTATATGTGTCACCACCTTGAAATAAAATGACAGATAAAAAGATGTCCAATAGTCACAGGACTGTGATGGCCTAGGAAGTCTTGGTCAGTCTGGTGCTGTTCGTCTGCTGCTTGGCGGTGGGGATGGAGCGAGAGGAAGCCGTGTCAGTCACATGGGCAGGGCAGCAAGTGTCATCCAGGCTCTGTGTCCACACAGTCTTCAAAGCTGGGGAGGTTCATTGGAGGTGAACGGTGACTATTCTTAGTGCCTAGCAAAATCTCTGGGGCTTCTCTCATGAGTGCCAGCTATTGTGTTTTCATACACAGATCCGGTCCTTCTGGTCTACTGTGTGCCCAGGAGGCTGGCCTCTCTGCCCAGCAACTTCCCGCTCTTGGCCATGACATCTGGTTGGGTTCAGCCAATGGGAGGTCAGAGCATGGGATGAGAAAACGATCAGGCTGTTTCTCCCAATGCTCCTTGTTTCAGGCATATGCTGTCTATGGTTACCTCCTTCTTCAGTGACAGCCCCTGCCGGGTGGTCCTTCCAGAACTCCAGCCCTCCTGGGCGCTGATCAAATGGTTTTTTCTCCTCGCTGCTTCAGGCCGGGTAACAGCTCCCTGTTGGTGCTAGATCCTTGAGGATCTTGCCTGGTGAATTCCCTTCATTCTGCCTACACTCTCGTAAATAGTCACTTTTGGGTTAAACTCTTTTGAGTAGAATTCCCTTTCTCACTGGAAGCCCAACTGAAATAGAAGATGACATCTATTTTTTAATAGCTATATAGAATAAATTGTCCTAATTTCCCACTAAAGAAAAAAGAAAGCAAAACACTAATCTGAGTTCACCTTACAAAATGTATGAATTCAGCGAAGAAAGGAAATGTAAATCTAGGAAAGGAGCTCTATTAGACATGAGTCTCCAGAGAAACAGAACCAATAGGATGTATATATGTGTGCATACACACGCATACACACACAGCACACACACACAGAAACACACACAGACACACATACACAACACACACAGATACACACACCATACACACAAACACACAGACACACACATATACAACACACACACAGAAACGCACACATACACACACAACACACACACA